>NC_140977.1:3067453-3089953 GCF_056783735.1 Eptatretus burgeri | reverse complement strand
TCCCTCAGGGGTGTGACTTTGCCAGCTGTCATCCTTGGCGGTGGGGCTTTTTGCCTATTTGGTCATGCAGCTCTGTTATAATGGTGGTTGTTGGTATAAAAACGCAATTCTTCCATTGCTGGTTTGTAATACAAAAAAACATAGGGAAAAGTCATAGGGGGGCAATTACATACTGGGCGAAATTATCCTTCATCCCAATCTAATTAACACTGCACCCCACTCTCCCCCATTGTGGTGACGAGTAACAAGCTCAATTTCCCTATGTCGTTTACATCGAGATGTCTTCTCCATATCCACAGGCCAAGGAACTCTATACGATCCTATCTTTCCTTTGAAATTCCTCCATCAACCCCACAAACATAATATCGATAGTTATTGATGTCAGGTTAACGGTGCCTCAACATTAATTTGGACTTTTGTGTGCTTTCCGCTGCTCAAAGTCCAGAAACCAGTGTTACATAGTCACGACACAACCACATGCCTTTATCGAATAACAGAAACCAGGATAATGTCTCTGCATATCATTGTCTTGCAGTACATCGGATGTTCCTGACTCCTCTTCTTTCTTGGTTACCTTCCTGCACTCCAGTAGACCCAGGTCGGCATCGTGATAGTATTGCCGCTCATGGTTGTCACTCGCCATCATCTCCTGCTTCCTCCCCCGACCTCATCGAGTACTTCAACATTGATCACGTCCTCTCTATCTGCAACAACCTCTTGTTTCTGTCCTTGGTATCCTGCTCTGCAAGTGTTTTTGTCAGGCATTCTTTGTTCGATCTGGTAGTGTTAAATTTGCTTTCAACGTTGTCCTCCAATTCCATTCCTTATGGCTCTTCTGGTCGTGTCTTCATGAAAGGGTCTGTCTGTCTCCTTGGTAGTCTTCTGAGAGCTTCCAAGGCACCGATGTGTATGGTAGTCCAACAAGGAGAATTGCTTTGCCTTGAAAGCACTATTGCCTTTACTAAGGCCGAAGTCACATTTGCTCTACGGCGAGGATACGGCGGCCGTACGCCCTCTGAATTGACAGAAACGTGTGGCAGCCGCAGAGTTTCTGATGTGGCCTCAGGGTGGCCCTACGCCGTATGGCTATATTTTACAGGCCGTAAGGTCGCCGTGGAATTATAACGCGGAGTTATAACTTTTTTCATTTCTACGTTTGCCGTAGCAATTCGACAAGCCAAAACAAAAAAACTGGTAAAAAAAAAATTAAAAATAACCCATTCTTTACCGTCCGTCTGGCCGCACGTTCGCCTTAGGGCCCCCCTGCGGTCGCCTTAGGGGCACCTTGCGTCTGCCTTAAATTCTATGGCCGCCGCAGGAACGCCCTAAGGTCACCGTGTGATATCAAATCAAAGACTGCACGGCAACCCCACGTTTTCGGTCTCCATACCACAATTTATAAATACGCCGTGCGGCTCCCCGAAAAATAAAAACATGTGACTGCTGCATTGTGTGACCATGGAAATACTGCGGCCGCCGTATAATTGCTAATGGCCGTAGATTTTGGAGACCCCACAGCCGCCGTGGCAAATGTGACTTAGGCCTAACTGGTTCATCATCCTGTGGGGTCATGTTGAGAGTTACCAGAATGATTGCTTCAACAGGCCACTTCCACCTCTTCGTGATTTCATCTCTTCTCACCTCCAACTGTCCTCCTGAACATACCAAAACGGTTGCAGTAGTAACAGCTTGCAATTTCCACTTGGAGGGAAAACCCAACCGATGGTAATCAACAGTCCCTCCATACAGGCCTGTGATAGTGTGTCGCCATTTTTCAACATGTCTGAGGACAACATCGCGCTCGACTAATGTCAAACTTTTCAAGCCTCTCGTCATCCTCCAAAGCATGGTGGCAGTTGGTCAAGTTCCTGCCTCCACATATTCCCCTTCTTTGTCTTCACTCATAAAGGATGGAGTGGTGCTGGTTGTGACTTTTGAAAAAGGTAAATATTTAAATTCTATCTTTAATGAAAAGCTCGTCTCCAATCCTTCCCTTTCCATTCCCATCCTTTTCCCCCTCACATTGCTCCATGCATCGTATGGATTCTATCATACTAAGGTTGAAAAGTTCCAAGTTGACCTTAAATTGACACATCCTCTGCAACCGCTACCTATGGTATTGGTGCTGTTATTCTAAAAAACTGTGCTTTGGTCTTTCGGTCTTATTCCCTCTTTTCTTGCTCTTCTCCAGGTCTCTCTCAAAGCAGGGAAGTCCCAATCTCTCACTCTGGTCTTTTATAAGGGTTGGTTGTAAAACCCACACCACCACTCCTCCCCCTCCCCCACCTCTCACCCATAATTCCTTGTTTTTATGCCAACCATTGGAGGAGGTTCGACCTCTCTATCTCTCATAGCTTGTCTTGACCAGATCCTATGTTTAAACTGGCCACTATGGCTGACTATTGCCTTGCTATTCTCTGCAGATGGAAGTTCATTCTGAGCCATGCAGAGCTCACAAGGTTTTTATTTGCAATCCAATGGAGTATGGCTCCCCCACTCTGGCCCAATGAAGCTGCATCCCACTTTTCTCCCTTTCAGGTGGTTGTATCTTCAGCCCCTGTATGTACTTCGCTTCAAAATATTGGCCTTTGCTGGCCCAGGGTCTGCCCATTTGCAGGCAGGTGGGGAGATTGTTGTTTGCCTCACTTGTGACCTTGCTCGACCGGGCATTTTCCCTCAGCATATCTCCCAAGTTGCACGTGTTCCTCCTGAAAAATGTACACCTGGATACCTGTCCTAAGTCTTCGTGGGATTCTCACCTCTATTTTTCCATCCCTCTATTATTTTGTGTGCGGATCGGTCCTCATGTTTGCTGTTTGGTGCTGGTCCCGACTTTTTCAGGAGTGCTACCCATCATCCCTGTGTTTCCTCCCATACCCCCACTTTCAATCTCTTTCACTGACTCCTTTCCACACTCCCCCTTTTTATTTTTATCTTGCCAAAATGAAGTTTTTGCAAGATATGTTAGTCAGCTTGTGTTATTTTTTTATTTTTTATTTATTTTTTATTCTTTTGTTTGTTTGTTTGTTTGTTTGTAATCACGTATAAATCACTCTGCAGAGCACAGTTATCATTGGAAATTTTTGTAACTTCGCATATCAGAGGCCTATAGAGGTCCCTTTCAGTGCACAAAATTTTGAAGGTCAAAGGTCAAGGTCACTTTATCGCAAATCAGGGGAGTCGACGAAACCCTTATTTTTTTGAGTAATTTTGATCGGATCGTCTTCAAACTTCATGGGAATAAAGTTCATGGTCTGGCGCTCAGCTGATTAATTTTTGGTGGCGATTGGCCTTGACCTTCATATGTTTTTTTTTTTGTTTTGTTTTTTTTTGTTTTTGGTCTGTAATCACGTATAAATTACTCTGCAGAGCACAGTTATCATTGGAAATTTTTGTAACTTCGCATATCAGAGGCCTATAGAGGTCCCTTTCAGCGCATAAAATTTTGAAGGTCAAGGTCAAAGGTCAAGGTCACTTTGTCGCAAATCAGGGGAGTCGACGAAACCCTTATTTTTTGAGTATTTTTGATCGGATCGTCTTCAAACTTCATGGGAATATAGTTCATGGTCTGGCGCTCAGCTGATTAATTTTTGGTGGCGATTGGCCTTGACCTTCATGGTTTGCGCCTCAGGTCAAACATATTTGACCCCAAGGTCAAATTTTCAAGTTTTAGGAACCATATCGTGTAGTACCTCAAATTGAACACCTCGATGAGTGCTTTCTAGATATGTCAAGCTTGAGACATTATGACATCATTTGGTGACGTTATGAGGCAAAAGCATATTTTTCATGGTTACTCTAGAACGATTCTCATCGGAATCTCTCTTAGGCAGATATTCCTCAAGGAGTCGCTCCTGGTGGATAGCAGCTCTGTTCACCTCAGTGTGACCTTAAAGAAGTCACACGTGGTCACCTTTTGGCAAGATACGGGTCACCCTAAGGGTGACATTGGTTTATGTTTATTTTTCTTTACCTCCATTCCTTCCTCAACTACTCTCAATCTCTGAAGTCTGTGGATTTTTTCATCTTCCTGTTCCTATTTGATCATCTTGAGTCTGTGAACATGTTGTATGTTGTCCTTTCGCTCTTCCGTGACCCTGGTCCTCTGGATATAAAATAAATGGAGTCGAGGCCTACGGCCTTCTCAGTGAAACCTGGCTGTTAGCTATTTGACGTTCTGTTCCTGGTTTGATTTTCCACCAGTTTTGTCATGTCTTTCTGTTATCCTTTCATCCCAATGTTGTTACCTCCGCCACCGAAGGTGAAGGAGGTTATGTTTTCATCCCTCTCTCTGTCTGTCTGTTACTTCTCAAAATCGAAGATTTTTCAAGTATATTGGTCAGTCGATTTTGTTATTCTGTCTTTGTCTGTCAATCGCCTGCAGGTCACAATTTTAAACCGGTCTTCATGAAACTTTACCAAGTTGTAGAGGTCGTCTCAACTGAGAAGCCTATTGATTTTGAGCTCTGATTTCTGAAATTGTCAATTTTTATCCAATTGATTTGAAAACTAAGCGACAATTGCAGATCGCATCACTCAATTGGGAAACAACTATGTTTGAGATCAAAAGGTCAAAGGTCAACTCAAGGTCAACCTTCTAAAATCATCAGTTTCAATCTGAAAAATAATCAATTTTCATCCGATTGACCTGAGCTTTAATTAAGATTATCAATTTTAATCTTAATGAAATGGACAATTTGTTGTATCCATGGCAACCTATGGAGAGGGGCGTGGATTTTGCAAGTATCGTGCTTTGCGCGTCTTTTTCTTGCTTGTTTGTGTACAGGATATCTCAAAAAATTGTGGACGGATCCGGATTAAATTTTGTGGGCAGGTTGGGTGTGTGACAAGGACGAACTGATTAGATTTGGTGCAGATCCAGATACGGATATGTATATGAGAATTATTTAATTTTTTTTAAGTGATTTTTTTTTTTTTCACCGTTGAGAGATTGTGCCAAAAACAATATATTACATGACATTTCAAACATGTATTGGGCCCGATATATTCTCGTGGATCAGGCATTACGGGGCGGAGGTATGTGCTCTACCGAGTGCCCTTTTAGTTAATTGTGTTTTCACCCCATTTCTGTGTCTTAACTATCCCTTGTTGGGGTGTATCACTGAATTTGTGTCCTTGTGAGTATCTGACTTACCCCCCAAAGCCTCAGATAGTGAGTGTACTCCATTCTGTCCTTTTGAGTTGACACGTGCATCGTTCGGTTTCTTTGATCCTTGATGTTCTCCTGTTGCACATCATGACCTTGTATTTTATTTCCCCCTCTTCACTTCCAAACCCCCCCCCCCAAAAAAAATGACATTTAACTCCAAGTAATCATTAACTTTTTCTGCCTGTTATTTCCTTCATCTTACGTACCTGTGTGGACTTTACGGCTGATGCAGTGAAGTACATTGCAGCATTCAAGGGGCTGAGTGAAAGAAACGAATTTGGCACTCACAACTTCCTGTTTGGTGATCCGCATTCACCTCATTTATTTGAGTAGGTTTCCATCGTGATTGCAGTTGTACAACTAGAGCGGCACTCAGTCGGGCACACACCTCCGCCAGGCTGAACAGTTTACGTTTTGGATCCCACTGATGAGTCCGATCTGCATCTGGACCTGAACCAAAATTGAATCGGCTTGTTCTTGTCACCTCACCAACTCATCGACCTATTTTTATCATAACTCATTGACAGGAGGGTTTTCTACATTGCCTCATCATGCCCATTCCCTCTAAATATCCCTCACTATGCTCCATAATGGCTTGATGTCCATCTCCATGAAGTTTCTTGGCATCGGTTTTGCAGGCAAACAAATCTCACCTTCGTTTCTTTGCTTTTGTCTTGTGTGAGCCCGTTGCCACGAGGTACCGGAAGCTTCGAGCAGCAGAGCCCGGGGACTCTCGAGGTACAGGTAGCAAAAGCGTGTAGGTCGTAATGGTCGTCCAGCCAAACGATGAAACGATCATATCTGGAGAAATTGTCTCCACGAGTCCTTATTAAAATGGGTACGAATTAAAAATGGCAAGAGGCGACTTCACAGAGCAAAACCTCCCAAAAGGAAATGTTTTTCTGTGCCTCGGTGAAACGTCTGTCCGCCAGTTGGTGCACATCTTGTTCACAGTACATATCTGCCGTTGAAGGATGCGCATCGTTAAACGATAAAATGTGTACATCCTCAGGGAAGCTATTAAAACGGCTCATCGGTCACCCTGACGACTTTGAATTAATAATCAAAATTGAATTAATTAAATTAATCTCATTTTGTTCCTCAGTCTCCCACTCATCATTCTCTCTCTTTTTCACCATCAGATTTGTACGGGTGTGCTTTGTCTTGATCCTTGCCTTCGATACACGTTGCAGTTCCCACCCCCCCAGTCCCCTTACTTACTTTCCTTTCTTTGCTTTAATGACATCATTTTCTGCCTCTCCTATTATCCCTGCAATCACCCTGTTTGCCATGCTTTCTCCTCCTCCTCCTCCCAACAATTGCCGCCTCGTGATGTCCCAAGCTTCCATGATTCCAGGCAGCACAGCTGGGCCCATCTCCGCAGCACCCTCACCTACGAGCACTCTGCAGTACATACCATCCATCGGTGCCAGCCAGGTTTGCTGCTTCTTTCTCAATATTTGACTCGTTTTAACCTCCACATTTGCTTCCCCAGTCTTGGTGCACTTGTTGTCATTTGCTGCTGCTTGTGCCACCACCCATTTCCTGCCTCATGCTGCCCTCTCATCTTACCAGCGCTACTCTGTTCAAGCTCGGTTTCTTTTCTTCCAGTTGAATTTTTTTATTTGAATCCAAGACGTTTCTTTAACGATTTGAATGTTCATCGATCTTTTGATTTTTAACCGAGGACGTCCCTTTGAAGAGCACTCCGGTTGCAAAGTGGAGTGAACCTTAGAGCTCAGCGCCCAATTTTAGGTGAGTTGCTTTGTCTCGTTGCGATTCAAAATTTGGGAATCTCTCCTGGAGATGAAGCCAAATTCAATACTTGATGTTCAGGTCAATAAAAGGGAGGAAAGATCCACAATAGAAATGTGTTCACGAAGCTGTGGCATCGTTGAGTGTTTCCAGTTTACGGTGAAGGAAACGTCGTCAGCTTGTATTAAACATCAGCTTGGACAACTCTGTTCCAGTCTTTTACATTTTCCTGATTGTTGATCTCAATAAGTCCTCTGACACCAACATTGATGTATGTATGGTGTCCAAACGTGCTTGCTGAGCTGTCCCTTGTTGGAATCCAATCTTTACACCTGGTTGATTGATTATCCTTGGAAGCTAACTCGGTGACACTTTGAATGGATTTTCTTTTCCACTTGCTCAATAAACATTGCTAGTATCTCTGGGACTGGATAAATGATGGAAGAATTTGACATCACCAGCTTTTAGATGGGAGTAGTCTCTGATGCCTGATTTTTAGTAGCTTAATTGTAATGGTCCACGCCCTTCATGTACCCTTCTCGTCCTGGAATTTTTATTTTTATTTATTCTTCTGCAGTCTGTGGATGCTTGGCTGCATCATTTTCCAGGGGCTTGGCTGTGTCACTGATGCAATGCCCCCGATTATCAGCAAGTTGGTTCTCATTTTGCCGACCTCGGAAGGATGACGAGGCTGAGTCAACCCCACCTGGTGTTAATTAATTGGTTTGATAGGGGCTTGAACTCAAGATCTGAGAATCTTAAGCCAACACCAGGCCTGTTCGAGAGTGACGACCAGTCATTATGTATCCGCACGACATGGCCTGCCTGCCTCTTCGACTCACTTTAAAGTGTGTTCAAATGTCAACGCTAACCCAGTTACGTTGGCTTGAGAATCAATCCCGTTACGTCTCTGCAGTGGATCTCTTGATTATTAATCTTGGTGATACGTAGACAGACAAATGACTTGTCACAGTTATTTCCTGCTCGTGTGGATACCAAGCTTCTATAGAACTCGGTCTTGTCCCCGCACAGAAGAATTTTGTGGTTTTTCTAGTGGAAAATGAGGCATTTATCAACTGGGCCACACCAGCAGAACTTGGCCCATTCCTTTATAAGGATACACCATTCATCTGGACATGCTTGAATCGACTCCTCGCGTTCCTATAATTCCTTTGCTCTTCATATCCTCGAGGACATTTCTATGGCAGAGCCGTTCGGTTTGACTATACACTAAGATCAGAGATCGTAATCGATCATAAATTATTTATTTATTTAAATTTACAGTGATCTAAGGCTCATGGAAGGGTTTGTGTGATGCATAAATTGCTCTCCTCCTTCACTCTTCCTCTTCCACATCCCCTCACCTTCTGCTCATATCCTTTATTTTCTTATTACTCTTATAAGCTGTTCATCTTGCAGAGTTGTATTCATGTATTTTCAAGGTTGTGTGATTACCATGAAAATTGTCCTTTTTTTTTTTTGTTTTAATTTCAAAACCGAAGTACACCTGCCTGAAAGAATGACTGACTGTGTCAAATGGTGTAATTAATATGCAATGACTGTTAAAAGTTTATTTAAAATAAAAAAAACCCAGCACTTCCTCTTACCATTCCCAGGAAGAGCATCAGGAACGTAATTGTGAGAGGATTTGGCCTCAGATAGGCATTTGATAAGCTGCTTAACCTGCTCACAGGTACATTCGTTATCCCATTTAAGAACCAAGTCAGAGGGAAAAATGTTTAAAATGTAAAGATTGTTTCTCGTAACATGCAGAAGCTCGTAATTATAACTCGTCATTAAGTGGTGAAAATGCCACGTTGATAATCCAATCCAAGCTTCAGGACACTCACTGTAATCGATTAAACGTGGGACAACAAGCGGTGGACAAATGATCAAACTGTGATTTTCACCAAAATCCAATTTTCAGAAAGAAGTAGCTTCAATGTGTGATGTAAAGCAGGTACGATTCCATCCTATGGCACTCCAACTTTGTCATGGCTGATGTTAATGGTTGCAATCTAAAACTAGATATCTGTGATCATAAAATGATCGCCAAGGTAAGCCTCCTGCAGTGCCCTCAATCCAATGATGGCGATATTGTTTTCAGACCGCCAAAGGACATTTACTTTCAACATTTAGGGATAGAGTGTAAATCTAAAAAAAATCTGTCCCCTTCTACAATCTATCTATAAAACTCAATATCATGAAAGTCGGAGGAAAATTATGATCAAAAAGGTGTTTTTTGTTGATTCCATCACAATCTGAAAAAATAGGTCAAGAACATTAATCAAATATCAGGTGCACAACTTCAGTGCAGGTACGCTATTGTGATGCAAGAACATCCTGGAAGGCCAAGCAGTGTTTGAGATTCCACATTGGCAAAATTTAACAATGACAAAAAAACGCTTTTTAAATATATATATATTTTTTCAGACTGCCATTTGACCTTGACTTTTAACCCGGAGGGATATGATGTAAATTTAGCGTAAATGCGCCTTATTCTAGGTCTAGGCTATCTGTAATGGGCAATTTTGTTCCAATTCAACAAACCTTCCTCGTGTTTTGGTTAAAATTTCCATAATTAGGTCATAACCTTAAATTATCCTGGTGTTGGCGCAGTGGTTAGGGTAGCGGCTTTGGATCCAAAAGGTCCTGAGTTCAAGCCCCGTTGGGCCACTGAATTAATACACCAGGGGGTTGACTCAGCCTGTCATCCTTCCGAGGTCGGCGAAATGAGTACCAGTGTACTGGGCCGGTGTATACCCTGGTTAAAATAGGTGTACCATATCCCTGTGCCGTAAGAGGTGACCAGGGTTGTGTCAGGAAGGGCATCCGGCGTAAAACATGTGCCAAATCACTATGCGGATCATACGGATGATCCGCTGTGGCGACCCCTAACGGGAGCAGCCGAAAGAAGAAGAGAGAGGTCATAACCTTAAATTATGTCAAGGTCAAAAAGAGTATGTGAACCACGCATACTTTTTATTCTCATTATTGATTATTGATGCAAATTTTCATTCCGAAAGTCCAAGCGGCTCGGAGATACAGCTCGGACATTGGCAGGAAAAAAGGGAAGAACAAAAAAACCACGATGGTGGATTTGTATTCTTTGGGGTCGAAGGTACCATAAAAATTGGGGACATCAGTTGTGGAAAGAAACCCTAAAACAGGTACAAGCCTTCCCCTGTCATATAACAGGAGGCTTAATGATAGCCTTAATCACACCTGTGGCTTAATAAATATCACACCAACTGAAGTACATATCACTGTCCATCAAGTCTCACCATCCTTTGCATGTTACAATCGTGCCATTCTGACACTTTGCAAGAATGCCACCTTGAATTGCTCGAAACTAGTCTTCACGTAGTTTCATTATGTTTCCCAAAACGTATCACACATATTCTTAAAGGGTGGCAAGTTTCTCCACACTTGCCTGCCAATGCACTTCCTTTCCCTCAAGCTAACGAGGTGTGTTCACCACTCTTATTCTTCTTCTTTTTGTCCATCCAGTGCTGCCTCTTCCTCTGGTTATTGTGGATTTTTTTTTTTCAATTCTGCTTTCCTTTGTGAATCCTCAACACTTTTACTCTGCTTTCTAGTTCATAAAGCGTCGGCTTCTTCACCACCACATCAATGTGCATTACTTGTTTTCACATAATTGTCTTTATTTTGTCACAGCAGTGCATAATTGTCCTTGTGCTTCAACAATCTTTTCAATAACAGTAAGGTAAATTGTCAGTATTTCTGGTATGTAAACCTTTGTTTGAATATTTCAAGCCGTAATGCAAGATTAATTGTGAGCTTGGGGTTGATTAGCAAATGATAAAAGTGAATTTACTCACTTAAAGACGAGGGATGCAACCAATGTCATCTCAGCAATCCTCTCGTTGCTGTCAAAGGCAGTGGATTTGATTTGGTGACACCTCGGTTGGGGTTTTTTTTTTCTTTTAATATACACACAACTGGTCAAAAGTTTTAGAACACCCCCATTTTATCAGTTTTTACTGAAATATAAGCAGTTTAAGTCCAGTGAATAACCTGAAATGGTACAAAGCTAAGCATTAAACTGCCAGAGGTTAAAAAAAAAAGTTTAGGTTACCAAAAACTGAAAAATAATGTAAATTTCACCAGAGTTGTTAAAAAAGGCCCTTTTCAGGGAACAGTAATGGGTTAGCAACTGCAGCTGTTCTGCAGCAAAGGAAGTAAATTAAGCCTTGAAGTTGATGCAAACAATTCCTACAGGTGTCCCAACTTTTGTTGATTAGTTGCAAACCTGTCTGTATAAAAGCAGTGTTGGAACAGACTATGTTGCTGTTCATTTGCTGGAACAGACACCCTCTGAAGCATTATTTGGACAATATTGCACTGCAGGAAGTAGTATATTGCTATCATAATGGTGAGAAAAAAGACAATTAACAAAGGAAGACAGACAGACCATTATAACCCTTAAAAGTGCAGCTCTTTCCTTTAGAGAAATTGCAAAGAAGCCAAGGTGTCAGTGAGTACAGTTTCCTACACCATCAAAAGGCACTTGGAAACTGGAGGAAACTCTGACAGGAAGAGGTCTGGCAGACCCAAAGCAACAACACAATCAGAAGACAAGTTTCTGAGAGTCAACAGCTAGTGTGATAGGGGGCTCACAGGACAGCAGCTTCAAGCACAGCAGCTTAACACTGGTCGAAGTAAGGAAGTCTCAGTTTCAACTGTGAAGAGAAGACTTTGAGATGCAGGTTTGACAGGTCGAGTGGCAGTAAGAAAGCCATTGCTAAGATGGCAAAATATGAAAAAGAGGCTTGCCTGGGCCATGAAGCACCGCCAATGGACGACTGAAAACTGGAAGAACGTCTTATGGACCGATGAATCAAAATTTGAAGTCTTCGGTTATAACGCAGGTTTTTTGTACGCTGTCGAGTAGACGAAAGGATGGTTCCTCAGTGTGTGACACCAACTGTCAAACATGGAGGAGGAAGCGTGATGATCTGGGGTTCTTTTGCAGGACCCAGAGTCGGCGACTTGCACAGAGTGATTGGCACCCTGAACCAAAAGGGCTACCACAGCATTTTGCAGTGCCATGCAATACCCTCTGGTCTGTGCCTAGTTGGTCAGCGGTTCATCCTACAGCAAGATAACGACCCAAAACATACCTCCAGGCTATGTCAGAACTACCTAAGAAGAAAAGAACAAGACGTTAGGCTTCAAATCATGGAATGCCCAGCATAGTCTCCAGACTTAAACCCCATCGAGCTGGTTTGGGATGAACTGCACAGAAGGGTGAAAGTAAAGCAACCTACAAGTCCAACACATTTGTGGGAACTTCTGCAACAGTGTTGGGAAGAAATTTCCGAACAATATTTGATTTCCATTGTAGAAAAAATGCCACGAGTATGTTCGGCTGTTATATCTGCAAAAGGTGGCTACTTTGATGAGTCAAAATTTTAGATTAAATTTTGTTCAACAAAACGATTCCATGATTTCTCTTTTATCTGCAATTGTTTATTTGTTCTATGCTTTAATTTCAGAGTACATTGAAACATTAAACTGCTTAAATTTCAGTAAAAACTGGAAAAATGGGGGTGTTCTAAAACTATAGACCGGTAGTGTATACATCGTATGAGAGCTAACACACAGAACGGAGACAAGAGGGGTGGGAGAGGGAAGCACAAAACAGTGTGGAACAGTGACATGAGATCTGTGGAAGAGAGAGGGATTGGGAGTGGGGTACACTGGGTAAACAAGATGGTCACTACAGGGACTTTCAGGAAGGAAAGCAGGGAATTTGAAGGTGGTGGGTTTGGGGTGGATTAACGGGGGTAGAAAAGATCGAGGTTTTGGATGGGGGAAGATAAGAGGTGTTTGTGAACGTCTGTTTTGAATACCTGGAGGGAAGAATGGGATTAAAGAGAGTGTGGGAGTTTATTCCAAAGGTGGGGAAAAAGAGGAATGAAAGAGTGAAGGTGAGCAGTGATTCTTGGTTTTGGTCGTTTTACCAGAAGGGGGTTGCTGGCGGCCCTTGAGCGCCCTGCGGAAATATGGGGGGGGCGGAGAGGAGACTAAAAGACAGAAAAACCACTGACCTGCCTGCGGTGAGAAAGTGAGAGACCCAAAGGCTGAACTTCATCATGGGAGATACTAATGATCCTAAACGCCTTGGTTTCCACAGCGTGAAGCCAAGCGAGGTGTGAGGCGTGAGCACCAGCCCAGAATGGTTGGGAAGTGGAGGAAGTGAGATGAGAGGAAAGAAAGAAAGAGCATATTTGAGATGTTGAGTGTACTGATTGAGAGAGTGAGATATCTGTTGGGTTAGAATGGAACCCATAGATGTTAGAACACCACACAGTTTTGGACACCAGAGGAGGAGCTGATGCTAAAGCAGAAGACAGTGAAGATGTACTTAGAGCAGAGGTAGGATGAGGAGCAAGATGGGAGGGGTAAGGAGAGGGGTAACAGGTGTGGGGTTAGGAGGAGGTAGATTTGAGGAGGCGGGGTGAATTGGCACTGAAGTTGGGGAAAAAAAAAAGGACAATTGCTGGAACACAAACCTGCATTGCAAACTGGAATAAAATAATTTTTTTTAAAGTTAGAGATGTGATTAAAGACATTACGTGAGGGATGCATAAAAGGATAATAAAGAGAATGGAGAGAAGAAACATTGTAACAGTTGGACTTTTTAGACATGGAATGAAGGAAAGGTCGATTTGAAAACAATCTTTTGAAGAAGAAGAAGAAGAAGAAGAGTAGTGAATAATACAATACAATGCATGGAAGGAAAATGGTGGGTCGGTGAAAGTAACAGGAAGAGGAAGAGGGGGTGGAGAAATCACGTGGTTATGGGAGGTGTAAGGTGAGACGTGAAAAGATATAAATATATATATATATATATATATATATATATATATATTTTTTTTTTTTTTAAGATGAGGTAAAGGAAAGGTTGAAGAAAAAAATCGTGAAAGTGAAGGGTCAATGTGGGTCAGAAAAAGTAGAAGGAAGATGGTAGATCAGTGGAGCCAAAAGTCCGTTTATCCATCTCAATTTGCATGATGGAATATCAATGTGGACGACATTACGTTATCCTCAGATGCTGTTGTTATCATAGCCACATATGAATGAGGTTTTTGTGTTGTTCTTGTAATCACCGTTTCCTTGTGAAGGAAACACCACAAAGTACACCTTCACATCATCGTTTTGTTCCAGAATTGTGTGGCTTTTTGTAAACCATTAAATATTGGTGGCAGCTGCAGCCATTGGGCATGGCGATTTGGACAAAGTAAGAGAAAATAATTTGTTTGAGGGCTCGAGGGGCATTACTACATGTTCGTATTATTTGCTGATTTAGCGATGCACAAACGATGACGAATGCCACCTCCATCTTATTTTGGTTGCAAAATGTGCAACATTATTATGCAGAAAGTAGCAGATGCTGTCAAATAATGACATTTTGTGGAGCATTACCATGGAGGTGCAGAATTGGAAAAATTAATTACAAGAGTTCGCCACATTCAGGAAGCTCACTCACACACGGCAATCACAAGTATTATAAAATTCTGCAGACATTTTAAAACAAATGGTTCAGTTTGGTGGTGTCGAAGAAATTCTCAATTCCTTCTGTATATTTCAGTCATTTATTAAAAACAAACATAAACAAATACAAACAAACATGAACATATCGATCTGGAGAATTTCACAGGTGCTTCAATGAGCAACACAGTCTTCCTCTCAATTCTGCAGTACATAGAAACTTTGAATCCTTATATAGTATTTAGTGAGACGAAGCATGTTTTTCTTCCCCATATGCTGGCACCACAGTCAACAGGTTGAGGGTTCCTGGAAGAAATCACTTACAGCTTTTGTGCAGCAGTCAGCTTAATTTTGAAGGGCTAAGTAATATAATATTCAGCAATCAGAGGGGTGAGTTCACCCTCGGCACAGAATGACGTCAAGACTGCAGCCCTTTGGGTACTTTGATGGATTACACATGGTTCTGTGGTATGGAGGTCAGAAGGTCAGCCCGCTTTCAACATGCTCAGGAATAATATACAATCTGAAGCTGACAAAAGTGTAAAAACACATCTGGATATCTCCTAAAACCAACATTCCATTTGAGCTGAAATAATATCTCCAACCAGACTTTATGGCGCCATATGTATATACTAGTAAAGGTGCCCATCTTCGACGGGCGTCACTGGCAACATATGGTAAAAGACAGATAGCATGAATGTATTTTAAACAATATATTATATCATTTTATCCATTGATTATCATTCAGGTTTTCCCCTTCGACTGTCCCGCAGTAGCTCCACTTCGATGACATTACCACGTAGTTTAGTGATTACACAACGTGTACCATTCGTGAGTTCCGGAGGATCCATAGAGCGCATTGAAATTACAGGGCACCCTACTTTAAAATGATCCAAAAGGCCGGATCAGTTTCGTCTACATATTCATATCTTTTTTTTTTTTTTTTTTTTTTTTTTTTTTTGTATACCTTGGTCGAGGCTCGTATGAGAGCTAACACACAACTCACAGCAATGAGGCATGAGACAAGAGGGGCGGGAGTGGAAGGGACAAAACATTGGGGAACAGACACAGGTGAAATGTGGAAGGGAGAGGGATGGGGATGGGACGGGGAACATGGCGAGGGGAAGATGGACATTAAAGGGACTTTCAGGAAGGAAAGCAGGAGAATTGAAGGAAGTGGGCTTGGGTGGATTATCGGGGGTAGAAAAGATCGAGGATTTGGATGGGGGAAGATAAGAGGTGGTGGTGAACAGCTGTTTTGAAAGCCTGGAGGGAAGAATGGGAAAGAATAGAGTGAGGAAGTTTATTCCAAATGCGCGAAAAGAAAGGAATGAAAGAGTGAAGATGAGCAGTGATTCGTGATTTTGGTAGTTTTACCAGAAGGGGGTTGTTGGCGGACCTTGAGCGCCCTGTGGAAATGTGGTGGGGACAAATCGCAGAGAGAGCAGGGGGGCAAGGCTGGAGAGGAGTCGGTAGAAGACAGAAAGACCACCGACCAACCTGCGGTGATTGAGTGAGAGGCCCAAAGACTCAGCTTCATTGCGGGAGATGCCAATGATCTTAAAAGCCCTGGTTTCGACAGCGTGAAGTCGAGAAAGGTGGGAGGCAGGAGCACCAGCCCAGAGGGGAGAGCAGTACTCCATCAGGCTACGGACAAAAGCTTTGTAAGTGGTCAGGAGCTCAAGAGGGCCGAGGAAGGACTTTGCACGACGGAGGATTCCCAGTCGGCGACTGGCTTTTGAGGCAAGGTTGGAAATGTGACTTTCCCAGGAAAGGTCATGGCAGATAGTGAGACCCAGAAGCTTGAAAGAAAAGACTTCTTCCAGAGGATTGTTGAGAAAGTGGATGGGGGGTTTTGTAAACGGTCCTTTCGAAGAGACATAGTGAGAGTGTGAGATTTGTCTGGATTGAAAGACATGTTCCACGTGTTGGACCAGTTTGTGATTTTATCCAGATCTGCAGTGAGCGAAGAAGCTGCTGCTTGCCGGTCTGAGGGATGACAGATGGTACGGCAGAGGGTGGAGTCATCGGCAAAGAGAAATAGAGGATTTTCCAGAGAGTCCGAGAGATCATTGATGAAAACCAGAAAAAGAACAGGGCCCAGAACGCTACCTTGAGGAACTCCAGCCTGCACAGGAAGAGGGGATGAAAGAACTCCATTTAGGGCCACACGTTGACTGCGACAGGAGAGGAAGTCTGCGAGCCATGAGTGGAGATGGCCTTGAATACCATGGGAAGAGAGTTTGGTGAGTAGGGCAGGGTGCCAGACTGTGTCAAAAGCACGTGATATGTCCAGGGATACGGCTCGGATTTCCTGTCTGGCATTGAGGACCTCCATCCATTGATGGGAGAGCAGTAGCAGCATATCTAGGGTAGAGTGACCTGGTCTGAAACCAAATTGATGATTGGAAATCAAGCCATTGGAGAAGAGGAAGGATTTCATGTCTGAAGCGATGATGGATTCCATAACCTTGCTGATGATTGGGAGAAGGCTGATTGGTCTATAGTTACAGGGTTATATATCTTGTAGATTTTAGCTGGCCGGATCAGTTTCGTCACCATATTCATATGTTGTAGAATTTAGCTGATTCTGAAACTGTTAACAGCATGTCGATCGGATGGTTCTGTGATTTTCTACGGTAGTAAACAGAAGTACGACTTAAGCCTGTACGCCACCATGCGGAGACCCGAGGTCCTAATATTTCACAACAAACTAAAAACTCACAAAATTTGAAGATATTTTAAATAAACAATTTATTATACTATCAATTAAATATCATTTTTATCCATCGATAGTATGAATTGTTCTGTACAGCTATAGTTTTTTCTCCTGGGATCTGCGCATCCATCCACAATCTATGTTCTAATGAAGTGCAGTAGGAATAATAAAAACTCGGATGAACATGAACTGTTTAACTACCATAATCATCAAAACGAATTTTGAGGGGCCTCTTCAGGAAGACAATAATATCATTACTATATATATGTCAAAGCTTGTTTCATTTCATGCAGTAACAAAAATCTGATGGTGGAACAAAAAAAGGGCGTGCCAAAATATTAATATAATTTCATTTCATGCAGTAACAAAAATCTGATGGTGGAACAAAAAAAGGGGCGTGCCAAAATATTAATATAGATAAGCATCAAAACGAATTTTGAGGGGCCTCTTCAGGAAGACAATAATATCATTACTATATATGTCAAAGCTTGTTTCATTTCATGCAGTAACAAAAATCTGATGGTGGAACAAAAAAAGGGGCGTGCCGAAATATTAATATAGATAATCATCAAAACGAATTTTGAGGGGCCTCTTAAGGAAGACAATAATATCATTACTATATATGTCAAAGCTTGTTTCATTTCATGCAGTAACAAAAATCTGATGGTGGAACAAAAAAGGGGCGTGCCGAAATATTAATATATATGAGCCTGGTGTTGGCGCAGTGGTTAGGGCAGCGGCTTGGGATCCAAAAGTTCCTGAGTTCAAGCCCCGTTGGGCCACTGAATTAATACACCAGGGGGTTGACTCAGCCTGTCATCCTTCCGAGGTCGGCGAAATGAGTACCAGTGTACTGGGCCGGTGTATACCCCGGTTAAAATAGGTGTACCATATCCCTGTGTCGTAAGAGGCGATCAGGGTTGCGTCAGGAAGGGCATCCGGCGTAAAACATGTGCCAAATCACTATGCGGATCATACGGATGATCCGCTGTGGCGACCCCGGACGGGAGCAGCCGAAAGAAGAAGAATATATATATATATATATATATATATATATATATATATATATATATATATATATATATATATATATATATATATATATATATATATATATATTTTTTTTTTTTTGCGAATTCGCGCCCGCCGGCGTGCGATCGGCCACGTGACTCGAATCGCGGCACGTCGCCCACCGGACGAGCAATTCTGTCGTGACCCTCTTGGACTAATGCCGGGAGCTAGCCACGGGTGGGACTTTTGGCCTCACCACGATCGTGCCAATCGGCCACCCACGTGGGATAGGGTTGTTCGCCAAACTGGACCTACCTAAGTGCCCACGCGGATGGTAAACCGGGCGATCGCACCTCGCCGCAGGTCGACTCCGGACACGGGCCGCTGAAGCTATCCGTTCTGTGCTATCGAGATAACCGAGCAGTGTTATCGTCGGCCTCGACGGTTCCGATTACCTATCGGGCGTATTAAGCCCACTACGAACCCGTTACGTGAAGCAAGATGGAGATTCAACAAAGGGAAGGATGCAGCGAAACGGTGAACAAGTTCACACAAGCACTTTATTCACACGACACACGGAGAGCACACATATACAGCCAAACCATAATGCACAAAAAAGCAAATGTAAGAAGAAAAACAATGAAGCAACGATGACGCAGAGCTAAGACCAACACACGGCAACACTTGTGCAGTTTTACTTCACCATACTGGCGCCACACACCCACGTTTACACAGAACCCAAAAGAAATGGAAGGCGCGACTTCCTTGAGCGTGTCGAGTCCCTCCGATGTGGTCCCGCCTGGCCGCGACTCCGTGCCCTGGCGTGGTAGGCGAGTCCTCTCCTGTGTGCCTCGCGCCTGCACGTATTGGCCACTCGACGCCACGGACCGAGTGTTCGGCGTATTCCCAGCGCGGATAGAGGCGGGGGGGGGGGGAAACATGGATGGCCAAAGTCGGGAGAGGGGAATGTCGGACGCTCCTTCCCGCCAGCGGGGTCTTACAACTGCCCCACAAAAGACCCGGCCAGCGGCCACCAGGACGAGCGAGCCGGAAGACGAGAGCAACCACGAAGCAAGAGCATCCACCAAGCAAGAGCACCTACCAAGCAAGGGCATCTACACAGCAAGGGCATCGACCAAGCAAGAGCATCGACCAAGCAAGAGCATCGACCAAGCAAGAGCATCGACCAAGCAAGAGCATCGACCAAGCAAGAGCATCGACCAAGCAAGAGCATCGACCAAGCAAGAGCATCGACCAAGCAAGAGCATCGACCAAGCAAGAGCATCGACCAAGTAAGAGCATCTACCAAACTGCTTTCCCCGTCTCCGACTTTTATATCCTCGGAGCTCCGCCCTGTTGCTCCACCCCGTTCTTTGCTCCACCCCCCTTCGAGGCGCTTCGAGAAAGGTCTCGAAGAGGGGCGTTCCTCCTCCCTGGCCGCGTCACATTGCGCATCCACCAATCGAGCGCCAGCTGCCCTCCCCTCGCTTCTCCCCCCTCACACCAAGCGCGGAGAAGAATGGCACGAAAAGCCCACCGAACGTCCTCGTTGGGTTTTATTTGAAATAAAAGATAGAGAAAGAAAAACGACTGACTCAAAGCGTTACAGCCCGAATGAATCGCATTTATTCCCTCTAAACAACGGGTTTGGGGCTAACTTCACATGTACTTAAGAGATATCTCACCTACGGGACCTAAATGGTGGTTTGCAAATTTCCACAGCCGTAACAATATATATACATATATACATATATGTATATGTATATGTGTATATGTATATATATGTATATGTATATATGTATATGTATATGTATATATATATATATATATAATCCTGGTGTTGGCGCAGTGGTGAGGGCAGCGGCTTGGGATCCAAAAGGTCCTGAGTTCAAGCCCCATTGGGCCACTGAATTAATACACCAGGGGGTTGACTCAGCCTGTCATCCTTCCGAGGTCGGCGAAATGAGTACCAGTATACTGGGCCGGTGTACACCCCGGTTAAAATAGGACCATATCCCTGTGTCGTAAGAGGCGACCAGGGTTGCGTCAGGAAGGGCATCTGGCGTAAAACATGTGCCAAATCACGATGCGGATCATACGGATGATCCGCTGTGGCGACCCCGGACGGGAGCAGCCGAATTCGCAAAAAATATATATATATATATATATATATATATTTTTTTTTTTTTTGCGAATTCGCGCCCGCCGGCGTGCGATCGGCCACGTGACTCGAATCGCGGCACGTCGCCCACCGGACGAACAATTCTGTCGTGACCCTCTCGGACTAATGCCGGGAGCTAGCCACGGGTGGGACTTTTGGCCTCACCACGATCGTGCCAATCGGCCACCCACGTGGGATAGGGTTGTTCGCCAAACTGGACCTACCTAAGTGCCCACGCGGATGGTAAACCGGGCGATCGCACCTCGCCGCAGGTCGACTCCGGACACGGGCCGCTGAAGCTATCCGTTCTGTGCTATCGAGATAACCGAGCAGTGTTATCGTCGGCCTCGACGGTTCCGATTACCTATCGGGCGTATTAAGCCCACTACGAACCCGTTACGTGAAGCAAGATGGAGATTCAACAAAGGGAAGGATGCAGCGAAACGGTGAACAAGTTCACACAAGCACTTTATTCACACGACACACGGAGAGCACACATATACAGCCAAACCATAATGCACAAAAAAGCAAATGTAAGAAGAAAAACAATGAAGCAACGATGACGCAGAGCTAAGACCAACACACGGCAACACTTGTGCAGTTTTACTTCACCATACTGGCGCCACACACCCACGTTTACACAGAGCCCAAAAGAAATGGAAGGCGCGACTTCCTTGAGCGTGTCGAGTCCCTCCGATGTGGTCCCGCCTGGCCGCGACTCCGTGCCCTGGCGTGGTAGGCGAGTCCTCTCCTGTGTGCCTCGCGCCTGCACGTATTGGCCACTCGACGCCACGGACCGAGTGTTCGGCGTATTCCCAGCGCGGATAGAGGCGGGGGGGGGGGAAACATGGATGGCCAAAGTCGGGAGAGGGGAATGTCGGACGCTCCTTCCCGCCAGCGGGGTCTTACAACTGCCCCACAAAAGACCCGGCCAGCGGCCACCAGGACGAGCGAGCCGGAAGACGAGAGCAACCACGAAGCAAGAGCATCCACCAAGCAAGAGCACCTACCAAGCAAGGGCATCTACACAGCAAGAGCATCGACCAAGCAAGAGCATCGACCAAGCAAGAGCATCGACCAAGCAAGAGCATCGACCAAGCAAGAGCATCGACCAAGCAAGAGCATCGACCAAGCAAGAGCATCGACCAAGCAAGAGCATCGACCAAGCAAGAGCATCGACCAAGCAAGAGCATCGACCAAGCAAGAGCATCGACCAAGTAAGAGCATCTACCAAACTGCTTTCCCCGTCTCCGACTTTTATATCCTCGGAGCTCCGCCCTGTTGCTCCACCCCGTTCTTTGCTCCACCCCCCTTCGAGGCGCTTCGAGAAAGGTCTCGAAGAGGGGCGTTCCTCCTCCCTGGCCGCGTCACATTGCGCATCCACCAATCGAGCGCCAGCTGCCCTCCCCTCGCTTCTCCCCCCTCACACCAAGCGCGGAGAAGAATGGCACGAAAAGCCCACCGAACGTCCTCGTTGGGTTTTATTTGAAATAAAAGATAGAGAAAGAAAAACGACTGACTCAAAGCGTTACAGCCCGAATGAATCGCATTTATTCCCTCTAAACAACGGGTTTGGGGCTAACTTCACATGTACTTAAGAGATATCTCACCTACGGGACCTAAATGGTGGTTTGCAAATTTCCACAGCCGTAACAATATATATACATATATACATATATGTATATGTATATGTGTATATGTATATATATGTATATGTATATATATATATATATGTATATATGTATATGTATATGTATATATATATATATATATAATCCTGGTGTTGGCGCAGTGGTGAGGGCAGCGGCTTGGGATCCAAAAGGTCCTGAGTTCAAGCCCCGTTGGGCCACTGAATTAATACACCAGGGGGTTGACTCAGCCTGTCATCCTTCCGAGGTCGGCGAAATGAGTACCAGTATACTGGGCCGGTGTACACCCCGGTTAAAATAGGACCATATCCCTGTGTCGTAAGAGGCGACCAGGGTTGCGTCAGGAAGGGCATCTGGCGTAAAACATGTGCCAAATCACGATGCGGATCATACGGATGATCCGCTGTGGCGACCCCGGACGGGAGCAGCCGAATTCGCAAAAATATATATATATATATATATATATATATATATATATATATATATATATATATATATATATATATATATATATATA
>NC_140977.1:3044953-3062453 GCF_056783735.1 Eptatretus burgeri | reverse complement strand
CGTGGAGTCGTTTTTATCGGCCTCCATTTAAAAAGGAACAAGCCGCTTATACTCCGCACACTCGTATCCCACCAAACATGGCGTGGAGTCGTCTTTATCGGCCTCCATACGCGTTTTGTGCAGTGTGGGCGTCATGCTGGCTGTGTTTCCTGTGTTGTGAAAAAACACCATTCGTGCAGCCTCTTAAGAGGTATTTATTCGCTTGCCTTTTTAATGCAACCAGTAATCCTCCCCAGACCATCGGAAGCTCGAGTCGACAACCCCGCACTGCCAAGCACACATGACTCACCACACACGCCGGGTTTTACCTCAGGAATAATTAGACGAAAAGAAGAGTGGGGACGAAATGAAGGACAAAATGATTTAAGCAACCCCAGCTATGAGATCATCGCAACACACTCCCTTGTTGTCCCGCTAAACAAAAGGAAAGGCACTATCTTCACGTATAATAATGAAATAACTGTCTTCGGACACCTATCTGTTGTACGCATGCGATTCCGAGAACCGCAACTATATATATATATATATATATATATATATATATATATATATATATATATATATATATATATATATATATATATATATATATATATATATATATATATATAGTTACGAATTCGTGCCTGCCGGCGTGCGAACTTCCGCTTTCCACTAATAGTAGCAGCTCGCCCACCGGACGGACAATTCAGTCGTGACCTTCCGGAGCAACGCCGGAACCCTGTCACAGGTGGGTCTTCAACCCCACCACGGCCAAGCCAATTTTCTACCTGCGCAGGATAGGGTCAATCGCCTAATCTCGATATACTTAAGTACCCACGCAGATAGCTAACCGGGAGACCGTACCTCGGCGCAGGTCGGCTTGGGACACGAACCGCTTAAGCGGTCCGTTCCGTTCTGCAGTGATAACCGAGTGGGTATTATCGCCCGACCTCGCCTGATCCGATTCTATTTAACGGGTGTTTAAAACCCAACTATTTATTCCGCGATGCAAGATGGCATTTCCAATAGGGTGAAAGGAGGACGTGACGAACGGGGTACATTCACACAAAGCACATTTATTAAAATGAAACACGTATACAATGATGCAATGGAACAATCATGCACGTATACAGAAAAGCATACATGGGACAGGGACAGAGAGGCCAGCCTTTATCCTAATGAATAAAACGCAAGGAAAATAAAAGCAAGGAAAAGCACTACGACCGAATATTGTTATTATTTCACAGGCACTTAACAGGTTTTACTTGTCAGGACACGGCGCCACAAGATTCACTCAAAAGGAAGGAAAGGGCCACTCCATAGACGAGAGTGGCAGACAGGGTCCGTGGACCTTTATAGTGCGTGAGCCTTGGTTGACCGAATGGGCTCGCGAGACCGATGCGGCTTACCCGCACCCTCGTGGTGCGACGATGGGCAGGTCGCGACGTCTGCTCCCCACGGCCACCAGGACAGCCGCGCCTGATTGCGGCCTTGCGACGATGGGCAGGTCGTGACGTCTGTTTCCCATGGCCACTAGGACAGCCGCGCCTCATTGTGGCCTTGCGACGATGGGCAGGTCGCGATATCTGTTTCCTACGGCCACTAGGACAGCCGCGCCTGATTGCGGCCTTGCCAAGGCGAGGTGACCCGGGCGCCGGCCGGCAACGCAGTTGAGAGGAATGAACGGGTCTTTTAGTGCTCTGTCAGAGTTGATGCTCTATAAGAGTTGATGCTCTATAAGAGTAAAATGCTCTAAGACCCCGTCCATTCCTCAGCGATACGCGAACTGCGCCGAGGTCTGATCACCTCGCACTGCCTTGGCGCTGGCAAGCTCTTCCCGGCTGTGGTCTCCACGCAGCTCCTTGGCTTTCCCCGACTGACTCTCTCCAAACTTCGGGTTCCACTTGGCTCTCCGACCCTCCAGGCTGCCTGAACCGGTGCTCTGCACGGCCTTTTATTGGGCTGGTGAGACGAGATCTGATCTCCGCACTCTCACATCCGACCTCTGCCCAGAAAGCGGATGTGGTAGAGATCACCGGCCCTCTGGATCCGATTCTCCCAGAGCGAAGCTTCAACACAGAGCGGACGTGGTAGAAATCAACACCCTTCGACCCCCACAGGCCCCACCCCTTTCTCTCCTGAGATCCGTTTTTCAAGGCGAAGCTTCCACACAGAGCGCACGTGGTAGAAATCACCAGACTTGCGCTCACAATGAAACCTCCTGCATTGATTTGCAGCAACGCTGTTCGCTGGGGATTTTCCGCGGCTGGTGCAAAGATGGCGTCGTTTCGGAGACGAAGGTGAGGCGATGTTTGTGGTGTGGAGATGTTGACGGTTGCTGGCAGAGTGGTGAGGATGGCGTGGTTGTTGAGAGGCAGGTGTGGTTGTGGTTGGTGTTGTGGTTTAGGGGAGTGATGTTGGTTGTTGTAATGGTGGTGGAGATGTGGTTGGTTCAAAATAACGATAGAAAAAGAAAAACCTACCTCAAAGGATCACAGCCCTGTGACACAAATTAATCCCATGAAACAACGGTGGGGAAATGTAACTGAACACAGACTTATCGATCTCACTGAACTACGGACCTTTATGGTGTTCTGCGAATTTCCACAACCGTAACATAAATATATATATATATGTATATATATATATATATATATATATATATATATATATATGTATATATATATATATATATATATATATATACATATACATATACACATACACATACATACATGGTGTCCCAAAAAATGTACTCACTCTTTAAATGATAATAAATGCGTTGTTTATTGACTTAGAAACAAGATTAATGGTTACATGTATAAATGGATAAGTGCATGTTTACAAATGTTCAAACTGACGACCATCACGTTCCAAACACAGCCGATAACGTGGACCAATGGATTAATGTTGGAATGTAACTTTTCCAATTAATTTGCTTCAAAATGCGATGGGCGCTTGATTTGGGGGTTCCTGTCTCACGAGCCATTTGTCGTACAGATTTCCGTGGGGATCGGTGGAGGGTTTCCAGCAATTGATTTTCCTTTGCGGGGGTGGTTGATGACCGTGGTCTTCCTGAACGCTCCGAATGGACCTCATGCACAGTTCCATCTGTTTCAAACTTATCTCGGATGTGAGCAATGGTGCGTTGTGTTGGTGGATCTTTGTGAAAATGTCTTCTAAATGGTCTCTGCACTTCCATGATGTTTTTGTGCTTCCAGTCGCACTTTATGATAAATTTTCTTTCTTCAAAACCTAGTCGTACTTCTGCCATTATTATGGTCAATTTGATCTGAAAATAAATGAAAAATTCAATGAGTTATGAGGAGCCAAAACGTGAGTACATTTTTTTTGGGACACCCTGTATGTATGTACGTATGTGTATATATATTGTTGCGGATTCGCGCCCGCCGGCGTGCGAGCGGCCACGTAACTCGAATCGCGGCACGTCGCCCACCGGACGGACAATCCCGTCGTGACCCTCTCGGACTAACGCCGGGAACTAGTCACGGGTGGGCCTTTCGGCTTCACCGCGATCGTGCCAATCGGCCCCCCGCGTGGGATAGGGTTGCTCGCCAAATTCGACCTACCTAAGTACCCACACGGAGGGTAGACCGGGCGATCGCACCTCGCCGCAGGTCGACTTCGGACACGGGCCACTTTAAGCGACCCGTTCCGTACTATCGGGATAACCGAGCGGTGTTATCGTCAACCTCGACGGTTCGATTAATTATTGGGCGTTTTTAGCCCACGACCAACCCTTTACGTGAAGTAAGATGGAGATTCAACAGAAGAAAAGACGAAGCGAAACAGGAAAAACAGTTCAACATAAAGCACATTTATTCCGCGGCAAACGGAAAGCACACATATACAATTATACACCAAAAGCAAATGTAAAAGTAGAAGAAACACAACAATTCTGCACAAAAAGCAAATGCAACAATGCAGATCTACTACCGACTACCGAGCACACGGCAACACTTATACAGTTTTACTTCACAGACGGCGCCGACAACACATATACTCAAAGCAAAAGAAAAAGGGACCACCCTCAACGATGAGGGGGGCAGACGGGCCTGGGGCCGAGACCGCGTCGAGCCGACCCGTCTGGTGATGAGCCGCAAGATGGCGGTGGCGCCCCGACTCCACGGGCTTCGCTGGCACTGCCTGGAATGGGGTGGGAACGGGGCCCCCTTCTCACACTATCTCAGCGCGGGGGGAAACAGGAGGGGGTTGTTGATGCTCGGGGGAATGAGGATATCTTGCTGGCTTGGGTCCCGCGACGAGCGTCTCCACCGCGACCTCGGTCGCGTTACCGGCCTCCCCTCTCCGCAGCTCCCCGACTCTGACACGAGCGCCCTCTCGACTGCCTTCGCCGCCGCCACAACTCTCCAACTCTCCACTCTTCTCAACTCCGTCCAACTGCGTCCAACTGCTTTCCTCTTCTCAGAAACTCTCAACTCTTTCCAACTCAACTACTCCCTTTTCGGCGAGCGAACGCGGCCCTTTATAGCCCCCGGGGCTTCGCTCCTTCACCTTCGACCCTTCACCTCTGGCTGGCTCCCCATTGGACAGAGGAAAAGTGGGCGTGAATGATTTTTGATCCGCGAATCTGCATATAGCGATTATACTCCGACGCACCTGGAGGCGGGGCCAAATCGCCCCACGCTCGCTGATAGGACGGAACAGAAGTGGGCGTGAATCGTTTTTGATCCGATTTCTCGGAAAGGCTGGTGTTTTTGCCACCCGCTGCTTGGTGCGCGCCCTGTACGAGTCCAGGATCGGTGTCCACAAGCGGCGTGGGAATGGCGGTGATGCGATGGTTGCGAGAGCGAGATGTGACGGTAAAGGTCGTGGCTGCTGTTGTGAAGCGGCATTGCGGTTGGTGGTTGTTGTGTGATGGCTGTTGAGACGTGGTTGGTGGTGGTTGTGGTGGTAGTAATGGCGGCTGGTTCAAAATAAAGATAGTAAAAGAAAAACGGCTATCTAAAAGGGTCGCAGCCCGAATGAATGACATTTATTCCCTCTAAACAACGGGTTTGGGCTAACTACACATATACTTACAGAGATATCTCACCTAAGGGACCTGAATGGTGGTTTGCGAATTTCGTCAACCACAACAATATATATATATATATATATATATATATATATATATATATATATATATATATATATATATATATATATATATATATATATATATATATATATATATATATATATATATATATATAATTATTTACATGCGATTTCATTTAAGAAGCAGAATAAATTTAAACATGAGGTACTTCTATTATCTATCTATAATTCCAGCAGTGTGTGTGTGTGTGTGTGTGTGTGTGTGTGTGTGTGTGTGTGTGTGTGTGTGTGTGTGTGTGTGTGTGTGTGTGTGTGTGTGTGTGTGTGTGTGTGTGTGAGTGACTGCTGTTTCTCGACAACCACTGGTCCGATCTAATTGAAACATGCCAGGTATATTGCTGGGGACCTGAGGATGTGCCTTTTCAAGGTTTGATATTAAACGGACAAGTGATTCCCAAGTTATGGCCATTTATTTACCAACCAATGACAGGACACGTTGCTGCGGCCATTTATTTACCAACCAATGACAGGACACGTTGCTGCGTAGGCGTGGCCGATGGGGAAGAGAACCTCAGCCACGTTCGCCATTATGGGTTTTTTCTCTTCTCTTCTCTTTGTGTTTTTCCTTGCGAAAAGGCAAAATACGTTGGCGCTAATTGAATAATTGGCCATTAAAACGAATAATTTATCAAAACGTTGGCAGATCCAGCAGTCTCCGCATTCTTGCCCTGGACGAGGAAACAAAGAAGCGCTGTTTCCTCAGCAATGTTGTTTATGAAGAGGTGCTAACGAGATAAAGGTGTGTACATGGAGACAATTTTTATTATTATTTATTTATTGAAGAAAAATTGTTCCGAAAATAATTTATCAAAAAAAGTGCACAACTTTTTTTTTGTTTCCAATTGTCAAAACGGTGTGGCCTTTGGAAGTGTTAAGGAATTTAGCTCCACTCAACATGCTTGCCAACGAAATACATCTCCATTTGGTGGTATGCTTTGCAAACTATTTTTTTTTAAACTATTTTCAAACTAAAACAATTTGAACATGGAATACATAATGACACTGTACTTTCAGGTCTCCTACAAATCATACCCTGTCACCTCACCATGGCATAGGAGTGGCAATGGTCAATGGCAGCGAATGTCATGGCTAGCAAAGACAGGGAGGTAAACGTGATTTTAATTTGGATTTTAATTAACTCTGCGTGTGTAAGTATCACAGCATTTGTTACTTCAATGAAAGCGATAATTCGTGGGATGATGTGAACATTCCGTACGGGCACGCACTACTTCTGGATAGTGATGACTTTTTGTATTCTAATAATTTCTCGATTTCTTATGCACATTTATAGATAAACACAATGCCCCAATGTAGTCGTTACGAGAGCGAAGGAACGGCCTGTGTGTTTGTTTGAAAGTTTTTTTTTTTTTTTGCCCGCACGGACCGGCACGCGAGAGCGAAGGAACGGCCTGTGTGGTTGTTGTTTCTGGCACGCTGTTTGAAAGTTTTTTTTTTGTATGTACGGTCACGCACGTACGGTCACGTACGTACGGCCACGCGAGAGCGAAGGAACGGCCTGTGTAGTTGTTTCTGGCAAGCGGTTTTAAAGTGTATATATATATATATATTATTTTTTTTGCACGTCCGGCCACGCACTTACGGGCACGCACGTATGGGCACATGAGAGCGAAGGAACGGCCTGTGTGGTTGTTGTTTTTGGAACGCGGTTTGAAAGTTTTTTTTGGGGGGTGGGGGGGTTTGCACGTACGGCCACACACCTACGGGCATGCACTACTACTGAATAATGATTAAAGATTACTTGAAAAGTCAATCTGTTTTGGACACGTTTACGAGGCAGATTGATCATCTTCCAATACAGAAAAGAGATATAAGGTCATTTAAAATGCAAATATATTATTAAAATAGATATGTTGAAGCATATATAATTGTAATAATCATGTCGTATTTGAGTACATTTTTAATGAAAGGGTTACAACAATACATTTACTTTTAAAGTTTTAATTCTCAACATTTTATTATTATGTTATCACCCTCCAAACCCATTATGCTAATTTTGTAGAAATTTGCATCGACAGTGGTGATGGAATTGACTTTTCGGGATGTGGGACTAAAGGGAGTAAAGCAGGCTATCCTCCTAAATCTCAGTTACCTGTTACAATTGATCGTACATTGTTCAATAATTGTGCTGCCTGTTCAGGAATACATCTACGTGTGCTTCCGTATCTTCAAACATTCTGCCAAGCTTAGAATGACGTCCCATTGATTTGTTTTGCCTTTGGACCAGAGTTTACCCCAGCATGTTAAAATAACTGTTTTGCTTCACTGTTTCCATGCTGCCTTGACTGTGGGTTTGCTTGCCTTCCTGAGTAAATATCTCACACATTTCTTTCTGGATCCTATTTAAAGTGCTCGTGAGCAAAATATTACACAAAAGAACCAACCAGTAGCTCTTTTTTTACATTGAACTGAAATGAGCTTAATTTAAATGTTTACTTGTCAGCCTTTCTAATTCTGTCTGCACAAAACACAGTATGTATTACTGTTATTTTATGGCAGTGCAGCAAATCTACTGCCTTGTGTATGTGTGTGTGTCTCTCTTTCTCCCCCAAACTCTCTGCACGGCACTCTGCCGTAATACTTCCTTGTAACCCACGCTTCCATTCCTGGTGATCAGTCGACAGACACTCTAACCATTTGTCGTGACTTCAAGTCTGGGCACTGTGCTCGCCCAAACTGTCGCTTTCTGCACCTTCTCGAAGGTATGCCTTTATGCACCCATCCACTCCATCGCAAATGTCTTTCGACTCCTCTCGTCTTGCTTTGCTTCAGTTATATAACGCACTTGCAATCGCATCCTCTTGCATTCGCTGCTATGCCATGCTTGACATAGGTTAATGTTTACAGTTGAATGACAACTTTCATGAAAGTTACAAAAATGCATTGGAACTGTTTTTTGAGGATTGAATGTTAGCTTAGGTTTGGTTAGTAGTTAGGGGCTATTTGCTTGTGAGGAAAAGTTGCGGTGAGAGTGTGTTGAGGTAAATAAATGAAAATGGAGAAAAGGAAGGGTATTTTGATAAGAGGAATAAAAATAATGTATGGGGCAAACAGTAGAGGTTACAAATGCTGCCGGTTTGTGCATTTTATGTACAATGGGGTCTTGTATTAAAAATCTATCAAGTTGGCTTATCTGATTTTGATTCAATTGCTGAATGATGTCTACAGATCAAAATCTGACAACTTGTGAGTAAACCAAAGTAATAACTCGCAACAAACAAAAAGGCATGGATGTCAAGGTTCATGAAGGTAACACTGTCTGTTTGATCTATAACTGGATCTGGTAAATGTCTGGCATACCTACGTCTACCTTGGAAAGGCAAAGTGTCTCAACGGTTTGAAAACTAGATCAAACAGTGTCCCATTCTTACTATGGTGTTCAACCACGAGTGATTTTCACCACCCGCTGGTTGCTTCTGTCAATCCAAGAAGATGTTCTGCCCACCTCGCATACAAGTAAGAATATTTACACATTTCATTGTAAGTGTGACACACATCTTCGAGATCGAAAGATCACAACGAACAACATGTCCCTTTGGTGATCAGACGGGGTCAGTCAACCAAATTGAATAATCCACAGTGTGCAGAGCAATATCGTATTGGCTGGTTTAAAATCCTGAGTGGAGGACGCAGTTTAGCTCAGCTTCGTGCAATGGAGGCCACATGCATCAGGTCAACCAATCCCATTCTTTGTGGACAATGAATTTGTCCGTACTTTATATCTATCTTGACTATGATGGCTTGACTGTGTGACAACTCTACCACAGTCAACATTGACTCATCATGAAAACCACGCCACTCCCCCTCAGCTAATTAACATTACATTTTCCGCCGGTTCTTGGGGATTCATTATTCATGATGGTTCATTGCATTTCATTTCCACCAACTCATTATTCATGATGCTCTGTGGTTCCACCAATCAGGTAATCCCGTCTTTTCTTTCTCTCAACCAATCAACGTTCAGGACATTACATTGTAACTTTATAAATGAGAGTTTGGTGCTTCTTCATCTGCTTGTGGTTTTATCCTGAAGAGTGCAAGCTGAAAAGCTTTAATGTCCATTTTATGGAAATGCATATTTAAAAATGAAATAATTCTCATATCCAGATCCGGATTCAGATCTTCACCAAAATCAAACCGATTTGTCATGGTCATGCACCGAACCTGTCCACCAAGTTTCATCCGAATCCGTGCACAACTTTTTCAGATATTGTGCTACATATAGTTTTTGGCCCTATCTCTCAATGGTGAAGAATCACTTTATAAATTATATCAGACCCGGATCTGGATTCGGATCTTCACCAAAATTGAACAAATTCTTCCTTGTCACACACTGAACGTGTCAACCAAGTTTCATCCCAATCCATCCACAACATTTTGAGAAATCGTGCTAAATATCATTTTTGGCCCTATCTCTCAATGGTGAAAAATCATTTTAAAAATTGTAGTAGTCGGATCTGGATCTTCATCAAAATCGAATCAGTTTGTCGTCACACACTCAACCTCCCCACAAAATTTCATCCGGGTCCGTCCACAATTTTGAGATATCCTAAACACAAACAGACAGAGGGGTGAAAAACATAACCTCCTTCACCTTTGGTTGTGGGGGTAAAAATAAAACAGCAAATTAAGAAGAAAATAAAATTTCAAACCGGCACACGAAGGATATAACACGATTACAAACAGGCAAATTCAGAACACAATATAATTACAAACAGGCAAATTGAGAATAGGATAAAATTACAGACAAATTCAGAATGTGATAAAATTACAAACAGGCAAATTCCGAAAACAATTAAATTACAAACAGGCAAATTCAGAACACAATAAAATTACAAACAGGCAAATTCAGAATACAATAAAATTACAAACAGGCAAATTCCGAAAACAATTAAATTACAAACAGGCAAATTCAGAACACAATAAAATTACCAACAGGCAAATTCAGAATGAAATAAAATTACCAACAGGCAAATTCAGAATGAAATAAAATTACAAACAGGCAAATTCAGAATATGATAAAATTACAAACAGGCAAATTCAGAATATGATAAAATTACAAACAGGCAAATTCAGAATATGATAAAATTACAAACAGGCAAATTCAGAATATGATAAAATTACAAACAGGCAAATTCAGAATATGATAAAATTACAAACAGGCAAATTCAGAATACGATAAAATTACAAACAAGCAAATTCAGAATACGATAAAATTACAAACAGACAAATTCAGAATACAATAAAATTACAAACAGGCAAATTCAGAATATGATAAAATTACAAACAGGCAAATTCAGAACACAATAAAATTACAAACAGGCAAATTCAGAACACAATAAAATTACAAACAGGCAAATTGAGAATACGATAAAATTAAAAACAGGCAAATTCCGAAAACAATAAAATTACAAACAGGGCAATTCAGAATACAATTAAATTACAAACAGGCAAATTCAGAATATGATAAAATTACAAACAAGCAAATTCAGAATACGATAAAATTACAAACAGGCAAATTCAGAATACAATAAAATTACAAACAGGCAAATTCAGAATATGATAAAATTACAAACAGGCAAATTCAGAATATGATAAAATTACAAACAGGCAAATTCAGAATATGATAAAATTACAAACAGGCAAATTCAGAATATGATAAAATTACAAACAGGCAAATTCAGAATACAAATATAAGGGTATGTTCTTTTGAACATATGAGTCCCCTCGGACCATGAAGCTATCATTCTTGTTGTTAAAGGCCGTTATGGGAACACGGAAATAAGGGTATGTTTAGCAGCGTCATCATGGTTGGCGTCTCGCAATATAATATATTAGCGCGATTAAAAATACCGTTTTTTCCTCGCATCTTCATGTCTGTCAAAAAACCAGTGTCAAGGTGCACAACTACAGCTCATAACCTATCCATTGAGGTGTTTTTCGCCCCCCCCCCCCCGCTTTCCCGTTTTCACGCCACTGTCCACACAAAAGTCATCAATCAATTCTATGCAGAGTCCGGGGGACTCAATAAAATTACAACCAGGCAAATTCAGAATACAATAAAATTATAAACAGGCAAATTCAGAATACACTAAAATTACAAACAGGCAAATTCAGAATGTAATAAAATTACAAACAGGCAAATTCAGAATATGATAAAATTACAAACAGGCAAATTCAGAAAATGATAAAATTACAAACAGGCAAATTCAGAATATGATAAAATTACAAACAGGCAAATTCAGAATATGATAAAATTACAAACAGGCAAATTCAGAATATGATAAAATTACAAACAGGCAAATTCTGAATACAAATATAAGGGTATGTTCTTTTGAACATATGAGTCCCCTTGGACCATGAAGCTATCGTTCTTGTTGTTAAAGGCCGTTATGGGAACACAGAAATAAGGGTATGTTTTGCAGCGTCATCATGGTTGGCATCTCGCAATATAATATATTAGCGCGATTAAAAATACCGTTTTTTTCCTCGCATCTTCATGTCTGTCAAAACCCGGTGTCAAGGTGCACAACTACAGCTCATAACCTATCCATTGAGGTGTTTTTCGCCCTCCCCCCCCCCCCCGCCCTGCTTTCCCGTTTTCACGCCACTGTCCACACAAAATTCATCAATCAATTCTATACAGAGTCCGGGGGACTCAATAAAATTACAAACAGGCAAATTCAGAATGCAATAAAATTACAAACAGGCAAATACAGAATACGATAAAATTACAAACAGGCAAATTCAGAATACAATAACAAATTTAAGGCTGAGAATATTGTTCATTATTTATTTATTTCACAGCTTTGCTCAACTTTTGTGTGGTCATTTGCTTTCTAGGCTTTGTATCAGAGGAGAACAGGATAGTCTGAAGAAGTCGCTGATTGTGTTTCACCAATACTTTGTTGGTGTCTTCAGTCGTTATCCAATATGTCTGTGGATTGTGTCTTGCCAGCACCACAACGGCCTGAAATTTGCTTAATTTCCAATCAAATTGGAGAACACTAAACCCAGAGATGTAGGTTAAACCACTCCATTTTTGGCATGTTTATTTTCCATCGTTGTGTCACTTTTGTTTGTTTTGAAAATTCTGTCTGAAAAAAAAAATGATTTCAAAATAACACGATATCCCTCCAGGAGAGTTTGCTCTTATTTACTTTGTTTACTTTTGACATGTACAGCCTTTACATGAAAGTACGAGTAGTCCATCTGTTGCATGTTGCCCTGCGCAGATCACGTAGAAGTTGTGGATGACAAAGTGACAGTGTGTCGAGATGCTGCCAAAGGAAAGTGCTCGCGTCCCCTTTGCAAATACTACCATCCACAATCGCAAGCGGCCTCCGCTTCTGCATTGCTTCAGTTTGCTTGCTGACCCTTCCCCGACACAACACCTCGGCAGATGGGGTGGTTGAACTACGATTTTTGTTTTTATTTATTGGGTACCGTTTGTAAATGATTCATTTTGGCATTTCATTTGCTTTCCCTTCTCTCTTCTTTATGTCCCATTGATACAAATGGAAGGCCTGTAATTGAATGGCAGAATGGAAATGAAAGTGGTGCGATTCCTCGGAATGTAATTTCTGGAATGGCAGCGTATTATTGGGAAAATTTTGGAATATTGTGATCCTACTGATTTTGATCATATTTGGGGTTTAAAGCCTGCACGTAAAAGGGTTATTGTTTTTGGTTGGTGGGTTTTTTTTTTAATTTCGGGATGGATTCCCGTTTGGGGTCATTTTTGAAATGGCCGAACCTTCGTGCTGTGCACATTTTTAGCTCGTTCCTCGGGGGCTGCTATTTTTATCTTGGCCTGTGTTGGTTTCTTCCTGTCTGATACAAAGATCTTTCAAAACCTGAAAAATTTGAGTTCTTGCGAATTAAATAATGGTTGGTACTGATGAAGTTATGTAAATAAGGGAAAAGAAAATCCTTTCCTCTAAATATGCACAATTCCTAGTGCCTATTGTGGAAACTAGCATGTTATCTACAGTGATTTTTTATCTTTTAACTTTATTTGTGTTCACTTTGGAGAGAGGGCTTTGCTGTTTCTTTTAATGTGGGGGGAGGGTGGGAGGGTGGGTGGGCGGTTTGAGTATCAGGAAATTGTCAAGTACGAGTGTAACTTGACTTGACATGACCTGTATTGTGCATTGGTTAAAGGGGTCAACCTGAGAATGGGGATCATACACTGAAACACTTGTGGATAATAACCAGGCTTTGTCGAACACAATCTATAATCATCTTTTCCTCCAAAGGTGTTTTGTATCACGTAGATTAAAAAGGCACCTGTGGTTGAGTTTAAGATTTTAACTTTGGCTATTTTAATGGTGCTTTGAAAAGGTTGTTTAATATATGCAGATAATGCTGAAAGAGTGACAGCCTATTGTGTACGTGTCAGTTAAATGTTTGTGACAACTTCTGTTCATTGTTGTTCATTTTGTTTTGTCTGTGAGGATTGGCAGGCCAAGGCTTTGATGTTGCTTTTTTGACAGACTTTTTTGACATAGCTGAAAACAACAGTCAGTGGTCGACCATTTGTTAACAAATCTTTTGTGATTGTGTGGTTGACATGGGAAACTGATCCACCCACCATTTGGGTTTGTGTGACGTCAAACCCTAACCGTAGCCACCCCCACCAATTTATTGTGAAATTGCTGCATCCCCCCACAAATTATTCAAAATTAATGATGCAACTATTACATTAATTTGCGGCACCCAAGCCATAGCTGTTCAAATGGACAAACCTGCAGCAAATGTTGATAATGCAAGTCCACCTTCCTCTTGGCTTTCCTGATCTTGTCTTTGTGATAGTTTGTCTTTTTGAAAATCTGCAGTGGGCCATCAATATGCTGACATGTATAGAGCAGTCTGATAAGGCATATTGGTGTACAGCTTGAAATCTGTGATCTCCTTTTCAGACTGGTCCATTATTGTATTGGCTCCCAACATTGACAGTTCCTGGAATTCTTTCAACAAATTTCATTCTCTCCAATTCATCCCATCACGCCTCCTATTGTTCAATTCAACATCCCGACCCTGGTATACTGATTTGTGTCTTGAGGCAGTTGCCAAATAGTAGCTTCCATTGTCCACCTAAAAGGTGAACAATTCAGTGGGAATCTACAGACCCTCTGTAGAGCCTGCTAGCAGTATGTATTGCTTCTTTGATGAGTCGGGGCTCAACAACAAACTCTCCTGAGGTTAAATGTCTCGAGCCTTTCACCATTCTCTGACTCCTTGAAGGCAGCTCCTCAAGTCTGTCACTGGTGCACATTCCTTTTCTGTACCTTCATGCCAAAAGAGTAGAGTCTTGTTTGTCGGGGATTGCTTTCGAAACACCTGACTACTTTCCAAAAAGGGTTCCAAGTCTGATCGCCTCAACTACACATCTGTCAGTCTTCTCTCCATCATCAACAGTGATCGAACCTGTCGTTGTTGCAGAACTTGGGCATTATTGCTTCTCCAATTCTCTGATTTCTGGTCATCATTTTGACTTTTGCCCCAGATGTTCTACCATGAGCACGTTGCTTCTTTTATCCCATCAATGGTGGATGCTCGATCTCAAATCAGTGTTCAGGGCCATCTCTCCAGACATCTGCCTCCTGAGCTGTCACATTCCCAACTTTCTTTCTAAATTCTGCTTCCTTTTCAAAATGCGATTTATGATTCTGAATTTGAGGAATTTTCATTCCAAATATCTGCACCTTTGCTGTCATAAAAGGACTTCATTATTCACGTATGTGACAGAATCGGTCGATTTGTCGACTTGTGTAAATGTAGAACGCTGCTGATGTAAACTGTGTGGCACCTCGCTTGCTGTTCGAGCACATCGTTATTCTTTCATAAATTGGTCACCAGTATTCTTCAAGAAGAAACATTGAACTAAACTTCTACTTTACCAGTCACTGTATTGCTGTGTATTAGAGGAGCGTTGTAAATGAGTTGCAATATCCATGTATGCTACAACACTGTTTACTGTGAACGTTGGGGTAGCTGAGAATATAACTTTGTTTACTTCACTTCATTAATTTGCTCCATGTATGGAGAAAAAGATTTGAAATCATTTATGCTTTATTTTTGAGCCAAACCTTTACTTTATCATTAAATTAGTCTTTAGTGATGTCGCTGTGTTGTTCACAAAGAATTAATGGGAATCTGAGTGAAAAAATTTGGGGGGGGGGGCAGTCAGGCTTCGAAATTCCTTTTTGTCATGTTTTCGACACTGTCCTCTTCATGCTTGTACTTTACTGTGGAATATTATACGTCAGGAGGTGGGGTCTGGAAGGTGTCCTGCTCCATTAGTGAGATAGTGCTATCCCGCAGTTATTGTTTGTGTGTAACCTCTTTTAAGAGAATGTACAGGCAGACATGTGCAAGACAAGACCGATTATAATAGCTGCGACGATTGATAAAAAGACTTGTATTGACTGTAGCACTTAATATCTCGATTATTTCAGAGAAATTGATTTTGCAATCCTTTGCACTGTAGGAAAAGAGATTGAAGTTGTTTTATCAAATAATTATTTTATTATTTCCCTTTTGAATCGCCAGGCGATTAAATAAGTGCTTTCACCAAAAATAACATCAGAAAATTAATCTGAGTCTTTTATGTCGACCTTTAAAGCTTCTTTTTTTCTGATTCACAGTTAGTGGCTCGTGGAAGAGCCGGTGAGGGAGCTGTAAGAGGCTGCGACGTCGTCCATGGGGTAGAGAGAATCAGCAGGCGAGGAGGGGAGAATTGGATGAGGAACGAACATATGAACAACGTGAGACGTACAGACGTGACTAGGGAATTGAGTGGGATAAGTCGACAAAGGACGTGCGAGCAGAGGAGAAACTGAAAAACAGGTTATGTGTGGTTATGTGTGAGTGCAAGTGACATTGGACAGCAGTCACCAAAATAAGAGGTCGTAGTGTGAAGGACTCAGACGTGTATTGTTTAATCTCCCCGTCCTCTCACTCTGAATATTTAATCCCCCCGCCCCCTGCTTTTTCTATAAACACTCCTTCAGGCTCAGAGTGACCTCAAAGTAAAATTTGCCCACAATTGGGATCCATATCAAATGTCTTTACCTCTGTCCAGTGTTCTTTGGCAGTTATGGAGGCACGAGTCTATTGGTACTTTGTGGAATTTTTGAAATGTTTTGTGACTTGCGCAGCCACGTGGATGGCTGTGATCATCTTTGGGAACCAAGGAGTGCACATTCTTTCATTGTGCAACTTGCCCATTTCGCTGCGTTGCGGCTTCCCGATTTAACGTTATTTTGACCTTGAACTGAACTTGGGCCTTACCTTTTGTTCTGGTCGCACCCTGATCTGATTTGGTTCTCAGTTGCTTGAACTCATGTATGTGGGATTTTGTAATTAAAGGAATGGAGTGTTTGATGTGCGCACATTCAAATTCCCTGCTTTTCTTTTGGAAAAGTGAAATAATCTTTCAGATGGCAGTGGTGGAAATTAGTATTATTGTAACCTCATCACAGTGTAAGGTTGCTGATGTTGCTGTTTCAAAAAGGAAATATGAGGTACAATTGGAACAAATGTATGTCGTTTACATTTCACGCACTTTATTTCACTTTGCTTACAAACATATGCGTGAAATTGCGACGGATGTTCATTTGTCCGCAATGAGTTTGCCTCTTGTAAAACGTGACAATTTTGTTTAACTCTGTTTGGTAACCTTTTGATTTTTGAACTCATTTACACAGTGCTTCAGATTATATATATATATATTTTAAAGTTTTTGTGAATTTTTCTTTGACATTTCGCATGATGATCAGAAAATGTTGTTTTGTAAACGGTGTCTCGATATCGCAGATGTTTTCTTTCGTGCATCTATAAAGTGCCGGTTTGCAAACACAACAACACATTCTAATCGCCAGTATGGAGTGGGAAGGCGGTGGAAACGCCCGAGTATTCAAAATGAATGGGTGAGCGAATTATTGTTGAGACTTGACAAAGCGCGTCGGACTGTTTAAATGTTTTTCCTTGTTTCGAGTACGTGCTTTTTTGCCAAGCGCCAAATTTAATGGCAATTGGCCGTTCGTCATTCCATTCGTCACCACTCAGCCGGCCGGTCCTAACCGTGGAAGAGCTTACGGGGGAGTCGGTCGGACGATCTGCCATCATCCAGCATGGTTCGAGTCCCACAGCAGACCAAAGTCTGAAATGGTTAATTATCCTAAGTGCATCTTAACCAAGACGAGACTGTGCATTTTGCGTGACAGAAGTTTTTGGTGATTATCTAATAAACGTGACATTTTGCACTTCTGTAAATAGAGATGGTAAGAGACTTAAAGAAATGGGAAATGTGTAAAATATGAGATCTTATTTTGGATATAATGTGTATAATTCC
>NC_140977.1:3009453-3044453 GCF_056783735.1 Eptatretus burgeri | reverse complement strand
GATTAATCTTGATAAATTATTGATGTATGTGTAATGTGAATTCTTTCCAACACTAAAATATAAAAGATCAATGTGTGTTTCTTCATTTTTATCGTTGTTTGAAATTTTTAATATTTGAACTTTGTTTGTATCCGGTAATCCATATACATTAATGGAAAGATTATTCTTTTTCTCAAATTTAGGAATATCTGTTAGTGGCATTGGGAATTAAAAATCTTTAATGTCCAAGGTATTCTCATATGTCATATATTGTTTTACTCTTTCTGAATTACATTTTGATGGATGGAAGTGAGCAAGAACAGACCAGAGAAAACATTTATTGTCATTGTTCTTAATATTAACAACTGCCTTCTTTAGTTTTATTTCTTTTCGTAATTCAATATAAGAAGAAGCTTTAAGAGGGTTTGATTTTAGAATGTGTAGATCTAAAAAGATGATTTAAAAAAAAATATTAAATCCACTTCCTCCCACTGTATTATCAACATCCTCCTCTTGTCTTGATAGTTCTTCATAAACCCCACTATTCAAAAAATCTTGAAATGATGTTACAAAATGAAGATCTGTTCTCATATAAGGAGTTTGTTCTTCATCTTGTCTTTTCATATTAATTTTCACTCCCATATAAAACTTTAAAGTTTTCATTTCTTTTAATGTCTTTTTAATAACTTTTTCAACATCAGGTTTCACTATTTCAATTGATTCAACTATTGATGATGGACCGGGTTCTCCAAATTGAAAAATCCTTATTTTTATATGCCCTTTAAATGTCCCATCAGTGTTTTCAATATAAAAGTCTCCCTTTACTTTAAACTCATTTTTCTTGTGTTTTTGTGATTGAAGGTGATTCTTATAACTACTCTTCAAAACATCCTTTGAACAGATATCACAATGTTTTCTTTCCAACTCAAGAGGAGATATTTGTTTGAAAAGATTGAATGTGTGTTTGTTGGTTTGAAGGTGTTTTTTATAATATTTATATTCGTGATTACAAACATCGCAGTACGTTGTATTCACCATATTTATACAATAAAACTTTGCTTAAACAAAAATTTTCTTGATGAAAATGTTGTTTAATTTATAGGTGAATCTGTGCTTAAAACCATTTTATCCTCTAACTTTTTCACTTCATAAATACAATGTTTCAAGACACAAAAGACAAGTTTAAATCAATCTCTTCATTTGTTAAAGATACTGAGAAATATGTCAAGCATGTAAAATTGAACAAAGATAAATATAACAACTATTGGATAAAAACAATTATGGCGAATAATATGAGTTCTTCAATTTCCTTCAGTGGAAGGGCTTTTAGTATACCTGGAAGAACATCAATAAAGGTATCTCTAACAAAAGTTTCTCCTCTCCTTCTGGCAATATATTCAAAACTAGAAAAAGCAATGAAACAAGAAAAAGTATCAAAAAACAAAAACTTTATGGTGAAGCTTCAGAAAGAAAAGAGAAGACCATCTGTAATATGCAAGGAGAAATTTGTATTTTTTTCAACAACCCCAAAGATATAAATCCTGATGAAATAAAGGATGTTAATATATCAGGTGAAATGACATTTCGTTCAATTGTAGTTAAGGATCATTTTAAAATTACCTTAAATATAAAAATGTAGCAGTTGAATCTGCAAATGAAAAAAAGTATATAGATATCGATGGTAATGTTTTTTTCTACTAATTAAATATGCGTCAATATTCAACTGAAGATTTTGAAGATTATGAGAGTGATTATGATACCGAGAATTTGCATTCAAACAATAGTTATGATACCGAGAGTTTGTGTTCAAACGATAGTTATAAAAGTATAGATGATTCTGAAAGTATCAAAGATGATATTGAAGATGAATTTCAGTCAAAGTAAAGTTTTACTTTATAAATATGAATAGTTTACTCGATTTTGAGCCTCTTGAATTCCCTGATTCTCCAAATGACAAATTTGAGAATTGCCCTGCATGTGAAAGACAGGCATTAAACACAGAGTTAAAAGCCTATAAACAATGTATATTCTGTGATTATCTTCTAATTGATGATAATAAAAAATTTTAAAAGGAAAAGAATTCTTTTCGATTTACACCAAAAAGAATTACTTTACAAGATTGATTGGAGAAATGAATGTAAAGTATGAGGGTGATAACACACCGCTCCTTACAAGGGAAAAAACTGAACGTGTTTGAGAAATGTTCAAAGGATTGTTGTTATATATTATTCATGGATGTGATTTTCAGGGAAATATCAACAAAAGATATTGCATAAATAAAATAATGGATTATCTTGAAATTAAACCTGAACTTAGGATAAAATATTGAGTTTCTAAAAAAGCCAATAATAAATTAAATAACCTGTTTTCCAAATATATAAATGAATGATTTTTACCCATTTGGGAAAATAAGATAAAATTTAACAACCATAAAAATCTCCCAAATTCATTAAGATGCCTCATCGTTGGTTCAAGTAGATGTGGAAAAACCTGCTTACTCTTAAAGATGCTCCTTACTCCCAACTTTTTAGATTATGATAATTTATTAATTTTCACAAAGTCGAGTTTTCAACCAGAATATCAACTACTCTCACGAGGTTTTAATGCTGGTCTTCAAAAAGAAGATATAATCGGTTTATTTAAACTTCAAAAAAACCTCAATGATTATAACATTGAAGATATAATACAACTATTTTGTGAGACACAGAGATGTAAAAATAAATCAAAACCAATGACTTGTATTCTTAGTGATAATACGGATGATATTCCGTCTCCCCAAGATTTGGATAAATATAAAAAGAACCTCGTTATCTTTGATCATTGTGTTAATGAGAGAAACCAAACGGTTAATGGACAGCGACAACACAAGAGGGAGACATTCTTCTTGTAATTGTATTTATCTTAGTCAATCGTACTTTCAACCTCCTCGTCGTTCCATCAGAAACAATGCTCATACTTTTATTTTATTCAAGTTAAATTCAATAGATATAAACAATTTTTGGAGAGACAATTGTTCTTCATTATGTAGTAAAAAGGAATTTGGGGATTACATGAAACACACGACTGAAAAATATAAATATATTTTTGTGAAACAAGATGAGATATTAAATGATATTTTCCAATGAATAAATGGATGCGAAAGAAAGAGCAAGAAGAATTAGGGAACATCAAGAGTTGGTTTCAAAAGTTGTAAAACAACAGGAAGACAAAAAGAAGAATCGCAGACAAAAACTAAGGGGTGAAGAAGCATTTGAAAGAAAACAAGAGAAAATTTTTAAACCACTTTAAAAAACTTCCCAAGAAAAAATTATAGATGTTTCCACAGTTCCCACAATAAAATATACTCCTAGAAAGCTCCAAATGTTAAAAGATTTCAGTCAAATGATGGAGAAAGAATTAGAGCATATAGGAGAATTAGAATATGATGATGAAAGATTATTTCAACAACTGGAAGAGATGAATCGACCCCCTGATTATATTGTGAATGCTCTTCAAAACAATGAATATTCAGCGGATTCAAAAACCAAAGCAGGACTCATTCCAACAGAACAACCAGCAATATTTCATCTTGTTCAAGAAAAGGTATTGATATTTAATGATGAATTAAGGTTATTGAGTTCTGCTCAACCTCCTGTCAAACAAACTCCGAGATTAATGTTTCTTCTCACAAAAGATAGGAGACAAGGTTCAACTGTGAGGGATGAATCAAAGTATATTGATAAACCATTGGATATGAAAAATAATGATGATAAAGTATATATTGATCTGCTGAACTCTGTTGATTATAGGGTTAGTATTTCTGGTAAAAGTAGGAAGAATGAGAAGGAGAAACACATTATTCAGGCTTTAAGTATCCTTGGTTCAGGTGTTCGTTTTCTTCCAAATAACCCATCACAATTACTTTATAGACTGTTATTGTTGTTAGGCAGTGAGAAGGCTGGAAATAACAATTGTTTCAATGAAGCATCAGCCATTTTCGACCAGTTGATGAACATGAAAATAATTAATAAATATCAATATAAAGACATTTTATCTCTTATTAAATAAGATGAGAAGCACAATCCTTAGTTTCAATTTCACAACAAAAGCGACCACACATCTTCATTCCCATACCCACGACAACTTGACACAACAAAAGAATGTGAAGCATCTTTATTGTCCATGGAAACTTATAATACCTTATTTAATATAACCGAGAAAAATGACAAGTTCAGTTATAATCCAGGAAGTCGATACAAAGCGATAACAGTCTCACCCAGAGCATATGAGATTTCTCAAATCTTCTTCTTCTCCTTTCGGCTGCTCCCGTTAGGGGTCGCCACAGCGGATCATCCGATCCGCATAGTGATTTGGCACATGTTTTACGCCGGATGCCCTTCCTGACACAACCCTGGTCGCCTCTTACGACACAGGGATATGGTACACCTATTTTAACCGTGGTATACACCGGCCCAGTATACTGGTACTCATTTCGCCGACCTCAGAAGGATGACAGGCTGAGTCAACCCCCTGGTGTATTAATTCAGTGGCCCAACGGGGCTTGAACTCAGGACCTTTTGGATCCCAAGCTGCTGCCCCAACCACTGCGCCAACACAGCAGGCTATGAGATTTCTCAAATATCTTCCGAAATTGCTCATCTTGTGAAAAAACAGGGTGATGAACCAAAAAATATTGTTATAGACATTCAAAAACATACTTCAAAATCAACGATTAAAGTTAAAAATAACTACAAGGTTGATTTCACAATTGATAATTCATTTAGAGAGTTATTGGGTTTCTCCTCAAAAAAGATTGAAACTAATGGGATGTTTTACAGTGATAATGTCAATCAAATATCCTCAGGAATAAATTTGGTATTAATTCACTGTCATTTGATTGATGGTGCTTATAATGATGGAATAAAAACAAATACAATATTTTCATTCAGTGCATACTCAACCCCAATTGGTTATAAATTCAATATGGAACCCAAAAATTTGGTTTATTTCTCAAATTTGGTCAGGAAAAACCATACACAGAGTAAATCTTCGGATAACCGACCAAGATAATCGTATGATTTATTTTAATGGAGAAGTTATATCCATTAGAATTCACCTACGTGAAGTTTTCCAATAAATAAATACGATGGTTATTGTGAGGAAACACGAGTTGGGAAAATATAAAATAATTACAGGGGATGGGATGTTCCTTTTCCCATACTACAAGCGCAAAGGTATGTATCTTGGTAGAGGATACTATAAACCTAAGAGACAACGGGGTGTTGGACATCAATTTAGAGGAGATGGGATAATTGATACTCTAATGGGTATCGGTTCAACTATTCTTAAACATAAAGACCTAATTGGTTCAACTGCTTCTGCTGTGGGAAATGTAGCAGGTGCTGTAAAGAGCATAAAAGATGCCCAAAAGGAATCTCATAAATTACAAGCAATAAAAGAAATTAAAAAAGGCAAAACTCAGTTGTCTCCCCAAGAACGACAGAAAATAATTCGAATACTTGGATCAGGGTTTCAAAAGTTTTAACATCTTTTTTCCGAAATAAATACAAGTATGGAAGCAATTGATAGTATCTATGATTTGGATGATACCATTATCATCTCAAACTCCACTAAAAAGATTACTTCAAGGTAAATGCAATAACTGGAACAGACTGGAATGCAAATTGTACAAAAAGTTTTGAAATAAATAATCAAATTACCTATTTGAATCTATCCGAAAGTTTCTTGTTGTGTAAATTTAAATTCACTAAGGCTGGGAATAACAAAAACGCTACTCGTAAATGATTTCTTCTGGAAAATGTTTGATAGTGTTTGTTTGTACATTGGAACACAAGAAGTTGAAACGGTTGATTATGTCTCTGCTGTATCTGAAATGATGAAATTTACACTATATACATTCAGTGATAGAATGGGAAAGGGGGCTGTCGAAGGTTTTATTCCTGATATGTCAACGGGAACAACCACAGACCCTGGATATACTCAAAAGAAAGGAACGTATACTGATGATACAAAAGCAGTTAATAGTTTTACTGTGGCAGTTCCTCTTGAAGGTATATTTGGATTTTGTGATCATGATAAAGTTCTGTATGGTCTTAAAATTAGATTTCAACAACAAAGGAATCATAATGAAAATAGATTACTTTTTGGTGTTGGTAGTGCTTTTGGTGATCAGAATAAATTTGTAGTTTATGAAATGAGTTGGTATATTAGTGAATATACTCCTAATCTTAAAACAGAAGAGATGTTGAACAGAAGACTTAACTCAAAGAAACCACTCAGTGTATCATATCTCAAAAGAAGATGTCAACACGTTAAACTAAACCAAACCACTTACACGTGGAATTTGGGTGTTCTGGAAGGAAAGCCACGATATCTGTGGATCATTTTTAAAAAGCCAGATGGTGATACTGCGACTGATAAGAATAATGCATTGAGTTATAATGCTAAGGTGAAACAACTTCCTGTTTCTCTCGATGGAGCATTTTACCCATGAAATAGATTGGGAAAAAAATGATTTTGCTGAAGCATACAAGTCTTACCAAAAGGTGTGTGAAAGTAATGGAAATTAAGAACCTATTTTGGATATGAGAGCATTTAAAAGTTTGTATACAATCTATGCGTTTGACCTGAGTGCTCAAATAGAAACTATAAAGTGTAATCGAGTGGATACTTCCCTATACATTGAAAGAGGAGAGAGTGAAGAAGTTGATGCATATTGTTTGCTTTTGGAAGAAACAGAATGACAGATTAATACAGATAATGGTGTTATGATTAGTCTCACATAATTTTTTGTTTAATAAATGAGTGGCAAAGTTCCAACTGGGGTATATGTTAATCAAATCAATCTTCATAAACTATCATCTTGTGTTCAAAATCAAAAGCCTTGCACAATTAACGTTAATACAATTCAGAGAAAAGGAGCAGTAAGAATTGATGTTTTTCTCACAAGAGAACAGGTTAAAATCTTGAACGATACTGGCTCACTTAAAATTAAAATGACAAAACCAATGTTGAAAAAATATTCAATAAGAGAGACAAGTGGAGGATTTCTCCCATTTCTAATTCCTTTATTTGCTGTTTTAAGTGCGGTTGGAGCATTGACGGGTGGTATTTCAACAGCGGTGAAAACTGCCAACGAAAGGAAGGCTCAACTCTGGGCTCAAAAAGAATTGGAAAGAAATAACAAACATAACAAACAAAGAAACAAATTAGTGGAAGCGGTGTAATTGTAGATTTTGCTGAAAAACTTGAAGGTCTGCCTGATAAAGCGAGATTGTTAGTTGGAGATATGCTTTCTTCTATCGCACAAGCAGGTGTAAAATTAACTAAAAGGGGTAATGGATTATATGTTTCTAATAAATAAATGAGCATTGATGAGTGGTTTAAAGAATTTGGAAAGAATACAACATCAAATTTACAACTTGTCAAATATTGTAAGACATTAAAAATTCATAATGTGGTTATTTGTATGAGAGATGAATTAACAAACGTGCCTAAACATACAAAGAATATTATTATGAACTTAGAAGATAATAATGGGAGCGGTTCTCATTGGGTTTGTATTTTTCATAATCAAGACAAATATTATTTTGATAGTTTTGGTCTTCCACCACCTGTTGAAGTCATAAAATTCTTTCAGAATGGTGTTTATCAAACATTTCAAGTCCAAGAATTAAATTCCAAGTGTTGTGGTCAATTATGTCTATCTGTGTTATTTCAACTCAACAAAAATAAAAAAATTTATTACATTATTTTTAATCTAATATAAATGACTTATGTTGGGAAAGATGGTTCTATCTTTGGTGTATCCCAAGAACTGGATATTGATTTATCAAATTATTTCACAAAGGCACAGGCTGAACGACAAAAATATAATATAACCAAAAATATTAATATGAAAAATGCTTATAAATTAAAAAATTATCCAAGCCCGACTGACGCGAATGACTTGGTGAGATTAAGCGATTTATCACAATATATATCCTAAAATAAAACGGCCGTGTATTCCAAAGATACAGAAGTGTTGATTTTATCTCCAGGTCAAACAGAATTTACAGTTCGAGTTAAAATAAATTTTTATAAAGAAGGGCGTATCGTTTGCATGAGAATAGAACAATGGGGGTATGATATGAATGATTTAGAGTATAATTGGTCATTTAAAATTGACCTAGAAGACCTGGAACAATTAAATCAGTCTCGTAAGGAAGAATATTTTCCACTTGGTATGGAGAATGAGTTTTGTGGAGCCACGATTAGTAAACAACAAATAAAAGAATTTAATGAGTGTAAATATAATAATGGTTTTGCCCTACTTTATATCATGAAAAAGAAAAAACAGGATTATATATAATAAGTAAGGAAATACAAAATTATTTAACTATGGGAAGATGGGGAGGTGTTTCGTGTCATAATATTATTCTAACATATATTTCTCATACATAAATGACGGCAAGAAGGCTTCAAGAAAATTATCATTTCTGTGTCCAAGCATATCGTCAAGAAAAGGGTATTCGGTATTTTAATAAATATGTTCTACAACATAAGAATGAGGTATTTTCAATAAAAGATTGGCATTATGCTGATGTTGATAAACCGACAACTTTCGATTTAATTGGAATGTTAAATAATGAAAAAATTATAAACTTAAGAAAACGCAAGGCTCTTTTGGAAATTCAAAAGAAATTTTATTGGTTTCCTGTTGTAAAAAAAATTATTTTGGATACAGGAATGACAAGAAATCCTGATGAATATATGTATGATATTCTATGGGGTGTAAGCGATTCAAGGATAGTAAGGGACGAGGAAGTTGAAGAGAAAGGAGATGAGAGAGAAAGAGAAAGAGGAAAGGGAGAAGAAAGAGGAGGAGAGAAAGAAGAGAGAGGAGAGAGAGAGAAGAGAGAAGGAGGAGAGTGAGGAAAGAGTGAGACTGAATAAATATGAAAATATGGAAACCAGTGAGATTCGAAAAAGATTGGTGGTATTACAGAAAATAACTCAACCCACCGAGGAGGAAAACAAAGAATTGACATGTCTCTTCGCAGTATTTTCGACAAGACCGTTGACATCGTTTTCATGGAGAGGATATTGATGTTAATTTGAAGTTTTTTTTATTTTTTCTGAAATAAAGGGAGGAGAGAGTGAAGGCATTTCTCAGGATTCTTTATGTTTTAAAAATTAAGATTCAAATGTGCATGTTGGAAACTAAAAAGGTTTTTGCACTCTGTCGGAATTTTTCTCATAAATAAATGAGTTATTGTCTCAAATGTAAAAAGAAAACTAATACTAAAAATATTTCATATTTTAAAAGTAAAAATAACAGGGTTATACAAAAAGGTATATGTTCGGTGTGTGGTTAAAAAAAAATCAATTTATCTCCAAACACAAATTCGGAGGAGATATACAAAAGTTTTTATCAGGAAGTAAATTTACAACTACTGGAATACCAGGGGAATTACATCTCCCAAGGTATTCTTTCTGTGGTCCAGGTACAAACTTGGATAAAAGATTAGATGAGGCAGACAATGCTAAACCATGGAGCATACCCATCAATAGGGTTGATGAAGTGTGCATGAGACACGATATTGATTATGGGAATACCACAACGTTGGAAGAAAAACATGAAGCCGATAGAGAAATGTTGTATCATTTGTCTCTGATACAAAATCCAACCTTGAGAGAAAATTGTTGATCGGTTCATCGTGAAGAAGATGATCAGTGCTAAATTGAAACTTGGACTTGGAAATTCAAAAAACATATAGGCTCTAATGATGTCATTAAGATTGAAGAGCAATTAGCTGATGAATTACAAAAACCAATATTCACAAAGTTTCAGAGAAGGAAGGTTTATTCCAAGGAAGTTGATTATATCTGGTCCGCTGATTTGATTGAACTCAATAATGATAAGGGGTACAAGTATGCTTTAACCGTGATTGATTTGAGGAGTAGATACGCATGGGTTGTCCCTTTAAAAAGCAAAACAGGTAATACTCTTATGTTAGCCTTTCTACAGATGTTTAATAAAAGTAAGAGAAAACCTCAAAAATTGTGGACTGATGAGGGTAGAGAGTTTTATAACAAGACATTTATGAATTTTCTAAAAAATAACAGTATTACATTATACAGTACCTTTAATGAAGGGAAGGCCGTTGTTGTTGAACATTTTAATCGTACCTTAAAAGAGAGACTATATAAAAAAATTCACACAACTCAGTTCACAACAATGGTCATCTTTTATTCAGGATATTGTGGATAAGAAAAATGACACGATTCACACGTCAACAAATATGAAACCATCAGAAACATTCACAAAATTAAAATATGAAAAAGAGATTAATGTCAGAAAACCTAAGTTCAAAGTTGGTGATATCTTAAAAATATATAGGTGGAAATCTCATTTTGAAAAGGGTTATACTAAACGATGGACGAACGAACTTTTTAAAATTGTTGATGTAATAGATATGGTTCCTTGGACTTATAAGATATATGATTTGGAAGGGGAAGAGATTTTAGGTTCATTTTATTCACAGGAATTACAAAAGACAAAACTAAGCAGATAATACCCATGGGAGCAATGGGTTGTCCCTTCACTCCCTCCTGCTACACACCGTTGTGGACACTCGAGGGCCAAGTCCGAGGTGTATAACTGTATATAATGTGTGTGAAGGGGGACGTTCTTAGATCTGTAAACCCCAAACACAGAATCCTCAACTGAATAGTCAAGGCTTAACTTTTGTTTGTTGGTGTGTGTGTGTGTGTGTGTGTGTGTGTGTGTGTGTGTGTGTGTGTGTGTGTGTGTGTGTGTGTGTGTGTGTGTGTGTGTGTGTGTGTGTGTGTGTGTCCCAACCCTCACATTCAAAATCTCAACCCCAACTCAATCCTCACTCAACACAATGTCTTTTTCAAAATGAGATTTCCACCTATATATATTTTTTACGGTTTTTTTTTCTCTTCTTCCAATTCTGTCTTTTAAGGCTTTCAAGTTTGATGACGTAGAAAGGGGGAGGAAGCCTGCACTTTCTTCCCAAAACTTTCTTGATCTTGCTCCCATCAAGCACCATCCAACAAAGAACAACATCGATAGGTTTAGATCCCAAAGAGTGATAGCATTTAAAGTCTCCAAAATAAACCCAACTTTCCAAGTCTTCAAGGTATAACCACATTCCTGATGAGTTTCCAAGATATGTATCACATTGTGAGTTATCAAGCCAGAACCCACATTTCAAGTCTCCAAAATAAAACCAACTTACAAAGTCTCTAAAGGATAACTCATTTCCTGCTTTTTTTCAAAATTTGTGAGTCTCCAAGGTAGGTCCCATATTTCGAACCATCTTGGCAGAACCCTTATCCTGAGTCTCCAAGGTAGTTATTTAAACCATCAAGGCAGAACTCATTTACTGATTTTTTTTCAAAATTTGTGAGTCTCCAAGGTAAAACTTGTATTCTGGCTCATCAAGGTATAACTCGTTATGTGGGTATTGTCTTGATAACTCGCAATGAAGTACTACTGCTGTAAAACTCTTTTTCAGGACTTTGATGGTCTCCAAGGTATAACTCTTTGTTTGGGCCATCAAGGTCAAGCTCGTTCTGTGGGTCTTGGTCGCTCATAAGGTCTTCAACCAAACCACCAATTTCGCCCCAAGTTGTAGCAAAAGCAGTATTTTCATATTGTATTTCAGATACAATTTCCTGTGAGAGAAAATAATAATGCAATAAATAAGTTATTTAATTATTAAATGAGTCGATGCTTCAATCAAACTTTGAAAATAGGAAAATAAAATCTTACCTCAACAGATAAGTGGTTTGAATCCAGTTCATCAACTTGAAGGTTTAGTTCTATACAAATATTCGATCTGCAAGCAAGCTCATCCCACTCAAGGACAGTACAGACTCATTGTCCAATTTTTTTTTTTAAAATGGAGTCTGGGTTGAACCTTTTATAGAGAAAGACTGGTGGGTGTGGTTTCCTTTGGAAATTCCCTGGGCAAGCCCAGGCAAGCCTTCGTTCGGAAATTTTTCAAAACCATAACATTGTAGAATTTTCTTGTGATTTCATTGAGTCAGAGATAAACTGGAAATGATGTTAGAGCAGGCTGGGCTGAGGAAAAGTGGGCGGGGCTTAGGAAAGTGGGCGTGGCTTCTGGAAATATATCGTGAAAGTGGGCGGAGCTTGTGAAAAGTGGGCGTGGCTTATGCAAAAAATAATCTGAGGCTCAGGAGGTGGTCAGCTGAGATCATTAAGAGAAGTATATCATTTCATAATGACACATAAGGGGTATCTTGAAAAATATAAAGATTCAAATGTTTTATTTTTTAATATTTTAGATGGGGATTATTGTGCAAAGAAAATTAAACTATTGAAGGAATTTGAGAATGAACAAATCTTTATCGGTTCAATGAGTGAGCTGTCCCGAGGCTTACATGTTTCAGATATTTCTTCAGAATCACCTTGAACAAATCACATTACGACTTTGTGACTTGAACAAATCTTTATCTTGTTGCATTGGTTATTTGAAAAGTGCCCCAAGGTTAAAAGGGGAGACAAATAAATATACCTTGGGATAAAAAGGGACTTTATTTTTTAGGGAAAAAAATATGAATCGCTGAAAATCCCCCATTCACTTAAATGGAGAAAAGTGAGCCAGAATCAGTATACTCGCCCTACTGTGGGGATACCTCTCGGGCCAAAGCACCCTTAATCCATCGGGACACAACCAAACGGCAGAACTCTTCTCTACTCGAGGTAGTGCTGTCCGCACATCTTACCACAAGCAGAACAATTGGCCACGAAAGCAGCACCCAATGGCCTACTCATTTCCAAAGATACTGCGACACCTTTAACATCTTAAGCTAAATATACAGATGGGACTGCTCCCACGACCCCACCTGATCCCATCGGGAATCGAACCCAGAAGAACCATCTTTTAACTTTTCGCATCACAATGTAATCTTTGAAATGTAAATGCATTTCTCGGGCGAGCGTTGCCATGAGTACGTTTGTTGATGTCGTGATGTCACAATACACCCGACCTGCCGCCCGTCCCACGTCCGCAGCCACCATTTGTCGTGGGAAAGGAAACAACGATCAGGTGAACTTGCAGAGCGCTTTCTCCTTCTTCCAATGCATCAACGGGAAGGCCGTTCTCCGTCGTTGTCCACCGGAGGAAAGCTTTGACCCGGGCTCGAGCACGTGCGTGCCCCTCGGGAACAGCACAATGTGTGAAAACATGAGATATCAGAAGATTCCACATCCCGACGACGAAAAGAAATATTTCAGGTGTCAAGGTGGGAAAGCGTTCGAACAAACCTGTCGGAACGGATTCATCTTTGACAAGCTGTACCGGTCGTGCAATATCGAATGGTGGGTGAGATTGCACTCGAGCATCACCACCACTAAACCCACCACCACCCTATCGATAGACGAAAGATGTCGAAGTGTAAAAATCGCCATGTTTGCAGATGAGAAGGATAAGAGTGGCAAGCGCTATTACAAATGCTTCTTTGGTAAACTCTGGGGACCGTACAAATGTTATTCTTGGATGGTGTACGATCGAAACCTGAATAGATGTGGATTCAAATGGTTTTAAAAGGTTGTGTGATAGATCGTGCAAATGTGTGCCCTCCACAAACACGCCATCTGTGTGCTGGTGGCACTGTGCTTATAAATTTATATGAAATAAAGATATATATGTGTGTGTATACATAAACTCCCATGCTCTTCTCGCCATAGCAACTGAATAAAGCAACCAAGGAAAGCCTGTTGCGGTTTCGAACCCTACCCGTGTTCCTCCACAGCTGCAAAACATCCACAAGTAGTACATACATACATCACATATGAGAATCCCAGTGCTACACACACACCCCTCAACCGCCAGACCAGTTTAATCGCTAATTGGCGAATCATCATTGACAGTGTAGACAGAAACGCGCACCAACCATCAAGGCTTTCAAGGATATACTACGCGCGATGCCAATAGTGGTGAACAACGAAGAAAAAAAACAAGGCCCAATACCAATGCCAAGTTGCTTTTGGCTGGGAGAGCATGAGGGTTAATTATGGAAATTTGAGTCACGTGGGCTGATTAGGTGAGAGCTCATTGGTTATTCTCTCCATTTACGGGGTGAGAGATATGATTCGTACCGGTATGTGCATCGATGAGTGAAAAAACACATCGTTACCAGTAGGGTAAGAATACTGGTTCTGGCTCACTTTTCCCCATGTAAATGAATGGGGGATTTTCAGCGATTCCCTTTTTTTTTCCCTAAAAATAAACCCCCTTTTTATCCCAAGGTATATTTATTTGTCTCCCCTTTTAACTTGGAGGTTGAACCTCATTGAATTGAACACCTGGGGGTTGAACAGCTCACTCATTGAACCTATAAAGATTTGTTCATTCTCAAATTCCTTCAATAGTTTAATTTTCTTTGCACAATAATCCCCATCTAAAATATTGACAAACAAAACATTTGAATCTTTATATTTTTGAAGATACCCCTTTTGTGCCATTACGAAATGATAAACTTCTCTTAATGCTCTCATCTGGCCACCTCCTGAGCCACATATCATTTTAAGATTATAGTAAATTGTTTTTTCATTGTTCAATTGATAACCATCAAAGTTTTCAGTCCATTCAAGGATATTCATTTTTTTCTTTACATCCTCTAACTTACTAGTTTTTAAATTAATTCGCTTATTTGTTTTATTTACCTTTGTTTTAGTTATTTTTTCAATAAGACTTATTTGATATTTTTCACATTCATTATGTTTTCCATTTATATACCAAGACTGAGATTTTCTCCACTCTTTAGTTTGATTAATACTTGGTTTAACCATTTATATATTGTGAAAAAAGCAGCGGTAGCCCTTAAAAAACCCTAACCCATCTTCCCATCGTTAAAACACAATCTATTCTATTCACTCTATCATACAATATCCATATGGAACACAATCTATTCCATTATCTAAAATAAATCTCTTATCATCAAAGGCTCCTAATGCCTTTTTATTTACTTCTTCACTATATATGTTATGTTTATAACTTCTTATTGTATTCATTTTCCTATATTCTTCTTTCTTATTCATCAAACAATTATAATAATTTCTAAAAGTTATTGATTTCTTTATTACATATTTCTTTATTCCCTTTAACCTCTTATCAATCTGTTCACCATACTTATAAGCATATGCCTTTGCTCTCAATCCAATAAACTCACTCATTACTTTTCCACCCAACTCATCCTTAAACTTACCAATAACCTTTTCATTCTTTTTGGAAAATAACTCACTCTTCTTGCTGAAATTACTTGTATCATATACTCCAATATTTTTCTTCATATCTTCATAAACATCATCAGTTTTTATATCTAGGATAAAACTATCAGTGTCCATATACAACAATGAAACATTTTCACCATACTCTTTCTTTAAGTCATTATACAAATAATCATACATCAATATCTTTGATAAATCAAGAACTGCTGTTCCAATATAAATTGGTTTATCCATTACAATACTTTCCTTTTTCATATGAATTGCAGAAAAGTTCTCTGAAAAAACCTCTTCTCTCTCAAAACTTGGTTTATTTATCAATCTCGAAGCTTCTTTCCAAGATGTTGCGAATCTAATGTTTTGCCTGTTTCTAACATTTTCCATAGTCTTTCCAAATACAGCATTATTCATTAATTTATAAAAGTCCCCTTCAAATTTTACTTTTGTATTTGCTCTCATATCTGTATTGAATTGAATATACTTTTTCACCCAAGGACTTTGTTTAAATTTTAAAACTCTATGAATTTTAGCTACTCTCAATCCTTCTCTCAAAAACTGTTTTAAGCTTCTCTGATGTAAAACATATCCCTCTTTATCATAGAATGTTGTTAATAACTTTTCTGTTGATTTGCCTTTAATATTAAAACTTTTATGATAATCACTGAACCATTCTTTCTTTGGGGTTTCTTTCTCACATGCAAAAGGAAGGTCTTTATGCTTATTATGAAGAACACTCGGGTACCTCAAATCAACTTCAAAATAATAACCTTCTTCTTCGTCATTCAATTCCTCTTGAGAAGAAATAACAATATTCATCAAAGCCTTTTCATAATCCTTTTCTTCCACCCACTCTAATTTACCATAAGGCAGAGATTGAGACATTGCCCATCCATACAAATTATTAGCATCAAAATACATCAAATAATTACTATCTTTTTCACTATCATAATTTGGGAGATATTTATTATTTGCTTTCGCATATCTTTTTGAACATACTTGTGATATTCCACCTCTCTTGGACTTCTCAATCATCAAAAGCATATCAACATCACTGATTAAATCTATATCTTGTTTTGTCATTTTCAACATTGCACTCCAAGCAAAACCAGGAGCTGTGAAATAGTGGGCAGGATCTAATCCATAACAATTTTTATTATGACAGAGTGTTCTAAAAGACTCAAACACATCAGCTAACAATAAAACATCTGTTTTTAGATATAAATCATGATATTCTCCAAGGTTCTTTATCTTAAATATTTTCCATATTTCTTGTGCGTGTTTATATTCCTTATCACTTATCTCTTCTTCATAAAGGTTATTATAGAAACTTTCTTTTGAAGGAAGTTGTGTTTCTTTAAATCTCATAAATGAATCCATATAATCATAAGGATAAATTCCCTTACTTGTAAGAATTTTCTCTTTACTTTGAATTTCATTCCTTGTTTGAATTTCCTCTCTCGTAAGAATTCCTTCTTTAATCAGAATTTCATCTTTAATCTGAATTTCCTCTTTAGTTAGAATTTCATTCATTGTTCGAATTTTCTTTATAATTAGAATTTCATCTTCAGTTAGAATTTCTTCATTAATTAGAGTTTCCTCTTTACTTTGAATTCTCTCTTTAATCTGAATTTCCTCTTTAGTGAGAATTTCCTCTTTTGGAAAGAATGAATTAAGATTTGGAAAAGAGTCTGTGGAGCTTAGATTTGATGCGAGGTAGGCTAGTGGTGTTCCCATAAACTTGTAAGAATCTAGAAACCTCATACGAGTTAAAGGTTTTGTGAATATCATTTTTGAAAATGAAATATACTTTTGACTTGTGTTTGTTATGGCAGAAATATTCCCTGGTGTTTTTGAAAGTTCATTTATAAATAGATGTGTATCATAGTTGGCGCTGTTGTGAAGAAAGACTGGAATAAAAGAAGGTAATTTATAATTAAGATTACAACAGGAATGAGCGGGACCTCTATATTTACCAGTAAGATGACAATGGTCTCTAACTTTAGACTCCTTAATTTCCCCCTCACAAATATGACAGATATTGTTCATTCTAAATTCTAATTTTTCTTCTTTGGTTAATTTCATCGGTTCATTTGTTTCTTTCATTAATTTAGTGAGTCTTATACAATCCTTTTCTAATCGTTTTACAAACTCTTGTGAAGCATTTTTTCCATGATAATGTTCAAGTTTGTTCTACTTTTCTCCAACAGATGATTTGATATAATAACAGAAACCACAAGGAATATGTTTTTGATATTTATTTGTATATGGTTCTTTTGGATTAGGAGAAGCAGTATTTATCTTTTTAAGGATACATTCAAAATCAGCGTATATCACAAATGGGTGCATGATAGATTTATTATAATCTTCAAAAGAAATCTTTTCACCAGGTTTAGGCATTGTAATTACAGCTGATTTATGATTACTACATTATTTTGAATGTTGTTCTAATCGTTCTTTTGTATGAAATGAATTAAGACATCGCTTACAAGGATATATTTTGTTTGCTGTTCTGAATACCTGAGAAGAGATTAATCTTGATAAATTATTGATGTATGTGTAATGTGAATTCTTTCCAACACTAAAATATAAAAGGTCAATGTGTGTTTCTTCATTTTTATAGTTGTTTGAAATTTTTAATATTTGAACTTTGTTTGTATCCGTTAATCCATATACATGAATAGAAAGATTATTCTTTTTCTCAAATTTAGGAATATCTGTTAGTGGCATTGGGAATTTAAAATCTTTAATGTCCAAGGTATTCTCATATTTCATATATTGTTTTACTCTTTCTGAATTACATTTTGGTGGATGAAAGTGAGCAAGAACAGACCAGAGAAAACATTTATTATCATTGTTCTTAATATTAACAACTGCCTTCTTTAGTTTTATTTCTTTTGGTAATTCAATATAAGAAGAAGCTTTAAGAGGGTTTGATTTTTAGAATGTGTATATCTAAAAAGATGATTTTTTTAATATTGAATCCACTTCCTACCACTGTATTATCAACATCCTCCTCTTGTCTTGATAGTTCTTCATAAACCCCACTATTCAAAAAATCTTGAAATGATGTTATAAAATGAAGACCTGTTCTCATATAAGGAGTATGTTCTTCATCTTGTCTTTTCATATTCATATTCACTCCCATATAAAACTTTAAAGTTTTCATTTCTTTTAATGTCTTTTTAATAAATTTTTCAACATCGGGTTTCACTATTTCAATTGATTCAGCTATTGATGATGGACCGGGTTCTCCAAATTGAAAAATCCTTATTTTTATATGCCCTTTAAATGCCCCATCAGTGTTTTTAATATAATAGTCTCCCTTTACTTTAAACTCATTTTTCTTGTGTTTTTGTGATTGAAGATGTTTATTATAACTACTCTTCAAAACATCCTTTGAACAGATATCACAATGTTTTCTTTCCAACTCAAGAGGAGATATTTGATGAAATAGATTAAATGTGTGTTTGTTGGTTCGGAGGTGTTTTCTATAATGTTTATATTCGTGATTACAAACATCGCAGTACGTTGTATTCACCATATTTATAGAATAAAACTTTGCTTAAACTAAAATTTTCTTGATGAAAATTTCGTTTAATTTATAGGTGAATCTGTGCTTAAAAACATTTTATCCTCCAACTTTTTCACTTAATAAATACAATGTTTCAAGACACAAAAGACAAGTTTCAATCAATCTCTTCATCTGTTAAAGATACTGAGAAATATGTCAAGGATGTAAAATTGAACAAAGATAAATATAACAACTATTGGATAAAAACTATTATGATAAATAATATGAGTTCTTCAATTTCCTTCAGTGGAAGGGCTTTTAGTATACCTGGTAGAACATCAATTAAAGTATCTCTAACAAAAGTTTCTCCTCTCCTTCTAGTAATATATTCAAAACTAGAAAAAGCAATGAAACAAGAAAAAGTATCAAAGAACAAAAACCTTATGGATGAAGCTTTAGAAAGAAAAGATAAGACCATCTGTAATATGCAAGGAGAAATTTGTATTTTTTTCAACAACCCTAAAGATGTAAATCCTGATGAAATAAAGGATGTTAATATATCAGGTGAAATGACATTTCGTTCAATAGTAGTTAACGATAATTTTAAAATTACCTTTAATATAAAAAATGTTGTCGTTGAATCTGATAATGAAAAAAGTATATCGATATCGATGGTAATATACAACTGAAAGTATAGATGAATTTCAGTTTAAGTAAAGTTTTACTTTATAAATATGCTAGACTTTCCTGATTCTTCATATGACAAATTTGAGAATTGTCCTGCGTGTGAAAGAGGGGGATTAAACACAGAGTCAAAAGCCTATAAACAATGTATATTCTGTGATTATCTTCTAATTAATGATAATAAAAAATATAAAAAGGAAAATAATTCTTTTAGATTTACACCAAAAATGAATTACTTTACAAGATTGATTGGAGAAATGAATGTAAAGTATGAGGGTGATAACACACCTTTCCTTACAAGGGAAGAAACTGAACGTATAAGAGAAATGTTCAAAGGATTGTTGTTATATATTATTCATGGATGTAATTTTCAGGGAAATATCAACACAAGATATTGTATAAATAAAATAATGGATTATCTTGAAATTAAACCTGAACTTAGGATAAAATATAGAGTTTCTAAAAAAGCCAATAATAAATTAAATAACTTGTTTTCTAAATATATAAATGAATGATTTTTTACCTATTTGGGAAAATAAGATAAAATTTAACAACCATAAAAATCTCCCAAATTCATTAAGATGTCTCATAGTTGGTTCAAGTGGATGTGGAAAAACCTGCTTACTTTTAAAAATGCTCCTCACTCCCAACTTTTTAGATTATGATAATTTAATAATTTTCACAAAGTCGAGTTTTCAACCAGAGTATCAACTACTCTCACAAGGTTTTAATGCTGGTCTTCAAAAGAAGATATAATCAGTTTATTTAAACGTCAAAAAACCTAAATGATTATAACATTGAAGATATAATTCAACTATTTTGTGATACACAGAGATGTAAAAAGAAATCAAATCCTATAACTTGTATTCTTAGTGATAATACGGATGATATACCGTCTCCCCAAGATTTGGATAAATCAAAAGAACCTCGTTATCTTTGATGATTGTGTTAATGAGAGAAACCAAACGGTAATGGACAGCTACTACACAAGAGGAGACATTCTTCTTGTAATTGTATTTATCTTAGTCAATCGTACTTTCAACTTCCTCGTCGTTCCATCAGAAACAATGCTAATACTTTTATTTTATTCAAGTTAAATTCAATAGATATCAATAATTTTTGGAGAGATAATTGTTCTACATTATGTAGTAAAAAGAAATTTGAGGATTACATGAAGCACACGACTGAAAAATATAAATATATTGTTGTGAAACAAGATGAGATATTAAGGGATATATTTTTTGTTTTATAAACAATTACATATATAAATGACAACTATTATTATAAATCTTGTGGGTAAATCTGCTTCTGGAAAAAACTTTCATAAATCAAGGTTCTTGTGTAGTACAAATGAGAATATTGTAAATTTACTTAAAAACCACCCCGTGATACGCATTGTATCAACAACAACTAGAGCAATAAGACCTGGAGAAATAAAAGGTGAAGATTATCACTATATTTCAGTGGAGGAACATATGCGATTGAGGAATGAAGGACAAATATTTGAGGAGGTTTCTCTTGGTACAACAAAATATTCACATTGTAAGAGTGAGTTACGGAAACTAAAATCTGGTGGTGTTGGGATATTAGAAACTAATCCAGAAGGAACGAGACAAATTATTAAATATCTGAGCGGGGTGAAGATTTTATCATTCGGTTTTGATGTTGATGAAGAAACTCAACGCAAACGTATGAAAAGCAGAGATGCAAGGATTAGTGAAGAAGAAATTACAACTCGCATTAATGTTAATAAAGAATTTGATGAAATATTTAAAGAAAAGGATTTATTTGAACACATCTACTTGAATGATGAAGAAAAGGAAAATTTCCCTGTTAATCTTTACAATTCATTAAATGATATTTTACAATAAATAAATGGATACAAAAGAAAGAGCAAGAAGATTTAAGGAACATCAAGAGTTGGTTTCAAAAGTTGTAAAACAACAGGAAGACATAAAGAAGAAACGCAGACAGAAACTAACGGGCGAAGAAGCATTTGAAAGAAAACAAGAGAAATTTTTTAAACCACTTTTAAAAACTTCCCAAGAAAAAATGAAAGATGTTTCCACAGTTCCCACAGTAGAATATACTCCCAGAAAGCTTCAAATGTTAAAAGATTTCAGTCAAATGACGGAGGAAGAATTAGAGCATTTAGGAGAATTAGAATATGATGATGAAGGTTTATTTCAACAACTGGAAGAGATTAATCAACCCCCTGATTATATTGTGAATGCTGTTCAAAACAATGAATATTCAGCAGATTCAAAAACCAAAGCAGGACTCATTCCAACAGAACAACCAGCAATATTTCATCTTGTTCAAGAAAAGGTATTGATATTTAATGATGAATTAAGGTTCTTAAGTTCTGCTCAACCCCCAGTTAAACTAACTCCGAGATTAATGTTTCTTCTCACAAAAGATGGAAGACAAGGTTCAACTGTGAGGGATGAATCAAAGTATATTGATAAACCATTGGATATGGAAAATAATGATGATAGAGTATATATTGATTTGCTGAACACTCTAAATTATAAGGTTATTCTTTCTGGTAAAAGTAGGAAGAATGAGAAGGAGAAACACATTATTCAGGCTTTAAGTATCCTTGGTTCAGGTATTAGTGTTCTTCCAAATGACCCATCGCAATTAGTTAATAGACTGTTATTGTTGTTAGGCAGTAAGAAGGCTGGAAATAACAATTGTTTTAATGAAGCATCAGCCATTTTAGACCAGTTGATGAACATGAAAATAATTAATAAATCTCAATATAAAGACATTTTATCTCATATTAAATAAGATGAGAAGCACAATCCTGAGTTTTAATTTCACAACAAGCGACCACACATCTTCATTCCCATACCCACTACAACTTGACACAACAAAAGAATATGAGGCATCTTTATTGTCCATGGAAACTTGTAATACCTTATTTAATATAACCGAGAAAAATGACAAGTTTAGTTATAATCCGGGAAGTGGATACAAAACGATAACAGTCTCACCCGGAGCATACGAGATTTCTCAAATATCTTCCGAAATTGCTCGTCTTATGAAAGAACAGGGTGATGAACCAAAAATATTGTTATAAACATTCAAAAACATACTTCAAAATCAACGATTAAAGTTAAAAATAACTACAAGGTTGATTTCACAATTGATAATTCATTTAGAGAGTTATTGGGTTTCTCCTCAAAAAAGATTGAAACTAATGGGACGTTTTACAGTGATAATGTCATTCAAATATCCTCAGGAATAAATTCTGTGTTAATTCACTGTGATTTGATTGATGGTGCTTATAATGATGGAAAAAAAACAAATACAATATTTTCATTCAGCGCATACTCAACCCCAATTGGTTATAAATTCAATATGGAACCTAAAAATTTGGTTTATCTACCTGTGTCAGGAAAAACCATACACAGAGTAAATTTTAGGATAATCGACCAAGATAATCGTGTGATTTCTTTTAATGGAGAAGTTATATCCATCAGAATTCACCTACGTGAAGTTTTCCAATAAATAAATACGATGGTTATTGTGAGGAAACACGAGTTGGGAAAATATAAAATAATTACAGGGGATGGGATGTTCCTTTCCCCGTACTACAAGGGTGAAGGTATGTATCTTGGTAGAGGATACTATAAACCTAAGAGACAAAGGGGTGTCGGACATCAATTTAGAGGAGATGGGATAATTGATACTCTCATGGGTATTGGTTCAACTATTCTTAAACATAAAGACCTAATTGGTTCAACTGCTTCTGCTGTGGGAAATGTAGCAGGTGCTGTAAAGAGTATAAAAGATGCTCAGAAGGAATCTCATAAATTACAAGCAATAAAAGAAATTAAGAAAGGTAAAACTCAGTTGTCCCCCAAGAACGACAGAAAATAATTCAAATACTTGGATCAGGGTTTCAAAAGTTTTAACATCTTTTTTCCTAAATAAATACAAGTATGGAAGCAATTGATAGTATCTATGATTTGGATGATACTATTATTATCTCAAACTCCACTAAAAAAGAAGATTACTTCAAGGTAAATGCAATAACTGGAACAGACTGGAATACAAATGGTACAAAAAGTTTTGAAATAAATAATCAACAAACCTATTTGAATCTCTCCGAAAGTTTCTTGTTGTGTAAATTTAAATTCACTAAGACTGGGAATAACACAAACGCTACACTTGTAAATGATTTCTTCTGGAAAATGTTTGATAGTGTGCGATTGTATATTGGAACACAAGAAGTTGAAGCGGTTGATTATGTCTCTGCTGTATCTGAAATGATGAAATTTACACTCTATACATTCAGTGATAGAATGGGAAAGGGGTCTGTCGAAGGTTTTATTCCTGATATGTCAACGGGAACAAACACAGACCCTGGATATATTCAAAGGAAAGGAATGTATAATGATGATACAAAAGCAGAAAATAGTTTTACTGTGGCAGTTCCTCTTAAAGGTATATTTGGATTTTGTGATTATGATAAAGTTCTGTATGGTCTTAAAATTAGATTTCAACTACAAAGGAATGATAATGAAAATAGATTGCTTTTTGGTGTTGGTAGTGCTTTTGGTGAACAGAATAAATTTGTAATTGAGGAGATGAGTTGGTATATCAGTGAATATACTCCTAATCTTAAAACAGAAGAGATGTTGAATCGAAGACTTAACTCAAAGAAACCACTCAGTGTATCATACCTCAAAAGAAGATGTCAACACGTTAAACTCAACCAAACTACTTACACGTGGAATTTGGGTGTTCTGGAAGGAAAGCCATGATATCTGTGGATGATTTTTAAAAAGCCAGATGGTGATACTGCGACTGATAAGAATAATGCATTGAGTGATAATGCTAAGGTGAAACAACTTCGCGTTTCTCTAGATGGAACATTTTACCCACGAGATAGATTGGAAATTAATTGGGAAAAAAATGATTTTGCTGAAGCATACAAGTCTTCCCAAAAGGTGTGTGAAAGTAATGGAAATAAAGAACCTATTTTGGATATGACAGCATTTAAAAGTTTGTATACAATCTATGCGTTTGACCTGAGCGCTCAAAAGGAAACTATAAAGTCTAATCGAGTGGATACTTCCCTATACATTGAAAGAGGAGAGAGTGAAGAAGTTGATACATATTGTTTGCTTTTGGAAGAAACAGAATTGCAGATTAATACAGATAATGGTGTGATGATTAGTCTCACATAATTTTTTGTTAAATAAATGAGTGGCAAAGTACCAACTGGGGTATATGTTAATCAAATCAATCTTCATAAACTATCATCTTGTGTTCAAAATCAAAAGCCTTGTACGATTAACGTTAATACAATTCAGAGAAAAGGAGCAGTAAGAATTGATGTTTTGCTCACAAGAGAACAGGTTAAAATCTTGAATGACACTGGCTCACTTAAAATTAAAATGACAAAACCAATGTTGAAAAAATATTCAATAAGAGAGACGAGTGGAGGATTTCTCCCATTTCTAATTCCTTTATTTGCTGGTTTAAGTGCGGTTGGAGCATTGATGGGTGGTATTTCAACAGCGGTGAAAACTGCCAACGAAAGGAAGGCTCAACTCCAGGCTCAAAAAGAATTGGAAAGATATAACAAAGAGTTGGAGAAACAAATTAGTGGAAGTGGTGTAATTGTAGATTTTGCTGAAAAACTTGAAGGTCTGCCTGATAAAGCAAGATTGTTAGTTGGAGATATGCTTTCTTCTATTGCACAAGCAGGTGTAAAATTAACGAAAAGAGGTAATGGATTATATCTTTCTAATAAATAAATGAGCATTGATGAGTGGTTGGAAAAATTTGGAAAGAATACAACATCAAATTTACAACTTGTCAAATATTGTAAGAAATTAAAAATTCATAATGTGGTTATTGGTATGAGAGATGAATTAACAAATGTGCCGAAACATACAAAGAATATTATTATGAACTTAGAAGATAATAATGGGAACGGTTCTCATTGGGTTTGTATTTTTAATAGTCAAGACAAATATTATTTTGATAGTTTTGGTCTTCCACCACCTGTTGAAGTCATAAAATTCTTACAGAATGGTGTTTATCAAACATTTCAAGTCCAAGAATTAAATTCCAAGTGTTGTGGTCAATTATGTCTATATGTGTTATTTCAACTCAACAAAAATAAAAAATTTTATGATATTATTTTTAATCTAATATAAATGACTTATGTTGGTAAAGATGGTTCTATCTTTGGTGTATCTCAAGAACTGGATATTGATTTATCAAATTATTATACAAAGGCACAGGCTGAACGACATAAATATAATATAAACAAAAATATTAACATGAAAAATGCTTATAAATTAAAAAATTATCCAAGCCCGACTGACGCGAATGACTTGGTGAGATTAAGCGATTTATCACAATATATATACTTAAATAAAACGGCTGTGTATTCCAAAGATACAGAAGTGTTGATATTATCTCCAGGTCATACAGAATTCACAGTTCGAATTAAAATAAATTTTTATAAAGAAGGGCGTATCGTTTGTATGAGAATAGAACAATGGGGGTATGATATGAATGATTTAGGGTATAATTGGTCATTTAAAATTGACCTGGAAGACCTGGAACAATTTAATCAGTCTCGTAAGGAAGAATATTATCGACTTGCTATTGAGAATGAGTTTTGTGGAAGCACGATGAGTAAACAACAAATAAAAGAATTTAATAAGGGTAAATATAATAATGGTTTTGCCCTAGTTTATATCATGAAAACAGAAAAAAACAGGATTATATATAATAAGTAAGGAAATACAAAATGATTTAACTATGGGAAGATGGGGAGGTGTTTCGTGCCATAATATTATTCTAACATATATTTCTAATACATAAATGACAGCAAGAAGGCTTCAAGAAAATTATCATTTCTGTGTCCAAGCATACCTTCAAGAAAAGGGTATTCGTTATTTTAATAAATATGTTCTACAACATAAGAATGAGGTATTTTCAATAAAAGATTGGCATTATGCTGATGTTGATAAACCGACAACTTTAGATTTAATTAGAATGTTAAATAATGAAAAAATTATAAGGTTAAGAAAAGGTAAGGCTCTTTTAGAAATTCAAAAGAAATTTTATTGGTTTCCTGTTGTAAAAAAATTATTTTGGATACAGGAATAACAAGAAATCCTGATGAATATATGTATAATATTCTATGGGGTGTAAACGATTCAAGGATAGTAAGGGATGAGGAAGGAGTTGAAGAAGAGAGGGAAGAGGAGGAAAAGGAGAAGGAGGAGAGGGAGAAGAAAGAGAAGGAGGAAAAGGAGAAGAGAGAGAAGGAGGAAAGAGAGAATAGAGAGAGGGAGGAAAGAGAGAAGAGAGAGAGGGAGAAGAAAGAGAAGGAGGAAAAGGAGAAGAGAGAGAAGGAGGAAAGAGAGAATAGAGAGAGGGAGGAAAGAGAGAAGAGAGAGAGGGAGAAGAAAGAGAAGGAGGAAAAGGAGAAGAGAGAGAAGGAGGAAAGAGAGAAGAGAGAGAGGGAGGAAAGAGAGAGAATGAATAAATATCAAAATATGGAAACCAGTGAGATTCAAAAAAGATTGGTGGTATTACAGAAAATAACTCAACCCACCGAGGAGGAAAACAAAGAATTGACAAGTCTATTTGCAATACTTTCGACAAGACTATCAGCATCGACAAGATATGGATTTTAATTCAAGTTTTTCATTTTTTTTTTCTTAAATAAATGGAGGAGAGAGTGAAGGCATTTCTAAGGATTCTTTATGTTTTAAAAATTAAGATTCAAATGTGCATGTTGGAAACTAAAAAGGTTTTTGCACTCTGCAGGAATTTTTCTCATAAATAAATGAGTTATTGTCTCAAATGTAAAAAGAAAACTAATACTAAAAATATTTCATATATTAAAAGTAAAAATAACAGGGTTATACAAAAAGGTATATGTTCGGTGTGTGGTTCAAAAAAAAAATCAATTTATCTCCAAACACAAACTCGGAGGAGATATACAAAAGTTTTTATCAGGAAGTAAATTTACAACTACTGGAATACCAGGGGAATTACATCTTCCAGGGTATTCTTTCTGTGGTCCAGGCACAAACTTGGATAAAAGATTAGATGAGGCAGACAATCCTAAATCCTGGAGGAAACCAATCAATAGAGTTGATGAAGTGTGCATGAGACACGATATTGATTATGGGAATACCACAACATTGGAAGAAAAGCATGAAGCCGATAGAGAAATGTTGTATAATTTGTCTCTGATACAAAATCCAACCTTGAGAGAAAAAGTTGATAGGTTCATCGTGAAGAAGATGATCAGTGCTAAATTGAAACTTGGACTTGGAAATTCAAAAAACTTATAGGCTCTAATGATGCCATTAAGACTGAAGAGCAATTAGCTGATGAATTACATAAACCAATATTCACAAAGTTTATTCCAAGGAAGTTGATTATATCTGGTCTGCTGATTTGATTGAACTCAATAATGATAAGGGGTACAAGTATGCTTTAACCGTTATTGATTTGAGGAGTAGATATGCGTGGGTTGTCCCTTTAAAAAACAAAACAGGTAATACTCATATGTTAGCTTTTCAACAGATATTTAATAAAAGTAAGAGAAAACCTAAAAAATTGTGGACTGATGAGGGTAGAGAGTTTTATAACAAGACATTTATGAATTTTCTAAAAAATAACAGTATTACATTATACAGTACCTTTAATGAAGGGAAGGCAGTTGTTGTTGAACGTTTTAATCGTACCTTAAAAGAGAGACTATATAAAAAATTCACACAACTCGGTTCACAACAATGGTCATCTTTTATTCAGGATATTGTGGATAAGTATAATGACACGATTCACACGTCAACAAATATGAAACCATCAGAAACATTTACAAAATTAAAATATGAAAAAGAGATTAATGTCAGAAAACCTAAGTTCAAAGTTGGTGATATCGTAAGAATATATAGGTGGAAATCTCATTTTGAAAAGGGTTTTACTGAACGATGGACGAAATAACTTTTTAAAATTGTTGATGTAATAGATACGGTTCCTTGGACTTATAAAATATATGATTTGGAAGGGGAAGAGATTTTAGGTTCATTTTATTCACAGGAATTACAAAAGACAAAACTAAGCAGATAATACACCTTTGTGGACACTAGAGGGACAAGTCCGAGGTGTATTACAGTATATAATGTGTGTCAAGGGGGACGTTCTTAGATCTGTGAACCCCAAACACAGAATCCTCAACTGAATAGTCAAGGTTTAACTTTTGTTTGTGTGTGTGTGTGTGTGTGTGTGCAATGGGAGCAATAGGTTGGCGCTTCACTCCCTCCTACTATACACCGTTGTGGACACTCGAGGGCCAAGTCCGAGGTGTATAACAGTATATAATGTGTGTCAAGCGGTGGACGTTCTTAGATCTGTGAACCCCAAACACAGAATCCTCAACTGAATAGTCAAGGCTTAACTTTTGTTTGTTGATGTGTATGTGTGTGTGTGTGTGTGTCCCAACCCTCACATTCAAAATCTCAACCCCAACCCTCACATTCAAAATCTCAACCCCAACTCAATCCTCACCCAACACAATGTCTTTTTCAAAATGAGATTTCCACATATATATTTATATATATACATATAAATATATATATATATATATACATATATATATATATATAAATATATATATATAAATATATATTTTACGTTTTTCTTTTTTTTCTTCTTCCAATTCTGTCTTTTAAGGCTTTCAGGTTTGATAACATAGAAAGAGGGAGTAAGAACTTTCTTGATAGGTTTAAATCCCAAAGAGTGGTAGCATTTCAAGTCTTCAAAATAAACCCAACTTTCCAAGTCTCCAAGGTAGTTATTTAAACCATCAAGGCAGAACTCATTTACTGATTTTTTCAAAATTTGTGAGTCTCCAAGGTAGTTCCCATATTTAGAACCATCTTGGCAGAACCCTTTTCCTGAGTCTCCAAGGTAGTTATTTAAACCATCAAGGCAGAACTCATTTACTGATTTTTTCAAAATTTGTGAGTCTCCAAGGTAAAACTTGTATTCTGGCTCATCAACGTATAACTTGTTCAGTGGGTATTGTCTTGATAACTCACAATGAGTACTATTGCTGTAAAACTCTTTTTCAGGATTTTGCTGGTCTCCAAGGTATAACTCTTTGGTTGGGTCATCAAGGACGAACTCGTTCTGTGGGTCTTGGTCGCTCATAAGGTCTTCAACCAAGCCAACAATTTCGCCCCAAGTTGTAGCAAAAGCAGTATTTTCATTTTGTATTTCAGATACAATTTCCTGTGAGAGAAAATAATAATGTATTAATTAAGTTATTTAATTATTAAATGAGTATGCTTCAATCAAAGTTTGAAAATAGGAAAATAAAAATCTTACCTCAACAGATAAGAGGTTTGAATCCAGTTCATCAACTTGAAGGTTTAGTTCCATACAAGACACAGAGTTCCAAGGAACACCAAAGTCATTCCACTCAAGGTCTTGCTCGTTCTGTAGGTCTTGGTCGCTCACAAGGTCTTCAACCAAGTCAACAATTTCGCTCCAAGTTGTAGCAAAAGCAGTATTTTCATTTTGTATTTCAGATACAATTTCCTGTGAGAGAAAATAATAATGTATTAATTAAGTTATTTAATTATTAAATGAGTATGCTTCAATCAAAGTTTGAAAATAGGAAAATAAAAATCTTACCTCAATGGATAAGAGGTTTGAATCCAGTTCATCAACTTGAAGGTTTAGTTCCATACAAGTCAGAGAGTTCCAAGGAACACCAAAGTCATCCCACTCAAGGTCTTGGTCGCTCATCAGGCCTTCAACCAAGCCAACAATTTCCCCCAAGTTGTAGCAAAAGCAGTATTTTCATTTTGTATTTCAGATACAATTTCCTGTGAGAGAAAATAATAATGTATTAATTAAGTTATTTAATTATTAAATGAGTATGCTTCAATCAAAGTTTGAAAATAGGAAAATAAAAATCTTACCTCAACAGATAAGAGGTTTGAATCCAGTTCATCAACTTGAAGGTTTAGTTCCATACAAGACAGAGAGTTCCAAGGAACACCAAAGTCATCCCACTCAAGGTCTTGCTCGTTCTGTAGGTCTTGGTCGCTCACAAGGTCTTCAACCAAGTCAACAATTTCGCTCCAAGTTGTAGCAAAAGCAGTATTTTCATTTTGTATTTCAGATACAATTTCCTGTGAGAGAAAATAATAATGTATTAATTAAGTTATTTAATTATTAAATGAGTATGCTTCAATCAAAGTTTGAAAATAGGAAAATAAAAATCTTACCTCAATGGATAAGAGGTTTGAATCCAGTTCATCAACTTGAAGGTTTAGTTCCATACAAGTCAGAGAGTTCCAAGGAACCCCAAAGTCATCCCAATCAAGGTCTTGGTCGCTCATAAGGTCTTCAACCAAGCCAACAATTTCCCCCCAAGTTGTAGCAAAAGCAGTATTTTCATTTTGTATTTTAGATACAATTTCCTGTGAGAGAAAATAATAATGTATTAATTAAGTTATTTAATTATTAAATGAGTATGCTTCAATCAAAGTTTGAAAATAGGAAAATAAAAATCTTACCTCAACAGATAAGAGGTTTGAATCCAGTTCATCAACTTGAAGGTTTAGTTCCATACAAGACAGAGAGTTCCAGGCAAGCACACAGCACACCATTGCCAGCAAAAACAAATGTTTAAAATGGAGCCTGGGCTTGAAGCTTTTATAGAGAAAGACTGGTGGGTGTGGTTTCCTTTGGAAATTCCCTGGGCAAGCCTAGGCAAGCCTTCATTGGGAAATTTTTCAAAACCATAACATCCTGTAATTTTCTAGTGATTTCTTTGTGAGTCAGAGATGAACTGGAAATGATGTAAGAGTGGGCGGGGCTTTGCAAAAGTAGGCGAGGCTTAGGAAAAGTGGGCGTGGCTTAGAAAAAATACCTTATGAAAAGTGGGCGGAGCTTAGCAAAGTGGGCAGGGCTTAGAAAAAGTGGGCGTGGCTTAGAAAAAATACCTCACGAAAAGTGGGTGGAGCTTAGCAAAAGTGGGCGTGGCTTATTGAATACCTTGTGGAAAGTGGGCGGGGCTTAGCAAAAGTGGGCGGGGCTTAAAGAAAAGTGGGCGGGGCTTATTGAATACCTTGTGGAAAGTGGACGGGGCTTCGCAAAAGTGGGCGGGGCTTAAAGAAAAGTGGGCGGGGCTTATTGAATACCTTGTGGAAAGTGGGCGGGACTTAGCAAAAGTGGGCGGGGCTTAAAGAAAAGTGGGCGGGGCTTAACAAAAAAATAACCTGTGGCTCAGGAGGTGGTCAAACAAGAGCATTAAGAGAAGTTTATCATTTCGTAATGGCACAAATGGGGTATCTTAAAAAATATAAAGATTCAAATGTTTTGTTTGTCAATATTTTAGATGGGGATTATTGTGCAAAGAAAATTAAACTATTGAAGGAATTTGAGAATGAACAAATCTTTATAGGTTCAATGAGTGAGCTGTTCAACCCCCAGGTGTTCAATTCAATGAGGTTCAACCTCCAAGTTAAAAGGGGAGACAAATAAATATACCTTGGGATAAAAAGGGGGTTTATTTTTAGGGAAAAAAAAGGGAATCGCTGAAAATCCCCCATTCATTTACATGGGGAAAAGTGAGCCAGAACCAGTATTCTTACCCTACTGTTACCTCCAGGATACCTCAAAAAGTTGCAAAAAGACAAACAAACCTTGGTGGATGAGTTGGGTTGGTGACAAGATCAAGCGGATTCTATTTTGGTTGAGGTCCGGATCTGGATCCGGCCTATCAGTGGGATACAGAACGTAAACTGTTCAGCCAGGTGGAGGTATGCGCTCTTCCGAAGTGGTGTTCTAGGTTAACATTGATTTCTGGATTTTTGGAATATATTATAAACTGCATCAAATCACTTTGGGTCTTAAAAGTTCTCTGATCTGTGAGTGTTTTTTGGGGATGTGTTCTGAATTTTCTGACTTATCTTTCATGATTGTAAAAGCGAACAGCTCGGTTTACATTGACATTTCACTTTGTGTGTTAAAACAACGGAAATCAAACATAGTTTAATAAACAACTGTGGCCTCCTGAGATACATGTTTAAAAAAATTTTTGGCCGTTTAAAAATGGCCGAGCAGTACGTGCACTCCCCTTGGAATCCCGAGCCAGATATAAACTCCCATCATGGTGTTTGTTTTATCGATGTGTGTGCCGTCCCTCGGATGGATGTTAAACCAGGCTAACACCAGTTGGTGGAAGTTAAAGATCCCCACGTCTCCCTGTCAAAGGGCGGAGGAGCTCCTTGTGAGCCAACGGCCATCCATATCTAGTGCCCAACTGTGTCTGCAGACGTCCTCCTGCAGTTGGGTCACTTCTTATTAGGAGGTTGGTGGCAGGATTTGCACTCCGGCCACCGTAAAACCCTTCATTCCGCAAAACGCAAAAACGCAAAAAAATCTGAAAACCCACTCCGTGGGAGTACCTCCTGTGCAGCTTCCCTTCGCAGGGCAGCTCACCGGATGACGGGATTGGGGCAAAGCCTTCGGGACCCCCAATCTTTGATAGGAGGGAAACCACGGGGTAACATCCCTGGGTCAGATTGCGGGAGAGTGTGTCGGAGTGGTGCTGAGGTGTCGTCCACCAGACGGCGGTCTCCTTGGGTTAACCCGAGGCGGTCCCTTCGGGTGGGTGCCTGGAATGTCCTATCCCTAAGAGAGGATGATCACCTGTCTCTGTTATCATCTGAGCTCAAGCGTTTGGACATCGGGATTGCAGCTCTCTCTGAGGTTCGGAGACCGGATTGCGGCGAGATAATGGTGGGTGGTTACACCTACTATTGGTCTGGTCGCTCTGATGGTTACCATACCCAAGGAGTTGCTGTAGCTGTGTCCAATAAGCTGACCCCAATGATAATTGAGGTAACACCGGTCAACGAGCGTATTATGAGATTAAGGATTCGTCACTCCTTAGGTGTCATTTCCCTGGTCTCTGTTTATGCTCCGACTGAGGCGAGTGATCTCACCATGAAGGATGCATTCTACACCACACTCGAGTCTGTGGTTGATCAGTGCCCCAGACGAGATACACTTCTAGTCTTGGGGGATTTCAATGCATCGACTGGAACTGATAGGGACGGTTATGAGGTGTGTGTTGGTCCCCATGGGTCAGGAACTATGAACCAGAATAGCACTAAGTTCCTTGACTTTGCAAGAAGTCATGGACTTAGGGTGGCTGGTTCATGGTTTCAGCGCCCACAAGCTCATCGCTGGACTTGGTATTCCAACGCTGGCGGTGTGGCAAAGGAGATTGACCATGTCCTCATTGACGGTCATTGGAGGATAATCCAGAACTGCAGGGTCTACCGGAGTGCTCAGTTCCTCAATACTGACCACAGGCATGTTGTAGCAACTCTAAAGCTGCACCTTAAATCCTGGAGAATGGTACCATCCCAGCCGAGGCTGGATGTTGCCAAGCTCAGGGATGAGAGAGTAGCTGAGGAGTTTGCGAACAGGCTGAGTGGACACTTGGGGGGTCTGGGTGCTTTGGGGGGTCCTGAAGAGTTGTGGAGCGCCTTCAAGACCACCGTCCTTGATGTTGCCGGTGGATGCCTTGGAGCTCACCGCAGGGCAAAGAAGAATTTTGTCTCTCAAGGGACACTGGATACCATTGACCATAGTCGCAGGGCCAGGCTGAATGGCAGAGCTGAGCTGTTCAGGGAGCTGAGGCGTAAAACTGTAAGTGCACTGAGGATGGACAAGGAGGCCTATGTGCGAGGAATCTGTGAGGGGGTAGAGCATCACCTGTGGACAGGTGATTCTCGTCCCGCTTACAGGGGAATTCGCGCATTACGTTCATCCAAGCCCATCCCTCGGAGCACTACAGTTCGAGCAGAGAGTGGTAGGCTCTTGACAGAGGAGTCTGAAGTGAAGGCCCGCTGGGCCGGTTACTTTGAGCGGTTGTACCAGGCTGATCCCCCATCTGTCGAGTTGGACGTCAAGGGTGTTACAATCCCTGTTGCTGACCCTCGAATCAACTGTGGTCCACCTACGCTTGTGGAAACACGGGCTGCGGTGAACCAGTTGAAACGGGGCAAAGCTCCAGGGATTTGTGGCATCCATGCCGAACTTCTCAAGGCTGGTGGAAATGCTGCACTCGTGTCGTTGCATGCAGTTTTGTGCTCTGCCTGGAACACAGGCATCATCCCAACTGACTGGAAGAGGGGCCTTGTTGTCCCTCTCTGGAAAGGGAAGGGTGATCGCCAAGACTGCAACAACTACCGAGGGGTGACGCTGCTCTCAGTGCCGGGCAAGGTCTTTGCTCGGATAATTCTCGATAGGGTTCGCCACCATCTGCTTGAGCACCAGCGTCCAGAGCAGTCAGGCTTTACACCAAAGAGGTCAACGATTGACCGTATCCTTGCACTTCATGTCCTCACCGAACGCAGACGAGAGTTTCGGCAGGGTCTGCTTGCAGCCTATGTTGATCTCTGTAAAGCGTTCCATTCAGTGAATCGGGATGTCCTCTGGAGGATTCTTGGTCTTCGTGGGGTGCCACCAAAACTGATC
>NC_140977.1:2960638-2993953 GCF_056783735.1 Eptatretus burgeri | reverse complement strand
CCTGTGAGAGAAAATATTGGATTCGCTATATATTGTTACGTTTGAGGGGGGGGTATGCATTCAAAGGGTAATTAGGATGTTTAATTAGGTATGCCATGCTGTTCCAGTGTACCAGGATCTCGATGTAATAAGTAGCAATTCAGTGGTGATAAGTTGTCTCGTAAATGTCCATTTCTTCAAGGGGGAAATGATAATTGTCACGTAATTAGATAGGGATACGGGATAGGGTAAGTGTGTCTGCGTAAACCCCTTTTAGTAGTCCCTGGAGGCTTGCCGTGACGTCACAGGACAGTGCTGCGGATGGCTCCGCCCCGTGATCACGATTGGTGGAAGGCGACGGCGGAGGGCCAATAAAACGGCTCGATTGGAAGTGACGAGGACGGGAGGATAAAAAGGTTCTGTTCGGGGTCGAAAAGGAAGAGGAAGAAGATCGGGACAGAAAAACTGTTCTGGTGGAGGTTGTTGTGCTGGGAGCGTGCTTTTTGTTGGGCTGTTTTCGATCCTGGTTTCATCGTGTCTTGTAGCCTTGCTGAGCCTCGTGCCTCACCTCGGTTGGCTCTGGGGTTCTGCTGGCTCGGAGTACGGGGTTGAACAGCGGGCGGACCTGCCTCCTTCTCCTGCTCGCAATTTGGCGCCAGAATTGATTCCCTGGCGGCTGTGAGCGGACTTGGGCCAAGACCAGGAGGTCGACAGCACCACGGTTTCTCCTGCCCCCCTGACGAGAGCAAGGCCAGCTCATCCAACGCCAATCCAGGGACTGTTGCGTCCACACCACGGGCCAGCCTGACCACCAGGACCAGCTACGTGTTTGTGTGTGTGTGTGTGTGTGTGTGTGTGTGTGTGTGTGTGTGTGTGTGTGTGTGTGTGTGTGTGTGTGTGTGTGTGTGTGTGTGTGTGTGTGTGTGTGTGTGTGTGTGTGTGTGTGTGACCGCTGTTTCCCGACAACCACTGGTCCGATCTAATTGAAACATGCCAGGTATATTGCTGGGGACCTGAGGATGTGCCTTTTCAAGGTATGATATTAAACGGACAAGTGATTCCCAAGTTATGGCCATTTATTTACCAACCGATGACAATACACGTTGCTGCGTAGGCGTGGCCGATGGGGAAGAGAACCTCAGCCACGTTCGCCATTATGGGTTTTTTCTCTTCTCTTCTCTTTGTGTTTTTCCTTGCGAAAAGGCAAAATACGTTGGCGCTAATTGAATAATTGGCCATTAAAACGAATAATTTATCAAAACGTTGGCAGATCCAGCAGTCTCCGCATTCTTTCCCTGGACGAGGAAACAAAGAAGCGCTGTTTCCTCAGCAATGTTGTTTATGAAGAGGTGCTAACGAGATAAAGGTGTGTACATGGAGACAATTTTTATTATTATTTATTTCTTGAAGAAAAATTGTTCCGAAAATAATTTATCAAAAAAAGTGCACAACTTTGTTTTTTGTTTCCAATTGTCAAAACGGTGTGGCCTTTGGAAGTGCTAAGGAATTTAGCTCCACTCAACATGCTTGCCAACGAAATACATCTCCATTTGGTGGTATGCTTTGCAAATTATTATTTTTTTAACTATTTTCAAACTAAAACAATTTGAACATGGAATACATAATGACACTGTACTTTCAGGTCTCCTACAAATCATACCCTGTCACCTCACCATGGCATAGGAGTGGCAATGGTCAATGGCAGCGAATGTCATGGCTAGCAAAGACAGGGAGGTAAACGTGATTTTAATTTGGATTCTAATTAACTCTGTGTGTGTAAGTATCACAGCATTTGTTACTTCAATGAAAGCGATAATTCGTGGGATGATGTGAACATTCCGTACGGGCACGCACTACTTCTGGATAGTGATGACTTTCTGTATTCTAATAATTTCTCGATTTCTTAAGCACATTTATAGATAAACACAATGCCCCAATGTAGTCGTCGTTACGAGAGCGAAGGCCTGTGTGTTTGTTTGAAAGTTTTTTTTTTTTTTTTTTGCACGTACGGCCATGCACGGACCGGCACGCGAGAGCGAAGGAACGGCCTGTGTGGTTGTTGTTTCTGGCACGCTGTTTGAAAGTTTTTTTTTGTATGTACGGTCACGCACGTACGGTCACGTACGTACGGTCACGTACGTACGGCCATGCACGTACGGGCACGCGAGAGTGAAGGAACGGCCTGTGTAGTTGTTTCTGGCAAGCGGTTTTAAAGTATATATATTTTTTTTTTTGCACGTCCGGCCACGCACATATGGGCACATGAGAGCGAAGGAACGGCCTGTGTGGTTGTTTCTGGCACGCTGTTTGAAAGGTTTTTTTTGTTTTTTTTTGCACGTACGGCCATGCACGGACCGGCACGCGAGAGCAAAGGAACGGCCTGTGTAGTTGTTTCTGGCAAGCGGTTTTAAAGTATATATATATATATATTTTATTTTTTTTTGCACGTCCGGCCACGCACGTACGGGCACGCACGTATGGGCACATGAGAGCGAAGGAACGGCCTGTGTGGTTGTTGTTTTTGGAACGCGGTTTGAAAGTTTTTTTGGGGGGGAGGGGGGGTTTGCACGTACGGCCACACACCTACGGGCACGCACCTACGGGCATGCACTACTACTGAATAATGATTAAAGATTACTTGAAAAGTCAATCTGTTTTGGACACGTTTACTAGGCAGATTGATCATCTTCCAATACAGAAAAGAGATATAAGGTCATTTAATATGCAAATATATTATTAAAATAGATATGTTGAAGCATATATAATTGTAATAATCATGTCGTATTTGAGTACATTTTTCATGAAAGGGTTACAACAATACATTTACTTTTAAAGTTTTAATTCTCAACATTTTATTATTATGTTATCACCCTCCAAACCCATTATGCTAATTTTGGAGAAATTTGCATAGACAGTGGTGATGGAATTGACTTTTCGGGATGTGGGACTAAAGGGAGTAAAGCAGGCTATCCTCCTAAATCTCAGTTACCTGTTACAATTGATCGTACATTGTTCAATAATTGTGCTGCCTGTTCAGGAATACATCTACGTGTGCTTCCGTATCTTCAAACATTCTGCCAAGCTTAGAATGACGTCCCATTGATTTGTTTTGCCTTTGGACCAGAGTTTACCCCAGCATGTTAAAATAACTGTTTTGCTTCACTGTTTCCATGCTGCCTTGACTGTGGGTTTGCTTGCCTTCCTGAGTAAATATCTCACACATTTCTTTCTGGATCCTATTTAAAGTGCTCGTGAGCAAAATATTACACAAAAGAACCAACCAGTAGTTCTTTTTTTACATTGAACTGAAATGAGCTTAATTTAAATGTTTACTTGTCAGCCTTTCTAATTCTGTCTGCACAAAACACAGTATGTATTACTGTTATTTTATGGCAGTGCAGCAAATCTACTGCCTTGTGTATGTGTGTGTGTCTCTCTTTCTCCCCAAAACTCTCTGCACGGCACTCTGCCGTAATACTTCCTTGTAACCCACGCTTCCATTCCTGGTGATCAGTCGACAGACACTCTAACCATTTGTCGTGACTTCAAGTCTGGGCACTGTGCTCGCCCAAACTGTCGCTTTCTGCACCTTCTCGAAGGTATGCCTTTATGCACCCATCCACTCCATCGCAAATGTCTTTCGACTCCTCTCGTCTTGCTTTGCTTCAGTTATACAACGCACTTGCAATCGCATCCTCTTGCATTCGCTGCTATGCCATGCTTGACATAGGTTAATGTTTACAGTTGAATGACAACTTTCATGAAAGTTACAAAAATGCATTGGAACTGTTTTTTGAGGATTGAATGTTAGCTTAGGTTTGGTTAGTAGTTAGGGGCTATTTGCTTGTGAGGGAAAGTTGCGGTGAGAGTGTGTTGAGGTAAGTAAATGAAAATGGAGAAAAGGAAGGGTATTTTGATAAGAGGAATAAAAATAATGTATGGGGCAAACAGTAGAGGTTACAAATGCTGCCGGTTTGTGCATTTTATGTACAATGGGGTCTTGTATTAATAATCTATCAAGTTGGCTTATCTGATTTTGATTCAATTGCTGAATGATGTCTACAGATCAAAATCTGACAACTTGTGAGTAAACCAAAGTAATAACTCGCAACAAACAAAAAGGCATGGATGTCAAGGTTCATGAAGGTAACGCTGTCTGTTTGATCTATAACCGGATCTGGTAAATGTCTGGCATACCTACGTCTACCTTGGAAAGGCAAAGTGTCTCAACGGTTTGAAAACTAGATCAAGCAGTGTCCCATTCTTACTATGCTGTTCAACCATGAGTGATTTTCACCACCCGCTGGTTGCTTCTGTCAATCCAAGAAGATGTTCTGCCCACCTCGCATACAAGTAAGAATATTTACACATTTCATTGCCAGTGTGACACACTTCTTCGAGATCGAAAGATCACAACGAACAACACATCCCTTTGGTGATCAGACGGGGTCAGTCAACCAAATTGAATAATCCACAGTGTGCAGAGCAATATCGTATTGGCTGGTTTAAAATCCTGAGTGGAGGACGCAGTTTAGCTCAGCTTCGTGCAATGGAGGCCACATGCATCAGGTCAACCAATCCCATTCTTTGTGGACAATGAATTTGTCCGTACTTTATATCTATCTTGACTATGATGGCTTGACTGTGTGACAACTCTACCACAGTCAACATTGACTCATCATGAAAACCACGCCACTCCCCCTCAGCTAATTAACATTACATTTTCCGCCGGTTCTTGGGGATTCATTATTCATGATGGTTCATTGCATTTCATTTCCACCAACTCATTATTCATGATGGTTCATTGCATTTCATTTCCACCAACTCATTATTCATGATGCTCTGTGGTTCCACCAATCAGGTAATCCCGTCTTTTCTTTCTCTCAACCAATCAACGTTTAGGACATTACATTGTAACTTTATAAATGAGAGTTTGGTGCTTCTTCATCTGCTTGTGGTTTTATCCTGAAGAGTGCAAGCCGAAAAGCTTTAATGTCCATTTTATGGAAATGCATATTTAAAAATGAAATAATTCTCATATCCAGATCCGGATTCAGATCTTCACCAAAATCAAACCGATTTTTCATGGTCATGCACCGAACCTGTCCACCAAGTTTCATCCGAATCCGTGCACAACTTTTTCAGATATTGTGCTACATATCGTTTTTGGCCCTATCTCTCAATGGTGAAGAATCACTTTATAAATTATATCAGACCCGGATCTGGATTCGGATCTTCACCAAAATTGAACAAGTTCTTCCTTGTTACACACTGAACGTGTCAACCAAGTTTCATCCCAATCCATCCACAACATTTTGAGAAATCGTGCTAAATATCATTTTTGGCCCTATCTCTCAATGGTGAAAAATCATTTTAAAAATTGTAGTAGTCGGATCTGGATCTTCATCAAAATCTAATCAGTTTGTCGTCACACACTCAACCTCCCCACAAAATTTCATCCGGGTCCGTCCACAATTTTGAGACAGAGGGGATTTGTTAGACAGATTGTTAGACACTAACCCTAACAGACAGAGGGGTGAAAAACATAACCTCCTTCACCTTTGGTTGTGGAGGTAACAATAAAACAGCAAATTAAGAAGAAAATAAAATTTCAAACCGGCACACGAAGGATATAACACGATTACAAACAGGCAAATTCAGAACACAATGAAATTACAAACAGGCAAATTGAGAATAGGATAAAATTACAGACAAATTCAGAATGTGATAAAATTACAAACAGGCAAATTCCAAAAACAATTAAATTACAAACAGGCAAATTCAGAACACAATAAAATTACAAACAGGCAAATTCAGAATACAATAAAATTACAAACAGGCAAATTCCGAAAACAATTAAATTACAAACAGGCAAATTCAGAACACAATAAAATTACCAACAGGCAAATTCAGAATGAAATAAAATTACAAACAGGCAAATTCAGAATATCATTAAATTACAAACAGGCAAATTCAGAACACAATAAAATTACCAACAGGCAAATTCAGAATGAAATAAAATTACAAACAGGCAAATTCAGAATATCATTAAATTACAAACGGGCAAATTCAGAATACAATAAAATTACAAACAGGCAAATTCAGAATGAAATAAAATTACAAACAGGCAAATTCAGAATATCATTAAATTACAACCAGGCAAATTCAGAATACAATAAAATTACAAACAGGCAAATTCAGAATGCAATAAAATTACAAACAGGCAAATTCAGAATATCATTAAATTACAAACGGGCAAATTCAGAATATCATTAAATTACAAACAGGCAAATTCAGAATATCATAAAATTATAAACAGGCAAATTCCGAAAGCAATAAAATTACAAACAGGCAAATTCAGAACACAATAAAATTACAAACAGGCAAATTCAGAACACAAAATTACAAACAGGCAAATTGAGAATACGATAAAATTAAAAACAGGCAAATTCCGAAAACAATAAAGTTACAAACAGGGCAATTCAGAATACAATTTAATTACAAACAAGCAAATTCAGAATACAATAAAATTACAAACAGGCAAATTCAGAATACAATAAAATTACAAACAGGCAAATTCAGAATACAATAAAATTACAAACAGGCAAATTCAGCATATGATAAAATTACAAACAGGCAAATTCAGAATACAATAAAATTACAAACAGGCAAATTCAGAATGGAATAAAATTACAAACAGGCAAATTCAGAATGGAATAAAATTACAAACAGGCAAATTCAGAATATGATAAAATTACAAACAAGCAAATTCAGAACACAATAAAATTACAAACAGGCAAATTCAGAATGGAATAAAATTACAAACAGGCAAATTCAGAATATGATTAAATTACAAACAGGCAAATTCAGAATATGATAAAATTACAAACAGGCAAATTCAGAATATGATAAAATTACAAACAAGCAAATTCAGAATACAATAAAATTACAAACAGGCAAATTCAGAATACAATAAAATTACAAACAGGCAAATTCAGAATACAATAAAATTACAAACACGCAACTTCAGAATATGATAAAATTACAAACACGCAACTTCAGAATATGATAAAATTACAAACACGCAAATTCAGAATGTAATAAAATTACAAACAGGCAAATTCAGAATATGATAAAATTACAAACGGCAAATTCAGAATATGATAAAATTACAAACAGCAAATTCAGAATATGATAAAATTACAAACAGGCAAATTCAGAATATGATAAAATTACAAACAGGCAAATTCAGAATACAAATATAAGGGTATGTTCTTTTGAACATACGAGTCCCCTCGGACCATGAAGCTATCGTTATTGTTGTTAAAGGCCGTTATGGGAACACAGAAATAAGGGTATGTTTAGCAGCGTCATCATGGTTGGCGTCTCGCAATATAATATATTAGCGCGATTAAAAATACCGTTTTTTCCTCGCATCTTCATGTCTGTCAAAAAACCAGTGTCAAGGTGCACAACTACAGCTCATAACCTATCCATTGAGGTGTTTTTCGCCCCCCCCCCTGCTTTCCCGTTTTCACGCCACTGTCACACACAAAAGTCATCAATCAATTCTATACAGAGTCCGGGGGACTCAATAAAATTACAACCAGGCAAATTGAGAATACAATAAAATTATAAACAGGCAAATTCAGAATACACTAAAATTACAAACAGGCAAATTCAGAATGTAATAAAATTACAAACAGGCAAATTCAGAATATGATAAAATTACAAACAGGCAAATTCAGAATATGATAAAATTACAAACAGACAAATTCAGAATATGATAAAATTACAAACAGGCAAATTCAGAATATGATAAAATTACAAACAGGCAAATTCAGAATATTGTTGTGGTTGACCAAATTCGCAAACCACCATTCAGGTCCCTTAGGTGAGATATCTCGGTAAGTATATGTGTAGTTAGGCCCAAACCCGTTGTCTAGAGGGAATAAATGTCATTAGTCGGGCTGCGACTCTTCAGGATAGCCGTTTTTCTTTTACTATCTTTATTTTGGACCAACCGCCATTATTACCACCACCAACCACGTCTCAACAGCCATCACAACAACAACCACCAACCACAACGCCGCTTCACCACAACCGCCACGACCTTTACCGTCACAACTCGCCACCATCGCATCACCGTCATCTCGCGCCACTCGTGGGCACCGATGCTGGACTCGTGTAGAGCGCGCACCGAGCAGCGTGTTCAAAAGCATCGCGGACTTTCCGCAGAAAAACGGATCAAAAACGACTCACGCCCACTTTTGTTCCGTCCAATCGGTGAGCGAGGGGCGATTTGGCCCCGCCCCCAGGGCGTTGGAGGGCGCTCGTTATATGCAAATTCATGGATCAAAAAGCATTCACGCCCACTTTTTCTCAGGCCAATGGGGAGCGAGGTGAAAGGTCGGAGGCAGAGGGTCAAAGATGAGAGAGCGAAGCCACGGGGCTTATAAAAACGACTGCGTTCGTCAGTCGAGTCGAGTCCAGTGGAAGTTGAGAGCAGTTCAGTTCGCAGGAGAAAGAGTTCGAAGTTGGAAGCGGAGGAAGAGTTCAGTTGAGTTGGAAGCGGAGGAAGAGTTGGAAGTTGAGAAGCAGTTCGGAGTTCGCAGTTGGCAGTTCAGTTCGCAGCAGGAAGAGTGCAGTTGGGAGTTCGCGGAGTCGGAGTGAAGAGGACGGAGCTGTGGAGAGGCGGCGGCGGCGAAGGCGGTTGAGGGGGTGCTCGCGTCGGATTCGAGGAACTGCGGAGGAAAAGGCCGGCGGCGCGACCGAGGTCGTGGTGGAGACGCTCGTCGCGGGACCCGTGATTTGTGAAATCCTCCTTTCCCCGAGCATCAGCAACCCCCTCCTGTTTCCCCCCGCTCTGAGATAGTGCGACAAAAGGGGGCCCCCTTCCCACCCCCTACCAGACACTGTCCGCGAGGCCCGCGGAGTTGAGGCACCACCGCCGCTTCACGTCTCATCATCAGACGGGTAGGCCCGACACGGTCTCAGCCCCAGGCCCGCCTACCCCCTCATCCTGGAGGGTGGTTCTCTTTTCTTTTGCTTTGGGAATATGTGTTGTCGGCGCCGTCTGTGAAGTAAAATTGTATAAGTGTTGCCGTGTGCTCGCGTAGTCGGTATTATATCTGCATTGTCGCATTTGCTTTTTGTCTTCTTCTTTTCCATGTGCTTTTGGTGGAATTGTATATGTGTGCTTTCCGTTCATCGCGAAATAAATGTGCTTATTATTGAACTGTTTTCCCGCTTCGCTTCGTCATTTCTTTCATTGAATCCTCATCTTGCTTCACGTAAAGGGTTGGTCGTGGGTTAAGACGCCCGATAATTAATCGAACCGTCGAGGTCGACGAATAACACCGCTCGGTTATCCCGATAGTACGGAACGGGTCGCTTAAGTGGCCCGTGTCCGAAGTCGACCTGCGGCGAGGTGCGATCGCCCGGTCTACCCTCCGTGTGGGTACTTAGGTAGGTCGAATTTGGCGAGCAACCCTATCCCACGCGGGGGCCGATTGGCTCGATCGCGCTGAGACCCAAAGGTCCACCCGTGACTGGTTCCCGGCGTTAGTCCGAGAGGGTCACGACTGGATTGTCCGTCCGGTGGGCAACGTGCCGCGATTCGAGTTACGTGGCCGTTCGCTCGCCGGCGGGCGCGAATCCGCGACAATATGATAAAATTACAAACAGGCAAATTCAGAATATGATAAAATTACAAACAGGCAAATTCAGAATATGATAAAATTACAAACAGGCAAATTCAGAATATGATAAAATTACAAACAGGCAAATTCAGAATACAAATATAAGGGTATGTTCTTTTGAGCATACGAGTCCCCTACGACCATGAAGCTATCGTTCTTGTTGTTAAAGGCCGTTATGGGAACACAGAAATAAGGGAATGTTTTGCAGCGTCATCATGGTTGGCATCTCGCAATATAATATATTAGCGCGATTAAAAATACCGTTTTTTCCTCGCATCTTCATGTCTGTCAAAACCCGGTGTCAAGGTGCACAACTACAGCTCATAACCTATCCATTGAGGTGTTTTTCGCCCTCCCCCCCCCCCCCGCCCTGCTTTCCCGTTTTCACGCCACTGTCCACACAAAATTCATCAATCAATTCTATACGGAGTCCGGGGGACTCAATAAAATTACAAACAGGCAAATTCAGAATGCAATAAAATTACAAACAGGCAAATACAGAATATGATAAAATTACAAACAGGCAAATTCAAAATACAATAACAAATTTAAGGCTGAGAATATTGTTCATTATTTATTTATTTCACAGCTTTGCTAAACTTTCGTGTGGTCATTTGCTTTCTAGGCTTTGTATCAGAGGAGAACAGGATAGTCTGAAGAAGTCGCTGATTGTGTTTCACCAATACTTTGTTGGTGTCTTCAGTCGTTATCCAATATGTCTGTGGATTGTGTCTTGCCAGCACCACAACGGCCTGAAATTGGCTTAATTTCCAATCAAATTGGAGAACACTAAACCCAGAGATGTAGGTTAAACCACTCCATTTTTGGCATGTTTATTTTCCATCGTTGTGTCGCTTTTGTTTGTTTTGAAAATTCTGTCTGAAAAAAAAATGATTTCAAAATAACACGATATCCCTCCAGGAGAGTTTGCTCTTATTTACTTTGTTTACTTTTGACATGTACAGCCTTTACATGAAAGTACGAGTAGTCCATCTGTTGCATGTTGCCCTGCGCAGATCACGTAGAAGTTGTGGATGACAAAGTGACAGTGTGTCGAGATGCTGCCAAAGGAAAGTGCTCGCGTCCCCTTTGCAAATACTACCATCCACAATCGCAAGCGGCCTCCGCTTCTGCATTGCTTCAGTTTGCTTGCTGACCCTTCCCCGACACAACACCTCGGCAGATGGGGTGGTTGAACTACGATTTTTGTTTTTATTTATTGGGTACCGTTTGTAAATGATTCATTTTGGCATTTCATTTGCTTTCCCTTCTCTCTTCTTTATGTCCCATTGATACAAATGGAAGGCCTGTAATTGAATGGCAGAATGGAAATGAAAGTGGTGCGATTCCTCGAAATGTAATTTCTGGAATGGCAGCGTATTATTGGGAAAATTTTGGAATATTGTGATCCTACTGATTTTGATCATATTTGGGGTTTAAAGCCTGCACGTAAAAGGGTTATTGTTTTTGGTTGGTGGGTTTTTTTTAATTTCGGGATGGATTCCCGTTTGGGGTCATTTTTGAAATGGCCGAACCTTCGTGCTGTGCACATTTTTAGCTCGTTCCTCGGGGGCTGCTATTTTTATCTTGGCCTGTGTTGGTTTCTTCCTGTCTGATACAAAGATCTTTCAAAACCTGAAAAATTTGAGTTCTTGCGAATTAAATAATGGTTGGTACTGATGAAGTTATGTAAATAAGGGAAAAGAAAATCCTTTCCTCTAAATATGCACAATTCCTAGTGCCTATTGTGGAAACTAGCATGTTATCTACAGTGATTTTTTATCTTTTAACTTTATTTGTGTTCACTTTGGAGAGAGGGCTTTGTTGTTTCTTTTAATGTGGGTGGGGAGGTTGGGAGGGTGGGTGGGCGGTTTGAGTATCAGGAAATTGTCGAGTACGAGTGTAACTTGACTTGACATGACCTGTATTGTGCATTGGTTAAAGGGGTCAACCTGAGAATGGGGATCATACACTGAAACACTTGTGGATAATAACCAGGCTTTGTCGAACACAATCTATAATCATCTTTTCCTCCAAAGGTGTTTTGTATCACGTAGATTAAAAAGGCACCTGTGGTTGAGTTTAAGATTTTAACTTTGGCTATTTTAATGGTGCTTTGAAAAGGTTGTTTAATATATGCAGATAATGCTGAAAGAGTGACAGCCTATTGTGTACGTGTCAGTTAAATGTTTGTGACAACTTATGTTCATTGTTGTTCATTTTGTTTTGTCTGTGAGGATTGGCAGGCCAAGGCTTTGATGTTGCTTTTTTGACAGACTTTTTTGACATAGCTGAAAACAACAGTCAGTGGTCGACCATTTGTTAACAAATCTTTTGTGATTGTGTGGTTGACATGGGAAACTGATCCACCCACCATTTGGGTTTGTGTGACGTCAAACCCTAACCGTAGCCCCCCCCCCCCACCAATTTATTGTGAAATTGCTGCATCCCCTCACAAATTATTCAAAATTAATGATGCAACTATTACATTAATTTGCGTCACCCAAGCCATAGCTGTTCAAATGGACAAACCTGCAGCAAATGTTGATAATGCAAGTCCACCTTCCTCTTGGCTTTCCTGATCTTGTCTTTGTGAGAGTTTGTCTTTTTGAAAATCTGCAGTGGGCCATCAATATGCTGACATGTATAGAGCAGTCTTAAAAGGCATATTGGTGTACAGCTTGAAATCTGTGATCTCCTTTTCAGACTGGTCCATTATTATATTGGCTCCCAACATTGACAGTTCCTGGAATTCTTTCAACAAATTTCATTCTCTCCAATTCATCCCATCACGCCTCCTATTGTTCAATTCAACATCCCGACCCTGGTATACTGATTTGTGTCTTGAGGCAGTTGCCAAATAGTAGCTTCCATTGTCCACCTAAAAGGTGAACAATTCAGTGGGAATCTACAGACCCTCTGTAGAGCCTGCTAGCAGTATGTATTGCTTCTTTGATGAGTCGGGGCTCAACAACAAACTCTCCTGAGGTTAAATGTCTCGAGCCTTTCACCATTCTCTGACTCCTTGAAGGCAGCTCCTCAAGTCTGTCACTGGTGCACATTCCTTTTCTGTACCTTCATGCCAAAAGAGTAGAGTCTTGTTTGTCGGGGATTGCTTTCGAAACACCTGACTACTTTCCAAAAAGGGTTCCAAGTCTGATCGCCTCAACTACACATCTGTCAGTCTTCTCTCCATCATCAACAGTGATCGAACCTGTCGTTGTTGCAGAAATTGGGCATTATTGCTTCTCCAATTCTCTGATTTCTGGTCATCATTTTGACTTTTGCCCCAGATGTTCTACCATGAGCACGTTGCTTCTTTTATCCCATCAATGGTGGATGCTCGATCTCAAATCAGTGTTCAGGGTCATCTCTCCAGACATCTGCCTCCTGAGCTGTCACATTCCCAACTTTCTTTCTAAATTCTGCTTCCTTTTCAAAATGCGATTTATGATTCTGAATTTGAGGAATTTTCATTCCAAATACCTGCACCTTTGCTGTCATAAAAGGACTTCATTATTCACGTATGTGACAGAATCGGTCGATTTGTCGACTTGTGTAAATGTAGAACGCTGCTGATGTAAACTGTGTGGCACCTCGCTTGCTGTTCGAGCACATCGTTATTCTTTCATAAATTGGTCACCAGTATTCTTCAAGAAGAAACATTGAACTAAACTTCTGCTTTACCAGTCACTGTATTGCTGTGTATTAGAGGAGCGTTGAAAATGAGTTGCAATATCCATGTATGCTACAACACTGTTTACTGTGAACGTTGGGGTAGCTGAGAATATAACTTTGTTTACTTCACTTCATTAATTTGCTCCATGTATGGAGAAAAAGATTTGAAATCATTTATGCTTTATTTTTGAGCCAAACCTTTACTTTATCATTAAATTAGTCTTTAGTGATGTCGCTGTGTTGTTCACAAAGAATTAATGGGAATCTGAGTGAAAAAATTGGGGGGGGGGGGGGGCAGTCAGGCTTCGAAATTCCTTTTTGTCATGTTTTCGACACTGTCCTCTTCATGCTTGTACTTTACTGTGGAATATTATACGTCAGGAGGTGGGGTCTGGAAGGTGTCCTGCTCCATTAGTGAGATAGTGCTATCCCGCAGTTATTGTTTGTGTGTAACCTCTTTTAAGAGAATGTACAGGCAGACATGTGCAAGACAAGACCGATTATAATAGCTGCGACGATTGATAAAAAGACTTGTATTGACTGTAGCACTTAATATCTCGATTATTTCAGAGAAATTGATTTTGCAATCCTTTGCACTGTAGGAAAAGAGATTGAAGTTGTTTTATCAAATAATTATTTTATTATTTCCCTTTTGAATCGCCAGGCGATTAAATAAGTGCTTTCACCAAAAATAACATCAGAAAATTAATCTGAGTCTTTTATGTCGACCTTTAAAGCTTCTTTTTTTTCTGATTCACAGTTAGTGGCTCGTGGAAGAGCCGGTGAGGGAGCTGTAAGAGGCTGCGACGTCGTCCATGGGGTAGAGAGAATCAGCAGGCGAGGAGGGGAGAATTGGATGAGGAACGAACATATGAACAACGTGAGACGTACAGACGTGACTAGGGAATTGAGTGGGATAAGTCGACAAAGGACGTGCGAGCAGAGGAGAAGCTGAAAAACAGGTTATGTGTGGTTATGTGTGAGTGCAAGTGACATTGGACAGCAGTCACCAAAATAAGAGGTCGTAGTGTGAAGGACTCAGACGTGTATTGTTTAATCTCCCCGTCCTCTCACTCTGAATATTTAATCCCCCCGCCCCCTGCTTTTTCTATAAACACTCCTTCAGGCTCAGAGTGACCTCAAAGTAAAATTTGCCCACAATTGGGATCCATATCAAATGTCTTTACCTCTGTCCAGTGTTCTTTGGCAGTTATGGAGGCACGAGTCTATTGGTACTTTGTGGAATTTTTGAAATGTTTTGTGACTTGCGCAGCCACGTGGATGGCTGTGATCATCTTTGGGAACCAAGGAGTGCACATTCTTTCATTGTGCAACTTGCCCATTTCGCTGCGTTGCGGCTTCCCGATTTAACGTTATTTTGACCTTGAACTGAACTTGGGCCTTACCTTTTGTTCTGGTCGCACCCTGATCTGATTTGGTTCTCAGTTGCTTGAACTCATGTATGTGGGATTTTGTAATTAAAGGAATGGAGTGTTTGATGTGCGCACATTCAAATTCCCTGCTTTTCTTTTGGAAAAGTGAAATAATCTTTCAGATGGCAGTGGTGGAAATTAGTATTATTGTAACCTCATCACAGTGTAAGGTTGCTGATGTTGCTGTTTCAAAAAGGAAATATGAGGTACAATTGGAACAAATGTATGTCGTTTACATTTCACGCACTTTATTTCACTTTGCTTACAAACATATGCGTGAAATTGCGACGGATGTTCATTTGTCCGCAATGAGTTTGCCTCTTGTAAAACGTGACAATTTTGTTTAACTCTGTTTGGTAACCTTTTGATTTTTGAACTCATTTACACAGTGCTTCAGATTATATATATATATATTTTAAAGTTTTTGTGAATTTTTCTTTGACATTTCGCATGATGATCAGAAAATGTTGTTTTGTAAACGGTGTCTCGATATCGCAGATGTTTTCTTTCGTGCATCTATAAAGTGCCGGTTTGCAAACACAACAACACATTCTAATCGCCAGTATGGAGTGGGAAGGCGGTGGAAACGCCCGAGTATTCAAAATGAATGGGTGAGCGAATTATTGTTGAGACTTGACAAAGCGCGTCGGACTGTTTAAATGTTTTTCCTTGTTTCGAGTACGTGCTTTTTGCCAAGCGCCAAATTTAATGGCAATTGGCCGTTCGTCATTCCATTCGTCACCACTCAGCCGGCCGGTCCTAACCGTGGAAGAGCTTACGGGGGAGTCGGTCGGACGATCTGCCATCATCCAGCATGGTTCGAGTCCCACAGCAGACCAAAGTCTGAAATGGTTAATTATCCTAAGTGCATCTTAACCAAGACGAGACTGTGCATTTTGCGTGACAGAAGTTTTTGGTGATTATCTAATAAACGTGACATTTTGCACTTCTGTAAATAGAGATGGTAAGAGACTTAAAGAAATGGGAAATGTGTAAAATATGAGATCTTATTTTGGATATAATGTGTATAATTCCTGAAGATTTTGTTTTCTCCCCTCCCACCCCCACCCCCCCCTGCCCCTATGAGGGTACATTAAAGTTCATTCATAGCATCAAGCTTTGTAAGGGAGAAGAACGTGCTCTGCTTTTTGTGCACATGAATGTGGAGTTTCCTTGTGCGTGCTTCGAAATGAAGTTTTTGTTTTCAAAAAATATATTAAACTTTTCCTCCCACGTGTCCAAAACCCACTCGATCACAGTGAAGATGGCACGAGGGATTTTGCATTCGAACTTCATGATAGTTGCCACAAAGTGGACTTTCTTGCGGGGACTGTACGTTGTGTTCATGTCGACCGGGAGTGGCGGAAAGATCGCGACGATGTTTGTTTTGCGCGTTCTTAAATATGCTTGCTTTTACATCGGTCAGTGTGGCACAAACATGTATAAATATACATGTTGTTGCTTCTTGACTTTCTGTTTTTGGTGCAGTGGTAAAATTTGGGGAAATGCAGTGTCGCCATTATTTGTGCATGTGCAATGATTCATCACAAACTCCACTCCCCCTCCCCCTGCCCCCACTCCCAAACACCCCGTCACTCTATCAGTACTCCACTCCCCTCTCCCAGGACTCTTTTTGTTGATCTGTCACTCTATCAGTACTCCACTCCCCTCTCCCAGGACTCTTTTTGTTGATCTGTCCCTCAATCTCTGCTTTTCCTTTTTCTGCTGTAAAATAGTATCATGATGCAGGTGCTGTCATTATTCATACCTTTGTTTTTTTGTTTTTTTAAATCTCGTCTCTTCATGCATTTACCAATTAGGGTTGAACATTTTATTTTATAGTGATTATGGGTAATTTAGATTATCTGCACCTGGAAGGAGCAATGTTGTCACTGCAGATTCATAAAATCGATTTTGACTTGTATTATTATTTGCTGGTGTATGTTGTGTTCATGTAATACAGTGGGGAGACTTTATTTGCCTGTATTTCTCATTTACGATTGTATAGTGACAATAAAGTTTGAAAACTATTGTTCACTTATCGTGGTGCACATTGAGTTGTTTCTCCATTGTATGTAATTTATTTTATTTTAGTATACAGTAGGGTGGGAGTGGGAAGGACAAAACAGTGGGGAACAGAGACATGAGGAGATCTGTGGAAGGGAGAGGAATGGGGTGGGGAACATGGGGTACACAGGATTGACACCACAGGGACTTTCAGGAAGGAAAGCAGGGAATTTGAAGGAGGTGGGTTTGGGTGGATTAACAGAAAAGATCGAGGATTTGGATGGGGGAAGACAAGAGGTGGTGGTGAACAGATGTTTTGATGACTTGGAGGGAAGAGTGGGGTAGAAGTGAGTGTGGGAGTTTGTTCCAAAGGTGGGGGAAAAGAGGAATGGAAGAGTGAAGGTGAGCAATGATTCGTGATTTTAGTACTTTTATGAGAAGTGGGTTGCTGGCGGACCTTGAACGCCCTGCGGAAATATGGGGGGGGGGGACGGACATCTCTCAGACAGAACAGGGGAGGAGGGGTGAGGCTGGAGAGGAGATGGAAGAAGACAGAAAGACAACCGACCTGCCTGCGGTGAGAGACCCAAAGACTCGGTCACACCACGGGAGATACCGATGATCCCAAATGCCTTGGTTTCCATCGTGTGAAGCCGAGAAAGGTGGGAGGCAGGAGTACCAGCCCAAAGGGGAGAGCAGTACTCCATCAGGCTGTGGACGAAAGCTTTGTATGTGGTCAGAAGCTCATGAGTGACAAGGATAGACTTTGCACGACGGAGGATTCTCAGTTGGTGGCTGGCTTTGGAGGCCATCTTCGAAACGTAGCTTTCCCAGGAAAGATCATGGCAGAGAGTGAGACTCAGAAGCTTGAAAGAAAGGACTTCTTCCAGAGGATTGTTGAGAATGTAGATTGGGGGAGGGGGTGGGGAGGGGTGTTCCAGACGGTCCTTTCGGAGAGACATAGTGAGAGTGTGAGATTTGTCCAGATTGAAAGACATGTTCCACGTGTTGAACCAGTTTGTGATTTTTTTCCAGATCTGCAGAGAGTGAAGAAGCTGCTGCTTGCCGGTCTGAGGGATGACAGATGGTAAGGCAGAGGGTGGAGTCATCAGCAAAGATATAAGGAGGATTTTCCAGAGAGTCGGAGAGATCATTGATGAAAAACAGAAAAAGAACAGGGCCCAGAACGCTACATTGAGGAACTCCAGCCTGGACAGGAAGAGGGGATGAAAGAACTCCATTTAGGGACACACGTTGACTGCGACAGGAGAGGAAGTCTGTGAGCCATGAGTGGAGAGGGCCTTGGATACCATGGGAAGAGAGTTTGCTGAGCAGGGCAGGTGCCACACCATATCGAGAATACGCGATATGTCTCGGGATATGGCTCTGATTTCATGTCCGGCATTGAGGACCTCCATCCATTGTTGGGAGAGCAGAAGCAGCATATCCAGGGTAGAGTGACCTGGTCTGAAACCAAATTGATGATCGGAAATCAAGGCATTGGAGAAGAGGAAGGATCTAATGTCTGAAGCGATGATGGATTCCATAACCTTGCTGATGATTGGGAGAAGGCTGATTGGTCTCTCGTTGCAGGGATCTTTTTTATGCAGGGTGGTAATGTTTGCTGATTTCCAAGCAGATGGCAGATGACCTTGAGCAAATGAGAGGGTGAGCAAGAGCAGAGGAGCAGGTTTTTAGGACACGTGGGCTGATGCCGTCTGGACCGGTTGCAGAATCTGAGTCGAGGTTTGACAGCAAGCTCTCCACCTTGTCAGGAGAAAAGGACACAGAGTCCAGGGACAGTTGGGTGTGACTGGGTAAGGTGGGTCGAGAAAGCGATAGATTTGGGACACAATATTGAAAGCAAACACAGCGTTTAGACATTCAGCCTTTTTACGAGGTGTCAGCAGTGCGGTCATTTGAGGTAAGGGAGGGGATGGAGAAGGCACATTCACCAGAAAAAAGACTTGATTAGAAGGGCACTCGGTGGAGTGCATACTTTCGCCACATCATGCCTGATCCACGACAACATATTTGCTGCATATCGTTTTTTTCCCCGATCTTGCAATGTTGAATGACCTTCAAAATTAAATAATTCTTGAATCCGGATTCGGTTCTTCAACAAAATTGAAACAATTTTTCCTTGCCATACACCCAACATGTCCACCAAGTTTAGTCTGAATCCGTTCACAACTTTGAGATATCCTGTACTCAAAGACAAAGAAATAGAAAGAGGTGAAAACAACCTCCTTCATCTTCGGTGGTGGAGGAAAAATGCATGGCAACCTGACCGGAGACCATAAGTACACCTGTCCTCCAAAGTATTTTCCTTCTGATTACTTCATCTTTCTTAACAGAATGACTCCTCTGTATCACACCGCACTCTCTCCCTCGTTTCATCTCACTCACACCGCACACTGTCACTCAAACCCTCCCCTGCACCCAAACTTTCTCCCACACACCACACACTCAAACCCTCACCCACACCTTGCACACACACATATTCCCACGCACTCAAACCTTCCCCCACCCTGACCCCACACACTCAAACATTCCCCTGCATCCCAGCTTCGCAAAACTTCACCTTGTCCCCACAAAGCCCCCCACCCCAACACCTCCTCCCCCTCTGTCTGTAACTGAGTGACCTCAAACACCCGAGGTCTCCACTCTAACCTGACAGATCTCTCAAGCCAGGCCGCTGCCGATAAGCCAGACATCATCTGTTGACAGAATCCTTCCTCCCACAGGACGTCCCCAACTCCTCAGTGTCTCTTCCCGGTTCTTGTCTCCTCTGATTTGATAGGACTGAACCACGCGCGGTGGTGTTGCACTTTACATCAATAACTCAATTTATCACTGCCCTTGTCCTGATGTTACACCTCCTAACCCCCAGAAGTTGCTCTGAGTGACTTCCACTCCACCCCCACTTCTTGTTCATCTGTTTGTTGTGCCATCCCCCAAACCGTGACGACGACTCTCTTCTCTCTTTTTCTCTCTTTTTCTCCATGGACAAACTTTAAATCACTCATCCCAACTCTCTCTTCCTCATATGTGGCGATTTCAATATAATAATAACTTGGCTGGGTGTTGGTGCCTGTCGCCAGCGATGGCACTACAGCAGGACTTCTGTGACTCCATGGGACTGATTCAATCTATGAACTTTCCAACCTGGATTTCTCCCAATGGCCAATCCTCCCTTTTGAACTCTGTGATGGCTGACTCTCCTGCAAATATCTCCTGCTCGTTCTCTGCTACAATTCGTTCATCTGATCATATGCTTGTCAAAGTCAACAGCTCTGGTTATTCTTAGAGAGCTATCTCAACGCTAAATAGTCTGGCATTTCATCCAGGCAGACTGCAGGCACTGCAAGCGGCCATCTCTGGTCTTCAGAACTGGTCTCCCATATCTACTCTCCCTGATGTTAACTCAGCTTGGGAATTCTTCCACAGAAACCTGCTCTCTCTCTGTCTCTCATGCACGGATTCATCCCATCGAGTCTTCAGTTATCCTCCCCTTATTCCAGCACATGGTACACTGAATTACATAAAAAGGTGCAAAAACTGCTCCACTTAACTCCAGACCTATCAACTTACTTCGAATCATCAGCAACGTCATGGAATACATCATCGCAGTTGATATGAAGTCCTACCTTTTCTCCAAAAACCTCATCTCAGATCAACAATTTGGTTTCAGACCCGATCACTCCACATTGGACATGCTGCTTCTATGCACCCAACGATGGATGGAGGCCCTCCATGTCAGACGTTACATCAGGGCCGTCTGTTAGAGAATCGACAGCTGGGTGTGCTGCACATCCAAGCTGAAGTTCATTTTAAAAATTGGGCTCAAACTGCAAAGAGGGTGTTCAGAATGTTGCATGCTAACCACAGCTCTGACTCACAAACCAGCTGCATCACTGCGGATGCCAGTCGATCTTACTGCAGGCCGGATGGGTTCTCGATGAACTGATACCATTCTGCTGGTGTCACGGAGACGACATCCAAGCAGGCTGTTCCTCTCTGGTCATATTGAAAAGGCAAAGGGCACGTTCTCCTTCCTCATTCCTCACCACTGCTGGTCTTCTGTGTAGTCCTCAACGGTGAGTGGTGCACTCGGATACTCTGCTCGCTTCGGTGATGTGAAGATCACCTTCTGGAGACACACAATGCCACTGGCCAGTCGGACTGTGTGCGCTCTTCGGGGCAAGGTGGTGGCTTCGTTTCGAATGTGACCACAACCGAATTCGACATAAATTTGTATCCTGCTGAGGTTTCATCAAGAACAGGTGACATGAGATAAGTTGCATACTTGAAAGTCGTGAGTTAATTGAAAACTGCATTGAAACGTATCATGTGCAACTTTTGGGAGTTTGAAAAGCATTGAATGTTTCTTTTTTAAATCATTGTGATGGAATGTTATTAAATGGTGTTGGTGTTTGAAAAGTGGACTGTAGGGATGAATAAATTACTTTTTGAGTATCCTTCTGTTTCGTGGTTTAAACTGTTAAACAATAGATGGGACATTATTGTCAGTAAAGTTTTTCTACCGTGCTTCCCCTCCAGGTAACTGGTGCATTCGCGTCGATGCACAGAGGCAGTACGTAACAATAAGCGCCACCATGAGAGCAGTGCCTTTCTCCTTGTGATGGAAGCCTTTTTGAACCACAAAAAGGGTTGAAAAAAAACAACAAAAATGGTTTTAAAAAACAACAAAAGAACGTGGACCACATACGCACCCTGGCCCAAAGGTGCATGGTCAACCAAACTCACTCACTGCAACCCCGAAGGGTCAGGATGCAGGGTCATTCTATTGGACCAATATTATTGAGTTCAATTAAATCAGCGGACCAGATATAATCAACTTCCTTGGAATAAATCTTCCTTTTATTAAACTTTGTGATTATTGGTTTTTGGAATAAATCAGTGAATTGCCGTTCGATCTTAATGACATCATTAGAGCCGACAAGTTTTTAGAATTTCCAAGCCCAAGTTTCAAATTAGCACTGATCAACTTTTTCTCTCAAGGTTGGATTTTGTATTAAAGATAAATTACACAACATTTCTCGATCTGCTTCGTGTTTTTCTTCCAATGTCGTGCAATTTTCAAAATAAATATCGTGCTTCATACACACTTCATCAACTCTATTTATAGGTTTAGACCAAGGTTTAGGATTGTCAGCCTCATCTAATCTTTTATCCAAGTTTGTTCCTGGACCTACAACAAAAAATTTACGAATTTTCTTTAAAATAACAGTATCACATTATACAGCACCTTAAGTGAAGGAAAAGCGGTTGTTATTGAGCTTTAAAATCGCACTTTAAAAGAGTAAGAGAGACTATATTTAAAAGAGAGAAAAAGTAAACTCAACTCTGTTCTCAACTATGGTTATCTTTAATTCAGGACATTGTAGATAAGTACGACGATACGATTCATACCTCAACGAAAATGAAACCATCAGAAACATTTACAAAATTAATATATGAAAAGAGATGAATGACATAAAGCCGAAGTTCAAAGTTGGTGATATAGTAAGAATATACAGGTGGAAATCTCATTTTGAAAAAGGTTAAATGAAGCGATGGACAAATGAAGTTTTTTAAATTGTTGATGTAATCAGAACAGTTCCTTGGACTTACAAATTATGTGATTTAGAGAGGGAAGAGATTTTAGGTTCATTTTATTCACAGGAATTACAAAAGGGAAAGATAATAAATTGACAAAAACAAAAATTCAAAAATTGACTCCACCCCCTTTTATTATTTCACCCCTTTTTGCCTCCACCCACACAAGCCACACCTGCACAAGCCCCACCCATTCATCCCACCCCTTGTCTTCCCCTCCCCCTTCCCCTTGTGCACCCCCACCCTTCCCCACACACACATGGGGAGGGGAGTGGGTGGGGTGAGGGGGAGTGGTGGGTGGTTGGGGGAGTGCACCTACCCACAACCCTAACCCTCCCCCACTCCTCCCTATCCCAACCCTAACCCCCCCACCCCTCCCCTTTACACCCCCTTTATTCTTTTTTTGTAATTAAGAATTAAATAATTGTAAGCAAAGTATATATCATTAAACAAGATTGAAAACATTGAACAAAATCTTCTTTCGCAGCAACAGTCTAACGGTTTGTGGTTTTGAAACTCGATCACCATATTTTATTCAAAAAAAAAGAGAGAAAATCCATGAGGGTAAATAACGATGATTATACAACGATATTAATAAAATAATAAATAAAACATTTACCTCCAGAAGATTGAGTTTTGTGTTGACCAGCATGTCCCAGGTGATCCCTCCCCACATGAAAGACCAGATATCACTGTGGTGGAGGGAAATACAATCACAATCGTTGACGTTGCTGTCCCCTTTGACAATGGTCCTGATGTCCTTGCCACTTGCGCAGTTGCAAAGAGGGAAAAATATGAAGGACTGCGTAAAGCATTGGTGGCTGAGGGCAAGGATGTCCAGGTACTTGGGTTCATAGTGGGGGCACTGGGATCGTGGTTCCCTGGTAATGAATCGGCCCTGAACCGGTTGGGAATCTCCCGGTCTTACCGGAAGCTGATGCGTCGGCTTTGTTGCATTGATGCTATTAGTGGATCCCAGGATATTTACATTGAGCATATCTCGGGCCATCGTCAGTATGTGGAGGTCTGAGGTTGGTACTCCCCCATTTCCCTTCCTCCCCCTCTTTGCCCCCCCCTTTTTTTTAATTAAAAAAAAAAATTTTGTATGGTGGTGGATGGTTTTCATGTTTGTCTCAGTCAGGCGTCGGCAACCTAAACCAGGCCGCGGGCCACTGGGCCACGTTCGGGCCACCTTGCGGGCCGCACCCCCCTCCCAACCCGAAAAAATAACAAACACACCTCGAAATCAAATAATAATAAATGTAATTGTAACTTGAACCTTAAGACTTGTAGTAATCACAATGTGAAACAATTAATGTGAAGGCTGGTGATTCTTTGATGCAGACAGAGAGTCAATGTCCAGCTTGATGGAGGAGGAGGCCAGGAGGAGGACGTCTTGAAGATGAGCGTCTGTAAGCTGTGCTCTTGTCTTGTTCTTCGTCAGCTTCACGTGACTGAACAGCTGCTCTCAAGAGTATGTGGACCTGAACAATGAAGCTAAGCGCAGGGCCTCCATAACAAGAGCCGGGAAAGCACGGGAGGCTGAGAGCGAGTGCCAGAACTTTATTGGCGACAAAAGAGCAAACTTTGCGCGGTGGCTCTCTGAGCACTGGAGCTCAATGAGCTCCAGCTGAAGGTCGTCAGCCACATCCACAGAATCCACATCAATGGGAGCGGAGAATAGCTTGAACTCTTTCTCACAGGCGCGCACATCTTTGAAGCATCTCTCGAACTCGCCTCGCAGCTCAGACAGGGCAGCGGCGTAGCGACGGCAGGCAGCGGGGGTCGGGCGCAGCTCAGCCAATCGGGCGAAGTGAGTGAATTTGTTCTGGTTGAGCTGATGCTCCCACAGGCGAAGTTTGCATTCGAATGCCTTCACGAAGGCGAGGAGGTCAGGTACCAAGACACCTTTACCCTGCAGATGGATGTTCAGCTCGTTTAGATGTCTAGTAATGTCCACCAGGAACCCGAGGTCACACACCCATGTGGGATCCTCGAACTGAAGGACAGGATTGCCCTTCTCCCGCAGGAAAGACGCCAGCTCATCCCTCAGGCTGAAGACTCTCCAACATCTTTCCTCGGCTGAGCCAACGGACCTCGCAGAAGTCGATCAGGTCGCCGAACTCTGCCTCAGCGTCAGCCAGGAGATCGCGGAACTGTCTGTGGGTGAGAGCACGGGCGCAAACAAATTTCACCGCCCTGACGACTACAGTCATGACCTCCGTAATGGTCACAGACTTTGCGCACAGAGCCTCCTGGTCCTGGTTAAGTGGACAAGAAGCTAAAATAATTTATTGTGACGTACAGAGACTGTGATATATGTGGAAGAATCATATGTCCACATATGTTAAATTTGCCGTCTGTTCAGAAAAATGTTTCGCGGGTCGCACCTAATGGAAATCCGGACAAGGCGCCGCGGGCCGCACGGGAGGAGCTCGTGGGCCGCATTTGGCCCACGGGCTGCGGGTTGCCGACCTCGGGTCTAAGTGAATGGATCTTGCCAAACGGTTGAGAAGTGCAAATTTCTATTTTTGGACTGGCCCCCCTTCTTTTTATGGCCTGGTGCCCTTAACTGGTCCTTCGGGGTTGTGTACTTTTTATTTTGACATTCCCCCAGGGGCCTCTTTCTATTCTTTTTCTGATTCTAACGGTGTGGAGGAATTTTATCCTCATTGTCTATTCTCTTTTAACTTTTTAATTTTGGTCTTTTGAAAATTTTTTAATGAATCTATTCTTATCAGTTTCGCAGCTGATATGTCCTGCAATGTGGGACGAGACTATTAAATGGATTTTTGGTATTGGGAGTTGCATTCGGGGCTTGTTCCGTTTGCTCCATGCATCGACCTAGTATTGCAGTTCCTCCAGGAACGGTTCACCCCTTTTGGGGAAAATTATAAACAAAGAAAAGATTATTGTATGTCATGCAGTGGTTTGGGGGTTTCACTCTTTTATGGTCTTCACATCTATATCTGAGTTTATAATGGGAAAGGTCCGTGGTGAGTCCATGCATTCCAATGTTGATCAGATGCAATACCTCAAGAAGCAAGTGGTATCCACATCCACATCCATCCTGTAGAGGTTCCAATGTTGATCAGATGCAATATCTCAAGAGCAAGTGGTATCTTTCTTTGGATATTTGGAGAATTTCTCCTTCGCTGGTGTTTTGAGAGAATTAAAAACGTCTTCACGACTTCATCCCTTTTGGGGGATTCCACCCTCATATGATGACGCGAGGTATAACTTAGTGACGTCATAAAGCCTATTGTTGAGTCACGATTGCTCAGCTTGTTTGTTTCCTCGTCACAAGAATGTCTATGAATCATTTTGTTCCACATTGATCCCTTTGTTTAGATTCGAGAGAAGAATGATGACATCAGAGATCTAGTCAATGGACAGCCGAGAGGTACGCACACTCGCCTCCAAACTGTCTCGTGTCGAGCCTGGGTTGCATTCCCGACCAAGCTATAAACTACCATCCTGGTGTTTCATTAATGTGTGCACTGTCCCTCGGATGGGCGTTAAACGTGACTCTCATCTGCCAGCATTAGTTGGTGGACGTTGAAAGAGTCGGCAAGCTATTGCCGGCACCCTGGCCAAATTAGAAATTCCTGTCCAAACCTTAGTTGAATGTGCGTCTTGGCCAGCCAGTTCATGAAAGACTTATCAAACTTCATCGCCCACCCAGGCCACCAACCTCTCAAGAGTGTGGGAATAATTGTGGGTGTTAAGAAGAGGAAGAAGTTTGCGGACGAAGGTGACACCAGCTGACTTCCAGGCAGATGGAAGATGTCCTCGGGTAAATGATTGGGTGAAGATCCGTCATCGAAGCAACAGTTAAAACTGCCTCGTACATTGACAGCACCCTCAACCCAATGCACCATTGCAATGGAAGCTTTGAACGCACGGAAACGTGCACAGAGAACCTTCTGTACACCCAGTCCAAGGACATGAAAAACGCACGCTCGCCAACTCGGACTCACCATGGACCTTTCCCATTATAAACTCGGATTTAGATGTGAAGACCATTAAAGAGTGAAACCCCCAAACCACTGCATGACATACAATAATCTTCTCTTTGTTTGTAATTTCCCCCAAAAGGGGTGCACCGTTCCTGGAGGGACTGCAATACCAGGTCAATGCATGGAGTCGACGGAGCAAGCCCCTAATGCAACTCCCAATTCCAAAAATCCATTTAATAGACGAGTCCCGCATTGCGGGACATATCAGCTACTAAACCGATAAGAACAGATACTACACTTGATCTTAGCCATCGAAGGCCGAGAAGCGATAACTTTAAAACTTTTATAGAAATCCTTTTAAACGAGGATCACATTTCAGCATCAGTGGCGCCGATTCGTAAAAAAAAAAAAAAATTCCCTCGAAATGTCCGCCCTTCGGAACCTCCTTTTCAGCCCTGAATCTCCCTTGATATTCTGATTTTAAACAAGCCCGATGGAATTTATTTATTTAGTTTATCTTGGGAGAAATGTAGGATTTATTGTGTAAAGAATAACAGGAATTGTGGAGTGAGCAGCGACATCACGTGATTTCCTCAGAGCGTCAGAGCTTCGCGCTGTGCGAAAAACCCATCACTCCGGATCGCGATTTCAATGGAATTGGATTTTAAACACCTGGGATGTGATTACATTGTCAACTACAAGGGCACTCGGTAGAGCGCATACCTCTGCTCTGTAATACCTGATCCACGAGAACATATTACGCCCAAGCTTCGCAGAGTGATAGGCAGAGGGAAGGTCACCAACTGCAGGAGGATGTCTGCAGATGCAGTTGGTGCCAGGTATGGTGGCCATTGCCCCACAAAGAGCTCCTGCACCCTTTGGCAGGTTTTAAAATTTAATCCTGTGGGCTGTCCATGTCTATACAACCTCCGCACCAGGTGGACCTGGATCACATCGGGGTCACCAGTTCAGCATGGAAGAAAAGACGTCAGTAGATGTAAAATGTTGCTTCTGGGACGCCCATTCAAATGAATGGGAAAAAGCGAACACTATCTGACCCAAGCTCCAAAAGCTCAAAATGGGAGACTCACTTCCTCCCCCTCCCATACAAGGAAATGAAGAATTGAGATTTACTGATTCAAGCACTTCTTACCCCCAACATAATCACAGTCCTTTCATATTTTCATTTTACTCAAAGAGCGAACCAATGAACATTTGTCCATGTTCTACTTTGGGGAATAACTTAATTTTCTTATAACATTCATTTCCATCGAGTATATTCACAAAGAATAACTTGGAACTTGGTTCTTCGTTTAGTTATCTCTGTTGAGCAGATATAAATGATAAACTTCTCTGAATGCTCTTGTTTGACAACCTCCTGATCCACATATCATTTTGTCGATTCCTTATATTTTTCATCGTCTTTCCGAATTCAACATTATTTATGATTTTATGAAAATATGATATTTATTTTCTGAAAGTTCTTCTCAAAATCATTTGAAGCAACCGGTTTTATTTTTGTGTCAAAATGAGTCAGCCAAGCTCCCTCGCCTGAAGCAAAAATGCAACTCATTTCCTTTGAGAGACAAACCTGAAAAAACCCATTGTTTTCTCATTTCCGTGATGTCATCAACTTGTCCTCTTTTAACGCGAGCTTTGGCTTGTTTTATTCAGAGTATGGAGGATTCAGAGGAGAACTCCGACCTTGCAGATCAATCTTTTTTCACAAGGGGAGAGGTGAGATCCTAAAACCGATTCATTATTTGTTGTTTTATACAGAATTAAATTACTATATGACTAATAATATATTTTTTTTCTCACAGATTGTCCCCAATAACATCGTTGATAACTGATGTTGAAAATGAAGCCGACGAATATCATGAAGAATGGCAGAATATGAATGAAATCCTTATAGATCTTCAATAATTTTGAAGATAATTACATGGCATAATGTCTCGGTGGTTGGAAGACCTTTCACACCCCCTGACGTTGGATAAGTCAAAAGAAAGTGAGAAATTCTCTCTCTCTCTCTCTCTCTCTCTCTCTCTCTCTCTCTCTCTCTCTCTCTCTCTGTGTCTCTCTCTCTCTCCCTCTCCCTCTCTCTCTCTCTCTCTCTCTCTCTCTCCCTCTCTCTCTCTCTCCCTCTCCCTCTCTCTCTCCCTCTCCCTCTCCCTCTCCCTCTCCCTCTCCCTCTCCCTCTCTCTCTCTCTCTCCCTCTCTTTCTCCCTCTCTCTGTCTCTCTCTCTCTCTCTCTCTCTCTCTCTCTCTCTCTCTCTCTCTCTCTCTCTCTCTCTCTCTCTCTCTCTCTCTCTCTCTCTCTCTCTCTCTCTCTCTCTCTCTCTCTCTCTCTCTCTCTCTCTCTCTCTCTCTCTCTCTCTCTCTCTCTCTCTCTCTCTCTCTCTCTCTCTCTCTCTCTCTCTCTCTCTCTCTCTCTCTCTCTCTCTCTCTCTCTCTCTCTCCCTCTCTCTCTCCACAGCTGTTGCTCGCTTGGCATGTGCGTGCAATCGCGAAGACCTGTTGCTCAGTTCCTGGCGGTACGCGCGGAGCCTGTGTTGCTTTCTCCTCTCCCTCTTCTCATCGTCTAAATGTTTTAGTTTTCGTTTTCTTGACCCCCTTTCTCCTTGTTTTCTCTTTTCCATTGAGCGAGAGAGAGAAAGAGAGCGCGCACGGTAGGTGGTGTTCGGGTTTCTCAGAACCCCTCCCGGTTTTGAGGCCTGGTTTCCATCCGACGTGTTTTGTTAGTTTTTGCCATCGCTTTGGCTCCTTTAAACGATTCTTGGACCGCGTCCATATTATTATCATTTGTATTATTATTAATTTCCTCCATTCGCCAGCGTCGCTTGTGTATTGGTTTTTTAATATATATATATATATATATATATATATATATATATATATATATATTTTTTTCCCCCGAGGCATTGAGTGTTATTGCGCCTAAATCATGGTGACCGTTGAGCTGTTAGAGTCTTTAAGTCAGAAAAATGGGTTTTCGTGTACGCCACCACCCGAAATCTCAGTTGAAAAAGTTGTTTTGTGTGTCGGAAAATTAATCGGCATGCATCGTGTAATAGCTGCATCGAGAATGAATCAGCGTGTTGTTATCTTCGTCGCTAAAGAGGAAATGGTGGCGCAGCTTGTGGAGTCAGGACTGACTGTGGAGCCGGATATATTCCTCTTCATATCACCCCTCGATGTTCCATCGATGAAGGTACTCCTGTCAAATATTCCTCCCTTCATAAAAAACGAGCAGGTGAAGGCTGCTTTAGAACAGTATGGCACTGTGGTTTCAAAAATAACTTTCATTCCTGTTCGCTTTAAGGACCACAGTACAAAACATATTCTTTCCTTTCGACGTCAACTATTTATTATTCCGAAGCCAAACATTCGTGAGCTAGACGTGATGTTAAAAATTGAACATGAAAAGTTTACTTACCGCATCTTTGCCACATCACAGACTTTAGTGTGTTACAAATGTGGACAGTATGGTCACATGAAAAATGAATGCCCAAGGGGCGTTGAAAAAGAATCAAGTAAAGTTGAAAATGTAAATGAACCTAAGGTCACTGGGGTGTCTACTGAGGCAGGGGAAAACTCTGAAAATCAAACAAATGGAAAAAATGAGTCTGGTTGGGTGACACGAGGAAAACGAAGGCACCAAAGTGCAATTTTAGTCGAACCTTCTTCATACGCGGAAGCAGTCGCTGTGAAGAGGGTTTCACTCAATCGGAAAGAGAGTAACCAAAATCCTTCAGATGTTTATGCCTGCCCTCTCACATGTGATGACGAGGAGACTATGGAGCTTCAAAACACACCATCAGTAGATGTCCCAGGCGGAGACGAAACTTGTTCTGGACATACAGTAGGTAGTCATACACTGAAGCAGGATGTTCATGCGGAGATTGTGCCTAAGACCCAAGAACCAACTGTTGAAACCATAGTCGTGCCTAATACCTCAGAACCAGCAGTTCAGACTACAGTAGAGCCTAATAACTCAGAGCCATCTGTCCAAACTATAGTTGTGCCTAACACCACAGAACAATCTCACCAAACTGTAATTGCACCGAGTACCATAGAACTGCCTGTCACATCTACAGCCACACCCATTGCCTCAGTGACTTTGAAGCAGACACCTGAAAAGTTAGAAGGAAATCTGCTTCCTGAGGATTCCTTTTTCGTGAAACCATTTCCAATGTCTGCTATATCTGTTAAGAAAAAGGAAGCTGAAATTGAACACGAGTCATGTGATTCCGATGATACTTGTTCAATATCAGATTCTTCTGAGTTGGATGGTGCAGCTGGAGATTCACAAGACCACAAGGGCGTAAATGCCCCTGCTCCTGCGAAGGTGATCAAGTTCCTCCACAACACCTTTCGGAAAAAAATTAAACTAACCGATTTCTTTCCGGAACTCGATCAATTTAAGCTTACCTCATCCCTTATTACTAAAAATCCGGCAGCCTATGGCGCCAATGAATCCCATGTACACAGATTGAGGAAATATGTAACTCTGGCAAGGAAAGAACTTCAGTAACCAGTACCCACCTATAAAATACTAAAATGGTTCTGTCTCTTGCTTGTTTAAACATAAATGGGGGCCGCGCCCCTATACGTAAAACACATGTTCGACTGTTACTTGATCAAAAGCATATTGATGTAGCTCTTCTTCAGGATGTGCGTTGTGGACCGACTTGTTCTGCAGAGTGGCAAACCACAATAAGGGGTTCTTGGTTTTTCAGTTCCTTTGATTGCTGCAGTGCAGGAGTTGCTTTCTGGTTTCGATCAAGTCTTTCATCGGACCAAATTGTTTTTCACGAATTCATGCAAGGTCATTTGGCTTTTGTGGTTTTTTGTTATGGAGGCTATAAAATCACACTATTAAATGCTTATGTCCCAAGTAATCCTGCAAAAAGAAACGAATATTTTTCCATTCTTGATGATTGTTTATCCCAGATTGATTTTAGTGGCCTCGTGTTCCTCGCTGGTGATTTTAATTGTACCTTGGAGCCAGCTCTGGACCGTAATGGCTCAGAACCTCACCCTGAGAGTGCAAAAGGGTTTGCGACCATTTTAGCAAAGTATAATTTGGTTGATGGTTGGAGATTGCAGCACCCCAAAGTTAAACAATATTCGTGGTGTCAAGCTTCCAATAACAGGGTATCGTTCGCTCGCTTAGATAGATTTTATGTTAATAATGATTTTCGGAACTTTATATTGTCTCCGGCAATTTCTCCCTCTGGCTTTTCGGATCACCACCTCGTTTCTTTAAAATTAACTTTTCCCTATCTTCAACGTAGGAGTGCCTATTGGGCTCTAAATGTTAGTCTTTTGGAAGACATTGTTTTTTGCAATGCTTTTAGGATCTTTTGGACTTCTCTTTACGGAAGGAAAAATACTTTTCATAGCAAGCTACAATGGTGGGATATTGTAAAAATCCACATCAAAATCTTATGTCAGCAGTATAAACTTCATCACTCTCAGGATAGTCTTTCAAGGATAACGATTCTAGAAAAAGAGGTTTTAGAATTGCAAAGAAATCCTCTTGAGTTGAACAGAAATCAAGGATTACGTAAAGAATTTATAACTAAAAAAGAAATTCTTCACAGTCTTGTCAACGAAAGGGCTAAAGGGGCTTTAGTGCGGCTTAAGATTAAAAATTTGGATCTTTTTGACACTTCATCAAAGTTTTTCTTCTCTTTGGAGAGGAAAACTAAAGCTCAACAACAACTATTATCTGTACAATCACCTGAAGGAGAGACAGTAAGTGAACCTAAGATGATTAAAAGAATTGTAGTCGATTATTTTTCTTCTTTATTCTGTGCAAAAAAGATTGATTTGAATGTTGCAAAAGCCTTTATTGAAGCTTTACCCAAGTTGTCTGAGTCACAGCGAGCATCTTTGGAGAGTTCCATCACGCTGGAGGAGTTGGGTCTTGCTCTTTCCAGTATGGCGTCCGGGAAAGCTCCTGGTCTGGATGGAATCCCCTGTGAATTCTACAAAACCTTTTGGGACATTATCGGACCCGAACTTTTGGAAGTACTCAAGGAAAGTTTTCAAGTTGGGGAGCTCCCCCTAAGTTTCCGGCGAGCCGTTGTTTCCTTGTTACCAAAGAAGGGAGACACCCAGTTACTCAGAAACTGGCGTCCTGTCTCCTTACTGAACACCGACTACAAGATTTTTTCAAAGGTCCTTGCCTCTCGCTTAAAATTGGTAGTCCAATCTTTGGTGCATCCTGATCAAACCTGTTGTGTGCCTGGACGATCAATATATGACAATCTTGGCGCTGTTCGTGACATTGCTGATGTGTGTGATCTTCTGCATAAAAGTACTGGCTTAATCTTTGTTGATCAAGAGCATGCCTTTGATAGTATAGATCGTAGTTATCTATTTGCTATCCTAAAGGGTTTTGGTTTTGGTCATATTTTTGTATCATATATTCAGTTGTTGTATCACAATATTTATAGTTTATTCAAAATAAATAATGAGTTGATTCCTCCCTTTACTGTTACCAGAGGAATAAGGCAAGGGTGTCCCTTATCCGGACTCCTTTATGTTCTTTCCATTGAACCCCTTTTAGTTAAATTGCGTGAGAAACTTGTGGGATTCACTGTCGCTCCGGACATACCTGCTATAAAAGTTGTTGCTTAAGCAGATGATATCTGCACTACAATTCAATGTCAAGATGTATCTGAACTACTTAAAACTATGAATAATTTTACCCTTGCTTGCTCAGTCAGAGTAAACTGGACAAAGAGTTATGCCTCCTTTTTTGGATTAGCAATGCATTTTTCCTTCCCAACACTACCTGGCAATTTATCCTGGAAGAATAATAGTGTTTCCCATTTGGGTGTCCACCTTGGTGATGCTCAAAGTATTCAGAAAAACTGGGATGGACTAACAGACAAAGTCTACTCCAGACTTCAGAGATGGAGGGGC
>NC_140977.1:2903138-2955638 GCF_056783735.1 Eptatretus burgeri | reverse complement strand
TGAAGAGGTGCTAACGAGATAAAGGTGTGTACATGGAGACAATTTTTATTATTATTTATTTCTTGAAGAAAAATTGTTCCGAAAATAATTTATCAAAAAAAGTGCACAACTTTTTTTTTTGTTTCCAATTGTCAAAACGGTGTGGCCTTTGGAAGTGCTAAGGAATTTAGGTCCACTCAACATGCTTGCCAACGAAATACATCTCCATTTGGTGGTATGCTTTGCAAACTATTTTTTTTTAAACTATTTTCAAACTAAAACAATTTGAACATGGAATACATAATGACACTGTACTTTCAGGTCTCCTACAAATCATACCCTGTCACCTCACCATGGCATTGGAGTGGCAATGGTCAATGGCAGCGAATGTCATGGCTCGCAAAGACAGGGAGGTAAACGTGATTTTAATTTGGATTCTAATTAACTCTGTGTGTGTAAGTATCACAGCATTTGTTACTTCAATGAAAGCGATAATTCGTGGGATGATGTGAACATTCCGTACGGGCACGCACTACTTCTGGATAGTGATGACTTTCTGTATTCTAATAATTTCTCGATTTCTTAAGCACATTTATAGATAAACACAATGCCCCAATGTAGTCGTCGTTACGAGAGCGAAGGCCTGTGTGTTTGTTTGAAAGTTTTTTTTTTTTTTTTTTTTTTTTTTGCACGTACGGCCATGCACGGACCGGCACGCGAGAGCGAAGGAACGGCCTGTGTGGTTGTTGTTTCTGGCACGCTGTTTGAAAGTTTTTTTTTGTATGTACGGTCACGCACGTACGGTCACGTACGTACGGTCACGTACGTACGGCCACGCACGTACGGGCACGCGAGAGCGAAGGAACGGCCTGTGTAGTTGTTTCTGGCAAGCGGTTTTAAAGTATATATATATTTTTTTTTTTGCACGTCCGGCCACACACGAATGGGCACATGAGAGCGAAGGAACGGCCTGTGTGGTTGTTTCTGGCACGCTGTTTGAAAGGTTTTTTTTGTTTTTTTTTGCACGTACGGCCATGCACGGACCGGCACGCGAGAGCGAAGGAACGGCCTGTGTAGTTGTTTCTGGCAAGCGGTTTTAAAGTATATATATATATATATATATATATATATTTTATTTTTTTTTGCACGTCCGGCCACGCACGTACAGGCACGCACGTATGGGCACATGAGAGCGAAGGAACGGCCTGTGTGGTTGTTGTTTTTAGAACGCGGTTTGAAAGTTTTTTTGGGGGGGAGGGGGGGTTTGCACGTACGGCCACACACCTACGGGCATGCACCTACGGGCATGCACTACTACTGAATAATGATTAAAGATTACTTGAAAAGTCAATCTGTTTTGGACACGTTTACTAGGCAGATTGATCATCTTCCAATACAGAAAAGAGATATAAGGTCGTTTAATATGCAAATATATTATTAAAATAGATATGTTGAAGCATATATAATTGTAATAATCATGTCGTATTTGAGTACATTTTTCATGAAAGGGTTACAACAATACATTTACTTTTAAAGTTTTAATTCTCAACATTTTATTATTATGTTATCACCCTCCAAACCCATTATGCTAATTTTGGAGAAATTTGCATCGACAGTGGTGATGGAATTGACTTTTCGGGATGTGGGACTAAAGGGAGTAAAGCAGGCTATCCTCATAAATCTCAGTTACCTGTTACAATTGATCGTACATTGTTCAATAATTGTGCTGCCTGTTCAGGAATACATCTACGTGTGCTTCCGTATCTTCAAACATTCTGCCAAGCTTAGAATGACGTCCCATTGATTTGTTTTGCCTTTGGACCAGAGTTTACCCCAGAGTAGGGTAAGAATACTGATTCTGGCTCACTTTTCCCCATGTAAATGAATGGGGGATTTTCAGCGATTCATATTTTTTTCCCTAAAAATAAACCCCCTTTTTATCCCAAGGTATATTTATTTGTCTCCCCTTTTAACTTGGAGGTTGAACCTCATTGAATTGAACACCTGGGGGTTGAACAGCTCACTCATTGAACCTATAAAGATTTGTTCATTCTCAAATTCCTTCAATAGTTTAATTTTCTTTGCACAATAATCCCCATCTAAAATATTGACAAACAAAACATTTGAATCTTTATATTTTTTAAGATACCCCATTTGTGCCATTACGAAATGATAAACTTCTCTTAATGCTCTTGTTTGACCACCTCCTGAGCCACAGGTTATTTTTTGTTAAGCCCCGCCCACTTTTCTTTAAGCCCCGCCCACTTTTGTTAAGCCCCGCCCACTTTCCACAAGGTATTCAATAAGCCCCGCCCACTTTTCTTTAAGCCCCGCCCACTTTTGCTAAGCTCCGCCCACTTTTCATAAAGTATTTTTCTAAACCACGCCCACTTTTCCTAAGCCCCGCCCACTTTTGCTAAGCTCCGCCCACTTTTCATGAGGTATTTTTTCTAAGCCACGCCCACTATTCCTAAGCCCCGCCCACTTTTGCTAAGCTCCGCCCACTTTTCATAAGGTATTTTTTCGAAGCCACGCCCACTTTTCCTAAGCTCCGCCTACTTTTGCTAAGCCCCGCCCACTCTTACATCATTTCCAGTTCATCTCTGACTCACAAAGAAATCACTAGAAAATTACAGGATGTTATGGTTTTGAAAAATTTCCCAATGAAGGCTTGCCTAGGCTTGCCCAGGGAATTTCCAAAGGAAACCACACCCACCAGTCTTTCTCTATAAAAGCTTCAAACCCAGGCTCCATTTTAAACATTTGTTTTTGCTGGCAATGGTGTTTTGTGTGCTTGTCTCGAACTCTCTGTCTTCTATGGAACTAAACCTTCAAGTTGATGAACTGGATTCAAACCTCTTATCTATTGAGGTAAGATTTTTTATTTTCCTATTTTCAAACTTTGATTGAAGCATACTCATTTAATAATTAAATAACTTAATTAATACATTATTATTTTCTCTCACAGGAAATTGTGTCTGAAATACGAAATGAAAATACTGCTTTTGCTACAACTTGGGGAAATTGTTGGCTTGGTTGAAGACCTTATGAGCGACCAAGACCTTGAGTGGGATGACTTTGGTGTTCCTTGGAACTCTCTGTCTTGTATGGAACTAAACCTTCAAGTTGATGAACTGGATTCAAACCTCTTATCTATTGAGGTAAGATTTTTTATTTTCCTATTTTCAAACTTTGATTGAAGCATACTCATTTAATAATTAAATAACTTAATTAATACATTATTATTTTCTCTCACAGGAAATTGTGTTTGAAATACGAAATGAAAATACTGCTTTTGCTACAACTTGGGGGGAAATTGTTGGCTTGGTTGAAGACCTTATGAGCGACCAAGACCCACAGAACGAGTTCGTCCTTGATGACCCAACCAAAGAGTTATACCTTGGAGACCAGCAAAATCCTGAAAAAGAGTTTTACAGCAATAGTACTCATTGTGAGTTATCAAGACAATACCCACTGAACAAGTTATACCTTGATGAGCCAGAATACAAGTTTTACCTTGGAGACTCACAAATTTTGAAAAAATCAAGAAATGAGTTCTGCCTTGATGGTTTAAATAACTACCTTGGAGACTCAGGAAAAGGGTTCTGCCAAGATGGTTCTAAATATGGGGCCTACCTTGGAGACTCACAAATTTTGAAAAAATCAGTAAATGAGTTCTGCCTTGATGGTTTAAATAACTACCTTGGAGACTCAGGAAAAGGGTTCTGCCAAGATGGTTCTAAATATGAGGCCTACCTTGGAGACTCACAAATTTTGAAAAAATCAGTAAATGAGTTCTGCCTTGATGGTTTAAATAACTACCTTGGAGACTCAGGAAAAGGGTTCTGCCAAGATGGTTCTAAATATGGGGTCTACCTTGGAGACTCACAAATTTTGAAAAAATCAGTAAATGAGTTATCCTTAAGAGACTTTGTAAGTTGGTTTTACTTTGAATACTTGAAATGTGGGTTCTGGATTGATAACTCACAATGTGATACATATCTTGGAAACTCAACGGGAATGTGGTTATACCTTGAAGACTTGGAAAGTTGGGTTTATGTTGGACACTTGAAACTTTTTTGGGGGCTTTTATTTATTTATTTATTTATTAATTATTATTATTATTTTATTTATTTATATTTTGGAGACTTTTGGAGTTGCTATCACTCTTTGGGATCTAAACCTATCGATGTAGTTCTTTGTTGGATGGTGCTTGATGGGAGCAAGATCAAGAAAGTTCTGGGAAGAAAGTGCAGGCTTACTCCCCCTTTTTACGTCATCAAACCTGAAAGCCTTAAAAGACAGAATTGGAAGAAGAAAAAAAAAAACGTAAAAATATATATATATAGGTGGAAATCTCATTTTGAAAAAGACATTGTGTTGGGCGAGGATTGAGTTGGGGTTGAGATTTTGAATGTGAGGGTTGGGGTTGAGATTTTGAATGTGAGGGTTGGGACACACACACACATACACATCAACAAACAAAAGTTAAGCCTTGACTATTCAGTTGAGGATTCTGTGTTTGGGGTTCACAGATCTAAGAACGTCCCCCTTGACACACATTATATACTGTTATACACCTCGGACTTGGCCCTCGAGTGTCCACAACGGTGTATAGTAGGAGGGAGTGAAGCGCCAACCTATTGCTCCCATTACACACACACACACACACACAAACAAAAGTTAAACCTTGACTATTCAGTTGAGGATTCTGTGTTTGGGGTTCACAGATCTAAGAACGTCCCCCTTGACACACATTATATACTGTAATACACCTCGGACTTGTCCCTCTAGTGTCCACAAAGGTGTATTATCTGCTTAGTTTTGTCTTTTGTAATTCCTGTGAATAAAATGAACCTAAAATCTCTTCCCCTTCCAAATCATATATTTTATAAGTCCAAGGAACTGTATCTATTACATCAACAATTTTAAAAAGTTCTTTCGTCCATCGTTCAGTAAAACCCTTTTCAAAATGAGATTTCCACCTATATATTCTTACGATATCACCAACTTTGAACTTAGGTTTTCTGACATTAATCTCTTTTTCATATTTTAATTTTGTAAATGTTTCTGATGGCTTCATATTCGTTGACGTGTGAATCGTGTCATTATACTTATCCACAATATCCTGAATAAAAGATAACCATTGTTGTGAACCGAGTTGTGTGAATTTTTTATATAGTCTCTCTTTTAAGGTACGATTAAAACGTTCAACAACAACTGCCTTCCCTTCATTAAAGGTACTGTATAATGTAATACTGTTATTTTTTAGAAAATTCATAAATGTCTTGTTATAAAACTCTCTACCCTCATCAGTCCACAATTTTTTAGGTTTTCTCTTACTTTTATTAAATATCTGTTGAAAAGCTAACATAAGAGTATTACCTGTTTTGTTTTTTAAAGGGACAACCCACGCATATCTACTCCTCAAATCAATAACGGTTAAAGCATACTTGTACCCCTTATCATTATTGAGTTCAATCAAATCAGCAGACCAGATATAATCAACTTCCTTGGAATAAACTTTCCTTCTCTGAAACTTTGTGAATATTGGTTTATGTAATTCATCAGCTAATTGCTCTTCAGTCTTAATGGCATCATTAGAGCCTATAAGTTTTTTGAATTTCCAAGTCCAAGTTTCAATTTAGCACTAATCATCTTCTTCACGATGAACCTATCAACTTTTTCTCTCAAGGTTGGATTTTGTATCAGAGACAAATTATATAACATTTCTCTATCGGCTTCATGCTTTTCTTCCAACGTTGTGGTATTCCCATAATCAATATCGTGTCTCATGCACACTTCATCAACTCTATTGATTGGTTTACTCCAGGATTTAGGATTGTCTGCCTCATCTAATCTTTTATCCAAGTTTGTGCCTGGACCACAGAAAGAATACCCTGGAAGATGTCATTCCCTGGTATTCCAGTAGTTGTAAATTTACTTCCTGATAAAAACTTTTGTATATCTCCTCCGAGTTTGTGTTTGGAGATAAATTGATTTTTTTGAACCACACACCGAACATATACCTTTTTGTATAACCCTGTTATTTTTACTTTTAATATATGAAATATTTTTAGTATTAGTTTTCTTTTTACATTTGAGACAATAACTCATTTATTTATGAGAAAAATTTCTGCAGAGTGCAAAAACCTTTTTAGTTTCCAACATGCACATTTGAATCTTAATTTTTAAAACATAAAGAATCCTTAGAAATGCCTTCACTCTCTCCTCCATTTATTTAAGAAAAAACTTGAATTAAAATGAATAGCTTGACGATGCTAATAGTTTTGTTGAAAGTATTGCAAATAGACTTGTTAATTCTTTGTATTCCTCCCTGGTGAGATAAGTTATTTTCTTTAATACCTCTATTCTTTTTTGAATCTCACTGGTTTCCATATTTTGATATTTATTCATTCTCTCTCTTTCCTCCCTCTTTCTCTTCTCTCTTTCCTCCCTCTCTCTATTCTCTCTTTCCTCCTTCTCTCTCTTCTCCTTTTCCTCCTTCTCCTTTTCCTCCTCTTCCCTCTCTTCTTCAACTCCTTCCTCATCCCTTACTATACTTGAATCGTTTACACCCCATAGAATATTATACATATATTCATCAGGATTTCTTGTTATTCCTGTATCCAAAATAATTTTTTTACAACAGGAAACCAATAAAATTTCTTTTGAATTTCTAAAAGAGCCTTACCTTTTCTTAACCTTATAATTTTTTCATTATTTAACATTCTAATTAAATCTAAAGTTGTCGGTTTATCAACATCAGCATAATGCCAATCTTTTATTGAAAATACCTCATTCTTATGTTGTAGAACATATTTATTAAAATACCGAATACCCTTTTCTTGAAGGTATGCTTGGACACAGAAATGATAATTTTCTTGAAGCCTTCTTGCTGTCATTTATGTATTAGAAATATATGTTAGAATAATATTATGGCACGAAACACCTCCCCATCTTCCCATAGTTAAATCATTTTGTATTTCCTTACTTATTATATATAATCCTGTTTTTCTGTTTTCATGAGATAAACAAGGGCAAAACCATTATTATATTTACCCTTATTAAATTCTTTTATTTGTTGTTTACTAATCGTGGCTCCACAAAACTCATTCTCGATACCAAGTGGATAATATTCTTCCTTACGAGACTGATTTAATTGTTCCAGGTCTTCGAGGTTAATTTTAAATGACCAATTATACCCTAAATCATTCATATCATACCCCCATTGTTCTATTCTCATACAAACGATACGCCCTTCTTTATAAAAATTTATTTTAATTCGAACTGTGAATTCTGTATGACCTGGAGATAATATCAACACTTCTGTATCTTTAGAATACACAGCCGTTTTATTTAAGTATATATATATTGTGATAAATCGCTTAATCTCACCAAGTCATTCGCGTCAGTCGGGCTTGGATAATTTTTTAATTTATAAGCATTTTTCATGTTAATATTTTTGTTTATATTATATTTATGTCGTTCAGCCTGTGCCTTTGTGTAATAATTTGATAAATCAATATCCAGTTCTTGAGATACACCAAAGATAGAACCATCTTTACCAACATAAGTCATTTATATTAGATTAAAAATAATATCATAAAATTTTTTTATTTTTGTTGAGTTGAAATAACACATATAGACATAATTGACCACAACACTTGGAATTTAATTCTTGGACTTGAAATGTTTGATAAACACCATTCTGTAAGAATTTTATGACTTCAACAGGTGGTGGAAGACCAAAACTATCAAAATAATATTTGTCTTGACTATTAAAAATACAAACCCAATGAGAACCGTTCCCATCATTATCTTCTAAGTTCATAATAATATTCTTTGTATGTTTCGACACATTTGTTAATTCATCTCTCATACAAATAACCACATTATGAATTTTTAATTTCTTACAATATTTGGCAAGTTGTAAATTTGATGTTGTATTCTTTCCAAATTCTTTCAACCACTCATCAATGCTCATTTATTTATTAGAAAGATATAATCCATTACCTCTTTTCGTTAATTTTACACCTGCTTGTGCTATAGAAGAAAGCATATCTCCAACTAACAATCTCGCTTTATCAGGCAGACCTTCAAGTTTTTCAGCAAAATCTACAATTACACCACTTCCACTAATTTGTTTCTCCAACTCTTTGTTATGTCTTTCCAATTCTTTTTGAGCCTGGAGTTGAGCCTTCCTTTCGTTGGCAGTTTTGACCGCTGTTGAAATACCACCCGTCAATGCTCCAACCGCACTTAAACCAGCAAATAAAGGAATTAGAAATGGGAGAAATCCTCCACTCGTCTCTCTTATTGAATATTTTTTCAACATTGGTTTTGTCATTTTAATTTTAAGTGAGCCAGTGTCATTCAAGATTTTAACCTGTTCTCTTGTGAGCAAAACATCAATTCTTACTGCTCCTTTTCTCTGAATTGTATTAACGTTAATCGTACAAGGCTTTTGATTTTGAACACAAGATGATAGTTTATGAAGATTGATTTGATTAACATATACCCCAGTTGGTACTTTGCCACTCATTTATTTAACAAAAAATTATGTGAGACTAATCATCACACCATTATCTGTATTAATCTGCAATTCTGTTTCTTCCAAAAGCAAACAATATGTATCAACTTCTTCACTCTCTCCTCTTTCAATGTATAGGGAAGTATCCACTCGATTAGACTTTATAGTTTCTTTTTGAGCGCTCAGGTCAAACGTATAGATTGTATACAAACTTTTAAATGCTGTCATATCCAAAATAGGTTCTTTATTTCCATTACTTTCACACACCTTTTGGTAAGACTTGTATGCTTCAGCAAAATCATTTTTTCCCAATTAATTTCCAATCTATCTCGTGGATAAAATGTTCCATCTAGAGAAACGCGAAGTTGTTTCACCTTAGCATTATCACTCAATGCATTATTCTTATCAGTCGCAGTATCACCATCTGGCTTTTTAAAAATCATCCACAGATATCGTGGCTTTCCTTCCAGAACACCCAAATTCCACGTGTAAGTAGTTTGATTGAGTTTAACGTGTTGACATCTTCTTTTGAGGTATGATACACTGAGTGGTTTCTTTGAGTTAAGTCTTCGATTCAACATCTCTTCTGTTTTAAGATTAGGAGTATATTCACTGATATACCAACTCATCTCCTCAATTACAAATTTATTCTGATCACCAAAAGCATTACCAACACCAAAAAGCAATCTATTTTCATTATCATTCCTTTGTAGTTGAAATCTAATTTTAAGACCATACAGAACTTTATCATAATCACAAAATCCAAATATACCTTTAAGAGGAACTGCCACAGTAAAACTATTTTCTGCTTTTGTATCATCATTATACATTCCTTTCCTTTGAATATATCCAGGGTCTGTGTTTGTTCCCGTTGACATATCAGGAATAAAACCTTCGACAGACCCCTTTCCCATTCTATCACTGAATGTATAGAGTGTAAATTTCATCATTTCAGATACAGCAGAGACATAATCAACCGCTTCAACTTCTTGTGTTCCAATATACAATCGCACACTATCAAACATTTTCCAGAAGAAATCATTTACAAGTGTAGCGTTTGTGTTATTCCCAGCCTTAGTGAATTTAAATTTACACAACAAGAAACTTTCGGAGAGATTCAAATAGGTTTGTTGATTATTTATTTCAAAACTTTTTGTACCATTTGTATTCCAGTCTGTTCCAGTTATTGCATTTACCTTGAAGTAATCTTCTTTTTTAGTGGAGTTTGAGATAATAATAGTATCATCCAAATCATAGACACTATCAATTGCTTCCATACTTGTATTTATTTAGGAATAAAGATGTTAATTCTTTTGAAACCCTGATCCAAGTATTTGAATTATTTTCTGTCGTTCTTGGGGGTACAACTGAGTTTTACCTTTCTTAATTTCTTTTATTGCTTGTAATTTATGAGATTCTTTCTGAGCATCTTTTATACTCTTTACAGCACCTGCTACATTTCCCACAGCAGAAGCAGTTGAACCAATTAGGTCTTTATGTTTAAGAATAGTTGAACCAATACCCATGAGAGTATCAATTATCCCATCTCCTCTAAATTGATGTCCGACACCCCTTTGTCTCTTAGGTTTATAGTATCCTCTACCAAGATACATACCTTCACCCTTGTAGTACGGGGAAAGGAACATCCCATCCCCTGTAATTATTTTATATTTTCCCAACTCGTGCTTCCTCACAATAACCATCGTATTTATTTATTGAAAAACTTCACGTAGGTGAATTCTGATGGATATAACTTCTCCATTAAAAGAAATCACACGATTATCTTGGTCGGTTATCCTAAAATTTACTCTGTGTATGGTTTTTCCTGACACAGGTAGATAAACCAAATTTTTAGGCTCCATATTGAATTTATAACCAATTGGGGTTGAGTATGCGCTGAATGAAAATATTGTATTTGTTTTTAATCCATCATTATAAGCACCATCAATCAAATCACAGTGAATTAACACCGAATTTATTCCTGAGGATATTTGAATGACATTATCACTGTAAAACGTCCCATTAGTTTCAATCTTTTTTGAGGAGAAACCTAATAACTCTCTAAATGAATTATAAATTGTGAAATCAACCTTGTAGTTATTTTTAACTTTAATCGTTGATTTTGAAGTATGTTTTTGAATGTTTATAACAATATTTTTTGGTTCATCACCCTGTTCTTTCATAAGACGAGCAATTTCGGAAGATATTTGAGAAATCTCGTATGCTCCGGGTGAGACTGTTATCGTTTTGTATCCACTTCCCGGATTATAACTAAACTTGTCATTTTTCTCGGTTATATTAAATAAGGTATTATAAGTCTCCATGGACAATAAAGATGCCTCATATTCTTTTGTTGTGTCAAGTTGTAGTGGGTATGGGAATGAAGATGTGTGGTCGCTTGTTGTGAAATTAAAACTCAGGATTGTGCTTCTCATCTTATTTAATATGAGATAAAATGTCTTTATATTGAGATTTATTAATTATTTTCATGTTCATCAACTGGTCTAAAATGGCTGATGCTTCATTAAAACAATTGTTATTTCCAGCCTTCTTACTGCCGAACAACAATAACAGTCTATTAACTAATTGCGATGGGTCATTTGGAAGAAAACTAATACCTGAACCAAGGATACTTAAAGCCTGAATAATGTGTTTCTCCTTCTCATTCTTCCTACTTTTACCAGAAAGAATAACCTTATAATTTAGAGTGTTCAGCAAATCAATATATACTCTATCATCATTATTTTCCATATCCAATGGTTTATCAATATACTTTGATTCATCCCTCACAGTTGAACCTTGCCTTCCATCTTTTGTGAGAAGAAACATTAATCTCGGAGTTAGTTTAACAGGGGTTGAGCAGAACTTAAGAACCTTAATTCATCATTAAATATCAATACCTTTTCTTGAACAAGATGAAATATTGCTGGTTGTTCTGTTGGAATGAGTCCTGCTTTGGTTTTTGAATCTGCTGAATATTCATTGTTTTGAACAGCATTCACAATATAATCAGGGGTTGATTAATCTCTTCCAGTTGTTGAAATAAACCTTCATCATCATATTCTAATTCTCCTAAATGCTCTAATTCTTCCTCCGTCATTTGACTGAAATCTTTTAACATTTGAAGCTTTCTAGGAGTATATTCTACTGTGGGAACTGTGGAAACATCTTTCATTTTTCTTGGGAAGTTTTTAAAAGTGGTTTAAAAAATTTCTCTTGTTTTTTTCAAATGCTTCTTCGCCCGTTAGTTTCTGTCTGCGTTTCTTCTTTATGTCTTCCTGTTGTTTTACAACTTTTGAAACCAACTCTTGATGTTCCTTAAATCTTCTTGCTCTTTCTTTTGTATCCATTTATTTATTGTAAAATATCATTTAATGAATTGTAAAGATCAACAGGGAAATTTTCCTTTTCTTCATCATTCAAGTAGATGTGTTCAAATAAATCCTTTTCTTTAAATATTTCATCAAATTCTTTATTAACATTAATGCGAGTTGTAATTTCTTCTTCACTAATCCTTGCATCTCTGCTTTTCATACGTTTGTGTTGAGTTTCTTCATCAACATCAAAACCGAATGATAAAATCTTCACTCCGCTCAGATATTTAATAATTTGTCTCGTTCCTTCTGGATTAGTTTCTAATATCCCAACACCACCAGATTTTAGTTTCTTTAACTCACTCTTACAATGTGAATATTTTGTTGTACCAAGAGAAACCTCCTCAAATATTTGTCCTTCATTCCTCAATCGCATATGTTCCTCCACTGAAATATAGTGATAATCTTCACCTTTTACTTCTCCAGGTCTTATTGCTCTAGTTGTTGTTGATACAATGCGTATCACGGGGTGTTTTTTAAGTAAATTTACAATATTCTCATTTGTACTACACAAGAACCTTGATTTATGAAAGTTTTTTCCAGAAGCAGATTTACCCACAAGATTTATAATAATAGTTGTCATTTATATATGTAATTGTTTATAAACAAAAAATATATCCCTTAATATCTCATCTTGTTTCACAACAATATATTTATATTTTTCAGTCGTGTGCTTCATATAATCCTCAAATTTCTTTTTACTACATAATGTAGAACAATTATCTCTCCAAAAATTATTGATATCTATTGAATTTAACTTGAATAAAATAAAAGTATTAGCATTGTTTCTGATGGAACGACGAGGAAGTTGAAAGTACGATTGACTAAGATAAATACAATTACAAGAAGAATGTCTCCCTCTTGTGTAGTAGCTGTCCATTACCGTTTGGTTTCTCTCATTAACACAATCATCAAAGATAACGAGGTTCTTTTTGATTTATCCAAATCTTGGGGAGACGGTATATCATCCGTATTATCACTAAGAATACAAGTTATAAGATTTTATTTCTTTTTACATCTCTGTGTATCACAAAATAGTTGAATTATATCTTCAATGTTATAATCATTTAGGTTTTTTGACGTTTAAATAAACCGATTATATCTTCTTTTTGAAGACCAGCATTAAAACCTTGTGAGAGTAGTTGATACTCTGGTTGAAAACTCGACTTTGTGAAAATTATTAAATTGTCATAATCTAAAAAGTTGGGAGTGAGGAGCATTTTTAAAAGTAAGCAGGTTTTTCCACATCCACTTGAACCAACTATGAGACATCTTAATGAATTTGGGAGATTTTTATGGTTGTTAAATTTTATCTTATTTTCCCAAATAGGTAAAAAATCATTCATTTATATATTTGAAAAACAGGTTATTTAATTTATTATTAGCTTTTTTGAAACTCTATATTTTATCCTAAGTTCAGGTTTAATTTCAAGATAATCCATTATTTTATTTATACAATATCTTGTGTTGATATTTCCCTGAAAATTACATCCATGAATAATATACAACAACAATCCTTTGAACATTTCTCTTATACGTTCAGTTTCTTCCCTTGTAAGGAAAGGTGTGTTATCATCCTCATACTTTACATTCATTTCTCTAATCAATCTTGTAAAGTAATTCATTTTTGGTGTAAATCTAAAAGAATTATTTTCCTTTTTATATTTTTTATTATCATTAATTAGAAGATAATCACAGAATATACATTGTTTATAGGCTTTTGACTCTGTGTTTAATCCCCGTCTTTCACACGCAGGACAATTCTCAAATTTGTCATATGGAGAATCAGGAAAGTCTAGCATATTTATAAAGTAAAACTTTACTTAAACTGAAATTCATCTATACTTTCAGTTGTATATTACCATCGATATCGATATACTTTTTTTCATTATCAGATTCAACGACAACATTTTTTATATTAAAGGTAATTTTAAAATTATCGTTAACTACTATTGAACGAAATGTCATTTCACCTGATATATTAACATCCTTTATTTCATCAGGATTTACATCTTTAAGGTTGTTGAAAAAAATACAAATTTCTCCTTGCATATTACAGATGGTCTTATCTTTTCTTTCTAAAGCTTCATCCATAAGGTTTTTGTTCTTTGATACTTTTTCTTGTTTCATTGCTTTTTCTAGTTTTGAATATATTACTAGAAGGAGAGGAGAAACTTTTGTTAGAGATACTTTAATTGATGTTCTACCAGGTATACTAAAAGCCCTTCCACTGAAGGAAATTGAAGAACTCATATTATTTACCATAATTGTTTTTATCCAATAGTTGTTATATTTATCTTTGTTCAATTTTACATCCTTGACATATTTCTCAGTATCTTTAACAGATGAAGAGATTGATTGAAACTTGTCTTTTGTGTCTTGAAACATTGTATTTATTAAGTGAAAAAGTTGGAGGATAAAATGTTTTTAAGCACAGATTCACCTATAAATTAAACGAAATTTTCATCAAGAAAATTTTAGTTTAAGCAAAGTTTTATTCTATAAATATGGTGAATACAACATACTGCGATGTTTGTAATCACGAATATAAACATTATAGAAAACACCTCCGAACCAACAAACACACATTTAATCTATTTCATCAAATATCTCCTCTTGAGTTGGAAAGAAAACATTGTGATATCTGTTCAAAGGATGTTTTGAAGAGTAGTTATAATCAACATCTTCAATCACAAAAACACAAGAAAAATGAGTTTAAAGTAAAGGGAGACTATTATATTAAAAACACTGATGAGGCATTTAAAGGGCATATAAAAATAAGGATTTTTCAATTTGGAGAACCCGGTCCATCATCAATAGCTGAATCAATTGAAATAGTGAAACCCGATGTTGAAAAATTTATTAAAAAGACATTAAAAGAAATGAAAACTTTAAAGTTTTATATGGGAGTGAAAATGAATATGAAAAGACAAGATGAAGAACAAACTCCTTATATGAGAACAGATCTTCATTTTATAACATCATTTCAAGATTTTTTGAATAGTGGGGTTTATGAAGAACTATCAAGACAAGAGGAGGATGTTGATAATACAGTGGTAGGAAGTGGATTCAATATTAAAAAAATCATCTTTTTAGATATACACATTCTAAAATCAAACCCTCTTAAAGCTTCTTCTTATATTGAATTACCAAAAGAAATAAAACTAAAGAAGGCAGTTGTTAATATTAAGAACAATGATAATAAATGTTTTCTCTGGTCTGTTCTTGCTCACTTACATCCACCAAAATGTAATTCAGAAAGAGTAAAACAATATATGAAATATGAGAATACCTTGGACATTAAAGATTTTAAATTCCCAATGCCACTAACAGATATTCCTAAATTTGAGAAAAAGAATAATCTTTCTATTAATGTATATGGATTAACGGATACAAACAAAGTTCAAATATTAAAAATTTCAAACAACTATAAAAATGAAGAAACACACATTGACCTTTTATATTTTAGTGTTGGAAAGAATTCACATTACACATACATCAATAATTTATCAAGATTAATCTCTTCTCAGGTATTCAGAACAGCAAACAAAATATATCCTTGTAAGCGATGTCTTAATTCATTTCATACAAAAGAACGATTAGAACAACATTCAAAATATTGTAGTAATCATAAATCAGCTGTAATTACAATGCCTAAACCTGGTGAAAAGATTTATTTTGAAGATTATAATAAATCTATCATGCACCCATTTGTGATATACGCTGATTTTGAATGTATCCTTAAAAAGATAAATACTGCTTCTCCTAATCCAAAAGAACCATATACAAATAAATATCAAAAACATATTCCTTGTGGTTTCTGTTATTATATCAAATCATCTGTTGGAGAAAAGTATAACAAACTTGAACATTATCATGGAAAAAATGCTTCACAAGAGTTTGTAAAACGATTAGAAAAGGATTGTATAAGACTCACTAAATTAATGAAAGAAACAAATGAACCGATGAAATTAACCAAAGAAGAAAAATTAGAATTTAGAATGAACAATATCTGTCATATTTGTGAGGGGGAAATTAAGGAGTCTAAAGTTAGAGACCATTGTCATCTTACTGGTAAATATAGAGGTCCCGCTCATTCCTGTTGTAATCTTAATTATAAATTACCTTCTTTTATTCCAGTCTTTCTTCACAACAGTGCCAACTATGATACACATCTATTTATAAATGAACTTTCAAAAACACCAGGGAATATTTCTGCTATAACAAACACAAGTCAAAAGTATATTTCATTTTCAAAAATGATATTCACAAAACCTTTAACTCGTATTAGGTTTTTAGATTCTTACAAGTTTATGGGAACACCACTAGCCTACCTCGCATCAAATCTAAGCTCCACGGACTCTTTTCCAAATCTTAATTCATTCTTTCCAAAAGAGGAAATTCTCACTCAAGAGGAAATTCAGATTAAAGAGAGAATTCAAAGTAAAGAGGAAACTCTAATTAATGAAGAAATTCTAACTGAAGATGAAATTCTAATCAGAAAGAAAATTCGAACTAAAGAGGAAATTCAGATTAAAGATGAAATTCTGATTAAAGAAGGAATTCTTACGAGAGAGGAAATTCAAACAAGGAATGAAATTCAAAGTAAAGAGAAAATTCTTACAAGTAAGGGAATTTATCCTTATGATTATATGGATTCATTTATGAGATTTAAAGAAACACAACTTCCTTCAAAAGAAAGTTTCTATAATAACCTTTATGAAGAAGAGATAAGTGATAAGGAATATAAACACGCACAAGAAATATGGAAAATATTTAAGATAAAGAACCTTGGAGAATATCACGATTTATATCTAAAAACAGATGTTTTATTGTTAGCTGATGTGTTTGAAGCTTTTAGATCACTCTGTCATAATAAAAATTGTTATGGATTAGATCCTGCCCACTATTTCACAGCTCCTGGTTTAGCTTGGAGTGCAATGTTGAAAATGACAAAACAAGATATAGATTTAATCAGTGATGTGGATATGCTTTTGATGATTGAGAAGTCCAAGAGAGGTGGAATATCACAAGTATGTTCAAAAGATATGCTAAAGCAAATAATAAATATCTTCCAAATTATGATAGTGAAAAAGATAGTAATTATTTGATGTATTTTGATGCTAATAATTTGTATGGATGGGCAATGTCTCAATCTCTGCCTTATGGTAAATTAGAGTGGGTGGAAGAAAAGGATTATGAAAAGGCTTTGATGAATATTGTTATTTCTTCTCAAGAGGAATTGAATGACGAAGAAGAAGGTTATTATTTTGAAGTTGATTTGAGGTACCCGAGTGATCTTCATAATAAGCATAAAGATCTTCCTTTTGCATGTGAGAAAGAAACTCCAAAGAAAGAATGGTTAAGTGATTATCATAAAAGTTTTAATATTAAAGGTAAATCAACAGAAAAGTTATTAACAACATTCTATGATAAAGAGGGATATGTTTTGCATCAGAGAAGCTTAAAACAGTTTTTGAGAGAAGGATTGAGAGTAGCTAAAATTCATAGAGTTTTAAAATTTAAACAAAGTCCTTGGGTGAAAAAGTATATTCAATTCAATACAGATATGAGAGCAAATACAAAAGTAAAATTTGAAGGGGACTTTTATAAATTAATGAATAATGCTGTATTTGGAAAGACTATGGAAAATGTTAGAAACAGGCAAAACATTAGATTCGCAACATCTTGGAAAGAAGCTTCGAGATTGATAAATAAACCAAGTTTTGAGAGAGAAGAGGTTTTTTCAGAGAACTTTTCTGCAATTCATATGAAAAAGGAAAGTATTGTAATGGATAAACCAATTTATATTGGAACAGCAGTTCTTGATTTATCAAAGATATTGATGTATGATTATTTGTATAATGACTTAAAGAAAGAGTATGGTGAAAATGTTTCATTGTTGTATATGGATACTGATAGTTTTATCCTAGATATAAAAACTGATGATGTTTATGAAGATATGAAGAAAAATATTGGAGTATATGATACAAGTAATTTCAGCAAGAAGAGTGAGTTATTTTCCAAAAAGAATGAAAAGGTTATTGGTAAGTTTAAGGATGAGTTGGGTGGAAAAGTAATGAGTGAGTTTATTGGATTGAGAGCAAAGGCATATGCTTATAAGTATGGTGAACAGATTGATAAGAGGTTAAAGGGAATAAAGAAATATGTAATAAAGAAATCAATAACTTTTAGAAATTATTATAATTGTTTGATGAATAAGAAAGAAGAATATAGGAAAATGAATACAATAAGAAGTTATAAACATTACATATATAGTGAAGAAGTAAATAAAAAGGCATTAGGAGCCTTTGATGATAAGAGATTTATTTTAGATAATGGAATAGATTGTGTTCCATATGGATATTGTATGATAGAGTGTATAAAATAGATTATGTTTTAACGATGGGAAGATGGGTTAGGGTTTTTTAAGGGCTACCGCCGCGTTTTTTCACAATATATAAATGGTTAAACCAAGTATTAATCAAACTAAAGAGTGGAGAAAATCTCAGTCTTGGTATATAAATGGAAAACATAATGAATGTGAAAAATATCAAATAAGTCTTTTTGAAAAAATAACTAAAACAAAGGTAAATAAAACAAATAAGCGAATTAATTTAAAAACTAGTAAGTTAGAGGATGTAAAGAAAAAATGAATATCCTTGAATGGACTGAAAACTTTGATGGTTATCAATTGAACAATGAAAAAACAATTTACTATAATCTCAAAATGATATGTGGCTCAGGAGGTGGTCAGATGAGAGCATTAAGAGAAGTTTATCATTTCGTAATGGCACAAATGGGGTATCTTAAAAAATATAAAGATTCAAATGTTTTGTTTGTCAATATTTTAGATGGGGATTATTGTGCAAAGAAAATTAAACTATTGAAGGAATTTGAGAATGAACAAATCTTTATAGGTTCAATGAGTGAGCTGTTCAACCCCCAGGTGTTCAATTCAATGAGGTTCAACCTCCAAGTTAAAAGGGGAGACAAATAAATATACCTTGGGATAAAAAGGGGGTTTATTTTTAGGGAAAAAAATATGAATCGCTGAAAATCCCCCATTCATTTACATGGGGAAAAGTGAGCCAGAATCAGTATTCTTACCCTACTCCCCAGCATGTTAAAATAACTGTTTTGCTTCACTGTTTCCATGCTGCCTTGACTGTGGGTTTGCTTGCCTTCCTGAGTAAATATCTCACACATTTTTTTTCTGGATCCTATTTAAAGTGCTCGTGAGCAAAATATTACACAAAAGAACCAACCAGTAGCTCTTTTTTTACATTGAACTGAAATGAGCTTAATTTAAATGTTTACTTGTCAGCCTTTCTAATGCTGTCTGCACAAAACACAGTATGTATTACTGTTATTTTATGGCAGTGCAGCAAATCTACTGCCTTGTGTATGTGTGTGTGTCTCTCTTTCTCCCCCAAACTCTCTGCACGGCACTCTGCCGTAATACTTCCTTGTAACCCACGCTTCCATTCCTGGTGATCAGTCGACAGACACTCTAACCATTTGTCGTGACTTCAAGTCTGGGCACTGTGCTCGCCCAAACTGTCGCTTTCTGCACCTTCTCGAAGGTATGCCTTTATGCACCCATCCACTCCATCCCAAATGTCTTTCGACTCCTCTCGTCTTGCTTTGCTTCAGTTATACAACGCACTTGCAATCGCATCCTCTTGCATTCGCTGCTATGCCATGCTTGACATAGGTTAATGTTTACAGTTGAATGACAACTTTCATGAAAGTTACAAAAATGCATTGGAACTGTTTTTTGAGGATTGAATGTTAGCTTAGGTTTGGTTAGTAGTTAGGGGCTATTCGCTTGTGAGGGAAAGTTGCGGTGAGAGTGTGTTGAGGTAAGTAAATGAAAATGGAGAAAAGGAAGGGTATTTTGATAAGAGGAATAAAAATAATGTATGGGGCAAACAGTAGAGGTTACAAATGCTGCCGGTTTGTGCATTTTATGTACAATGGGGTCTTGTATTAATAATCTATCAAGTTGGCTTATCTGATTTTGATTCAATTGCTAAATGATGTCTACAGATCAAAATCTGACAACTTGTGAGTAAACCAAAGTAATAACTCGCAACAAACAAAAAGGCATGGATGTCAAGGTTCATGAAGGTAACACTGTCTGTTTGATCTATAACCGGATCTGCTAAATGTCTGGCATACCTACGTCTACCTTGGAAAGGCAAAGTGTCTCAACGGTTTGAAAACTAGATCAAACAGTGTCCCATTCTTACTATGCTGTTCAACCACGAGTGATTTTCACCACCCGCTGGTTGCTTCTGTCAATCCAAGAAGATGTTCTGCCCACCTCGCATCCAAGTAAGAATATTTACACATTTCATTGCCAGTGTGACACACATCTTCGAGATCGAAAGATCACAACGAACTTCTTCTTCTCCTTTCGGCTGCTCCCGTTAGGGGTCGCCACAGCGGATCATCCGATCCGCATAGTGATTTGGCACATGTTTTACGCCGGATGCCCTTCCTGACGCAACCCTGGTCGCCTCTTACAACACAGGGATATGGTACACCTATTTTAACCGGGGTATACACCGTCCCAGTACACTGGTACTCATTTCGCCGACCTCGGAAGGATGACAGGCTGAGTCAACCCCCTGGTGTATTAATTCAGTGGCTCTAAAGATCACAACGAACAACATGTCCCTTTGGTGATCAGACGGGGTCAGTCAACCAAATTGAATAATCCACAGTGTGCAGAGCAATATCGTATTGGCTGGTTTAAAATCCTGAGTGGAGGACGCAGTTTAGCTCAGCTTCGTGCAATGGAGGCCACATGCATCGGGTCAACCAATCCCATTCTTTGTGGACAATGAATTTGTCCGTACTTTATATCTATCTTGACTATGATGGCTTGACTGTGTGACAACTCTACCACAGTCAACATTGACTCATCATGAAAACCACGCCACTCCCCCTCAGCTAATTAACATTACATTTTCCGCCGGTTCTTGGGGATTCATTATTCATGATGGTTCATTGCATTTCATTTCCACCAACTCATTATTCATGATGCTCTGTGGTTCCACCAATCAGGTAATCCCGTCTTTTCTTTCTCTCAACCAATCAACGTTTAGGACATTACATTGTAACTTTATAAATGAGAGTTTGGTGCTTCTTCATCTGCTTGTGGTTTTATCCTGAAGAGTGCGAGCCGAAAAGCTTTAATGTCCATTTTATGGAAATGCATATTTAAAAATGAAATAATTCTCATATCCAGATCCGGATTCAGATCTTCACCAAAATCAAACCGATTTGTCATGGTCATGCACCGAACCTGTCCACCAAGTTTCATCCGAATCCGTGCACAACTTTTTCAGATATTGTGCTACATATCGTTTTTGGCCCTATCTCTCAATGGTGAAGAATCACTTTATAAATTATATCAGACCCAGATCTGGATTCGGATCTTCACCAAAATTGAACAAATTCTTCCTTGTCACACACTGAACGTGTCAACCAAGTTTCATCCCAATCCATCCACAACATTTTGAGAAATCGTGCTAAATATCATTTTTGGCCCTATCTCTCAAAGGTGAAAAATCATTTTAAAAATTGTAGTAGTCGGATCTGGATCTTCATCAAAATCTAATCAGTTTGTCATCACACACTCAACCTCCCCACAAAATTTCATCCGGGTCCGTCCACAATTTTGAGATATCCTAAACACAAACAGACAGAGGGGTGAAAAACATAACCTCCTTCACCTTTGGCTGTGGGGGTAAAAATAAAACAGGCAAATTAAGAAGAAAATAAAATTTCAAACCGGCACACGAAGGATATAACACGATTACAAACAGGCAAATTCAGAATGTGATAAAATTACAAACAGACAAATTCAGAATGTAATAAAATTACAAACAGGCAAATTCAGAATATGATAAAATTACAAACGGCAAATTAAGAATATGATAAAATTACAAACGGCAAATTCAGAATATGATAAAATTACAAACAGGCAAATTCAGAATATGATAAAATTACAAACAGGCAAATTCAGAATGTAATAAAATTACAAACAGGCAAATTCAGAATATGATAAAATTACAAACGGCAAATTCAGAATATGATAAAATTACAAACAGCAAATTCAGAATATGATAAAATTACAAACAGCATATTCAGAATATGATAAAATTACAAACAGCAAATTCAGAATATGATAAAATTACAAACAGGAAAATTCAGAATATGATAAAATTACAAACAGGCAAATTCAGAACACAATAAAATTACAAACAGGCAAATTGAGAATACGATAAAATTAAAAACAGGCAAATTCCGAAAACAATAAAATTACAAACAGGGCAATTCAGAATACAATTTAATTACAAATAAGCAAATTCAGAATATGATAAAATTACAAACAGGCGAATTCAGAATATGATAAAATTACAAACAGCCAAATTCAGAATATGATAAAATTACAAACAAGCAAATTCAGAATACGATAAAATTACAAACAGGCAAATTCAGAATATGATAAAATTACAAACAAGCAAATTCAGAATACAATAAAATTACAAACAGGCAAATTCAGAATATGATAAAATTACAAACGGCAAATTAAGAATATGATAAAATTACAAACGGCAAATTCAGAATATGATAAAATTACAAACAGGCAAATTCAGAATATGGTATAATTACAAACAGGCAAATTCAGAATGTAATAAAATTACAAACAGGCAAATTCAGAATATGATAAAATTACAAACGGCAAATTCAGAATATGATAAAATTACAAACAGCAAATTCAGAATATGATAAAATTACAAACAGCATATTCAGAATATGATAAAATTACAAACAGCAAAATCAGAATATGATAAAATTACAAACAGGCAAATTCAGAATATGATAAAATTACAAACAGGCAAATTCAGAATATGATAAAATTACAAACAGGCAAATTCAGAATATGATAAAATTACAAACAGGCAAATTCAGAATACAAATATAAGGGTATGTTCTTTTGAACATATGAGTCCCCTAGGACCATGAAGCTATTGTTCTTGTTGTTAAAGGCCGTTATGGGAACACAGAAATAAGGGTATGTTTGGCAGAGTCATCATGGTTGGCGTCTCGCAATATAATATATTAGCGCGATTAAAAATACCGTTTTTTCCTCGCATCTTCATGTCTGTCAAAAAACCAGTCTCAAGGTGCACAACCACAGCTCATAACCTATCCATTGAGGTGTTTTTCGCCCCCCACCCCCGCTTTCCCGTTTTCACGCCACTGTCCACACAGAAGTCATCAATCAATTCTATACAGAGTCCGGGGGACTCAATAAAATTACAACCAGGCAAATTCAGAATACAATAAAATTATAAACAGGCAAATTCAGAATACAATAAAATTACAAACAGGCAAATTCAGAATGTAATAAAATTACAAACAGGCAAATTCAGAATATGATAAAATTACAAATAGGCAAATTCAGAATATGATAAAATTACAAACAGGCAAATTCAGAATATGATAAAATTACAAACAGGCAAATTCAGAATATGATAAAATTACAAACAGTCAAATTCAGAATATGATAAAATTACAAACAGTCAAATTCAGAATATGATAAAATTACAAACAGGCAAATTCAGAACACAATAAAATTACAAACAGGCAAATTGAGAATACGATAAAATTAAAAACAGGCAAATTCCGAAAACAATAAAATTACAAACAGGGCAATTCAGAATACAATTTAATTACAAATAAGCAAATTCAGAATATGATAAAATTACAAACAGGCGAATTCAGAATATGATAAAATTACAAACAGCCAAATTCAGAATATGATAAAATTACAAACAAGCAAATTCAGAATACGATAAAATTACAAACAGGCAAATTCAGAATATGATAAAATTACAAACAAGCAAATTCAGAATACAATAAAATTACAAACAGGCAAATTCAGAATATGATAAAATTACAAACGGCAAATTAAGAATATGATAAAATTACAAACAGGCAAATTCAGAATATGGTATAATTACAAACAGGCAAATTCAGAATGTAATAAAATTACAAACAGGCAAATTCAGAATATGATAAAATTACAAACGGCAAATTCAGAATATGATAAAATTACAAACAGCAAATTCAGAATATGATAAAATTACAAACAGCATATTCAGAATATGATAAAATTACAAACAGCAAAATCAGAATATGATAAAATTACAAACAGGCAAATTCAGAATATGATAAAATTACAAACAGGCAAATTCAGAATATGATAAAATTACAAACAGGCAAATTCAGAATATGATAAAATTACAAACAGGCAAATTCAGAATACAAATATAAGGGTATGTTCTTTTGAACATATGAGTCCCCTAGGACCATGAAGCTATTGTTCTTGTTGTTAAAGGCCGTTATGGGAACACAGAAATAAGGGTATGTTTGGCAGCGTCATCATGGTTGGCGTCTCGCAATATAATATATTAGCGCGATTAAAAATACCGTTTTTTCCTCGCATCTTCATGTCTGTCAAAAAACCAGTCTCAAGGTGCACAACCACAGCTCATAACCTATCCATTGAGGTGTTTTTCGCCCCCCACCCCCGCTTTCCCGTTTTCACGCCACTGTCCACACAGAAGTCATCAATCAATTCTATACAGAGTCCGGGGGACTCAATAAAATTACAACCAGGCAAATTCAGAATACAATAAAATTATAAACAGGCAAATTCAGAATACAATAAAATTACAAACAGGCAAATTCAGAATGTAATAAAATTACAAACAGGCAAATTCAGAATATGATAAAATTACAAATAGGCAAATTCAGAATATGATAAAATTACAAACAGGCAAATTCAGAATATGATAAAATTACAAACAGGCAAATTCAGAATATGATAAAATTACAAACAGTCAAATTCAGAATATGATAAAATTACAAACAGTCAAATTCAGAATATGATAAAATTACAAACAGGCAAATTCAGAATATGATAAAATTACAAACAGGCAAATTCAGAATATGATAAAATTACAAACAGGCAAATTCAGAACATGATAAAATTACAAACAAGCAAATTCAGAATACGATAAAATTACAAACAGGCAAATTCAGAATATGATAAAATTACAAACGGCAAATTCAGAATATGATAAAATTGCAAACAGGCAAATTCAGAATATGGTAAAATTACAAACAGGCAAATTCAGAATGTAATAAAATTACAAACAGGCAAATTCAGAATATGATAAAATTACAAACGGCAAATTCAGAATATGATAAAATTACAAACAACAAATTCAGAATATGATAAAATTACAAACAGGCAAATTCAGAATACAAATATAAGGGTATGTTCTTTTGAACATATGAGTCCCCTAGGACCATGAAGCTATCGTTCTTGTTGTTAAAGGCCGTTATGGGAACACGGAAATAAGGGTATGTTTTGCAGCGTCATCATGGTTGGCGTCTCGCAATATAATATATTAGCGCTATTAAAAATAGCGTTTTTTCCTCGCATCTTCATGTCTGTCAAAACCCAGTGTCAAGGTGCACAACTACAGCAAATTACTGGCAAATTCACTACTACAAACAGGCAAATTCAGAATGCAATAAAATTACAAACAGGCAAATACAGAATACGATAAAATTACAAACAGGCAAATTCAGAATGCAATAAAATTACAAACAGGCAAATTCAGAATACAATAACAAATTTAAGGCTGAGAATATTGTTCATTATTTATTTCTTTCACAGCTTTGCTCAACTTTCGTGTGGTCATTTGCTTTCTAGGCTTTGTATCAGAGGAGAACAGGATAGTCTGTTAGTAGCTGATTGTGTTTCACCAATACTTTGTTGGTGTCTTCAGTCGTTATCCAATATGTCTGTGGATTGTGTCTTGCCAGCACCACAACGGCCTGAAATTGGCTTAATTTCCAATCAAATTGGAGAACACTAAACCCAGAGATGTAGGTTAAACCACTCCATTTTTGGCATGTTTATTTTCCATCGTTGTGTCACTTTTGTTTGTTTTGAAAATTCTGTCTGAAAAAAAAATGATTTCAAAATAACACGATATCCCTCCAGGAGAGTTTGCTCTTATTTACTTTGTTTACTTTTGACATGTACAGCCTTTACATGAAAGTACGAGTAGTCCATCTGTTGCATGTTGCCCTGCGCAGATCACGTAGAAGTTGTGGATGACAAAGTGACAGTGTGTCGAGATGCTGCCAAAGGAAAGTGCTCGCGTCCCCTTTGCAAATACTACCATCCACAATCGCAAGCGGCCTCCGCTTCTGCATTGCTTCAGTTTGCTTGCTGACCCTTCCCCGACACAACACCTCGGCAGATGGGGTGGTTGAACTACGATTTTTGTTTTTATTTATTGGGTACCGTTTGTAAATGATTCATTTTGGCATTTCATTTGCTTTCCCTTCTCTCTTCTTTATGTCCCATTGATACAAATGGAAGGCCTGTAATTGAATGGCAGAATGGAAATGAAAGTGGTGCGATTCCTCGAAATGTAATTTCTGGAATGGCAGCGTATTATTGGGAAAATTTTGGAATATTGTGATCCTACTGATTTTGATCATATTTGGGGTTTAAAGCCTGCACGTAAAAGGGTTATTGTTTTTGGTTGGTGGGTTTTTTTTTTTAATTTCGGGATGGATTCCCGTTTGGGGTCATTTTTGAAATGGCCGAACCTTCGTGCTGTGCACATTTTTAGCTCGTTCCTCGGGGGCTGCTATTTTTATCTTGGCCTGTGTTGGTTTCTTCCTGTCTGATACAAAGATCTTTCAAAACCTGAAAAATTTGAGTTCTTGCGAATTAAATAATGGTTGGTACTGATGAAGTTATGTAAATAAGGGAAAAGAAAATCCTTTCCTCTAAATATGCACAATTCCTAGTGCCTATTGTGGAAACTAGCATGTTATCTACAGTGATTTTTTATCTTTTAACTTTATTTGTGTTCACTTTGGAGAGAGGGCTTTGCTGTTTCTTTTAATGTGGGGGGGGGAGGGTGGGAGGGTGGGTGGGCGGTTTGAGTATCAGGAAATTGTCGAGTACGAGTGTAACTTGACTTGACATGACCTGTATTGTGCATTGGTTAAAGGGGTCAACCTGAGAATGGGGATCATACACTGAAACACTTGTGGATAATAACCAGGCTTTGTCGAACACAATCTATAATCATCTTTTCCTCCAAAGGTGTTTTGTATCACGTAGATTAAAAAGGCACCTGTGGTTGAGTTTAAGATTTTAACTTTGGCTATTTTAATGGTGCTTTGAAAAGGTTGTTTAATATATGCAGATAATGCTGAAAGAGTGACAGCCTATTGTGTACGTGTCAGTTAAATGTTTGTGACAACTTCTGTTCATTGTTGTTCATTTTGTTTTGTCTGTGAGGATTGGCAGGCCAAGGCTTTGATGTTGCTTTTTTGACAGACTTTTTTGACATTGCTGAAAACAACAGTCAGTGGTCGACCATTTGTTAACAAATCTTTTGTGATTGTGTGGTTGACATGGGAAACTGATCCACCCACCGTTTGGGTTTGTGTGACGTCAAACCCTAACCGTAGCCCCCCCCCCCCACCAATTTATTGTGAAATTGCTGCATCCCACCACAAATTATTCAAAATTAATGATGCAACTATTACATTAATTTGCGTCACCCAAGCCATAGCTGTTCAAATGGACAAACCTGCAGCAAATGTTGATAATGCAAGTCCACCTTCCTCTTGGCTTTCCTGATCTTGTCTTTGTGATAGTTTGTCTTTTTGAAAATCTGCAGTGGGCCATCAATATGCTGACATGTATAGAGCAGTCTTAAAAGGCATATTGGTGTACAGCTTGAAATCTGTGATCTCCTTTTCAGACTGGTCCATTATTATATTGGCTCCCAACATTGACAGTTCCTGGAATTCTTTCAACAAATTTCATTCTCTCCAATTCATCCCATCACGCCTCCTATTGTTCGATTCAACATCCCGACCCTGGTATACTGATTTGTGTCTTGAGGCAGTTGCCAAATAGTAGCTTCCATTGTCCACCTAAAAGGTGAACAATTCAGTGGGAATCTACAGACCCTCTGTAGAGCCTGCTAGCAGTATGTATTGCTTCTTTGATGAGTCGGGGCTCAACAACAAACTCTCCTGAGGTTAAATGTCTCGAGCCTTTCACCATTCTCTGACTCCTTGAAGGCAGCTCCTCAAGTCTGTCACTGGTGCACATTCCTTTTCTGTACCTTCATGCCAAAAGAGTAGAGTCTTGTTTGTCGGGGATTGCTTTCGAAACACCTGACTACTTTCCAAAAAGGGTTCCAAGTCTGATCGCCTCAACTACACATCTGTCAGTCTTCTCTCCATCATCAACAGTGATCGAACCTGTCGTTGTTGCAGAAATTGGGCATTATTGCTTCTCCAATTCTCTGATTTCTGGTCATCATTTTGACTTTTGCCCCAGATGTTCTACCATGAGCACGTTGCTTCTTTTATCCCATCAATGGTGGATGCTCGATCTCAAATCAGTGTTCAGGGTCATCTCTCCAGACATCTGCCTCCTGAGCTGTCACATTCCCAACTTTCTTTCTAAATTCTGCTTCCTTTTCAAAATGCGATTTATGATTCTGAATTTGAGGAATTTTCATTCCAAATACCTGCACCTTTGCTGTCATAAAAGGACTTCATTATTCACGTATGTGACAGAATCGGTCGATTTGTCGACTTGTGTAAATGTAGAACGCTGCTGATGTAAACTTGTGGCACCTCGCTTGCTGTTCGAGCACATCGTTATTCTTTCATAAATTGGTCACCAGTATTCTTCAAGAAGAAACATTGAACTAAACTTCTGCTTTACCAGTCACTGTATTGCTGTGTATTAGAGGAGCGTTGTAAATGAGTTGCAATATCCATGTATGCTACAACACTGTTTACTGTGAACGTTGGGGTAGCTGAGAATATAACTTTGTTTACTTCACTTCATTAATTTGCTCCATGTATGGAGAAAAAGATTTGAAATCATTTATGCTTTATTTTTGAGCCAAACCTTTACTTTATCATTAAATTAGTCTTTAGTGATGTCGCTGTGTTGTTCACAAAGAATTAATGGGAATCTGAGTGAAAAAATTTGGGGGGGGGGGGCAGTCAGGCTTCGAAATTCCTTTTTGTCATGTTTTCGACACTGTCCTCTTCATGCTTGTACTTTACTGTGGAATATTATACGTCAGGAGGTGGGGTCTGGAAGGTGTCCTGCTCCATTAGTGAGATAGTGCTATCCCGCAGTTATTGTTTGTGTGTAACCTCTTTTAAGAGAATGTACAGGCAGACATGTGCAAGACAAGACCGATTATAATAGCTGCGACGATTGATAAAAAGACTTGTATTGACTGTAGCACTTATTATCTCGATTATTTCAGAGAAATTGATTTTGCAATCCTTTGCACTGTAGGAAAAGAGATTGAAGTTGTTTTATCAAATAATTATTTTATTATTTCCCTTTTGAATCGCCAGGCGATTAAATAAGTGCTTTAACCAAAAATAACATCAGAAAATTAATCTGAGTCTTTTATGTCGACCTTTAAAGCTTCTTTTTTTTCTGATTCACAGTTAGTGGCTCGTGGAAGAGCCGGTGAGGGAGCTGTAAGAGGCTGCGACGTCGTCCATGGGGTAGAGAGAATCAGCAGGCGAGGAGGGGAGAATTGGATGAGGAACGAACATATGAACAACGTGAGACGTACAGACGTGACTAGGGAATTGAGTGGCATAAGTCGACAAAGGATGTGCGAGCAGAGGAGAAGCTGAAAAACGGGTTATGTGTGGTTATGTGTGAGTGCAAGTGACATTGGACAGCAGTCACCAAAATAAGAGGTCGTAGTGTGAAGGACTCAGACGTGTATTGTTTAATCTCCCCGTCCTCTCACTCTGAATATTTAATCCCCCCGCCCCCTGCTTTTTCTATAAACACTCCTTCAGGCTCAGAGTGACCTCAAAGTAAAATTTGCCCACAATTGGGATCCATATCAAATGTCTTTACCTCTGTCCAGTGTTCTTTGGCAGTTATGGAGGCACGAGTCTATTGGTACTTTGTGGAATTTTTGAAATGTTTTGTGACTTGCGCAGCCACGTGGATGGCTGTGATCATCTTTGGGAACCAAGGAGTGCACATTCTTTCATTGTGCAACTTGCCCATTTCGCTGCGTTGCGGCTTCCCGATTTAACGTTATTTTGACCTTGAACTGAACTTGGGCCTTACCTTTTGTTCTGGTCGCACCCTGATCTGATTTGGTTCTCAGTTGCTTGAACTCATGTATGTGGGATTTTGTAATTAAAGGAATGGAGTGTTTGATGTGCGCACATTCAAATTCCCTGCTTTTCTTTTGGAAAAGTGAAATAATCTTTCAGATGGCAGTGGTGGAAATTAGTATTATTGTAACCTCATCACAGTGTAAGGTTGCTGATGTTGCTGTTTCAAAAAGGAAATATGAGGTACAATTGGAAAAAATGTATGTCGTTTACATTTCACGCACTTTATTTCACTTTGCTTACAAACGTATGCGTGAAATTGCGACGGATGTTCATTTGTCCGCAACGAGTTTGCCTCTTGTAAAACGTGACAATTTTGTTTAACTCTGTTTGGTGACATTTTGATTTTTGAACTCATTTACACAGTGCTTCAGATTATATATATATATATATTTTAAAGTTTTTGTGAATTTTTCTTTGACATTTCGCATGATGATCAGAAAATGTTGTTTTGCAAACGGTGTCTCGATATCGCAGATGTTTTCTTTCGTGCATCTATAAAGTGCCGGTTTGCAAACGCAACAACACATTCTAATCGCCAGTATGGAGTGGGAAGGCGGTGGAAACGCCCGAGTATTCAAAATGAATGGGTGAGCGAATTATTGTTGAGACTTGACAAAGCGCGTCGGACTGTTTAAATGTTTTTCCTTGTTTCGAGTACGTGCTTTTTTGCCAAGCGCCAAAGTTTAATGGCAATTGGCCGTTCGTCATTCCATTCGTCACCACTCAGCCGGCCGGTCCTAACCGTGGAAGAGCTTACGGGGGAGTCGGTCGGACGATCTGCCATCATCCAGCATGGTTCGAGTCCCACAGCAGACCAAAGTCTGAAATGGTTAATTATCCTAAGTGCATCTTAACCAAGACGAGACTGTGCATTTTGCGTGACAGAAGTTTTTGGTGATTATCTAATAAACGTGACATTTTGCACTTCTGTAAATAGAGATGGTAAGAGACTTAAAGAAATGGGAAATGTGTAAAATATGAGATCTTATTTTGGATATAATGTGTATAATTCCTGAAGATTTTGTTTTCTCCCCTCCCACCCCCACCCCCCCCCTGCCCCTATGAGGGTACATTAAAGTTCATTCATAGCATCAAGCTTTGTAAGGGAGAAGAACGTGCTCTGCTTTTTGTGCACATGAATGTGGAGTTTCCTTGTGCGTGCTTCGAAATGAAGTTTTTGTTTTCAAAAAATATATTAAACTTTTCCTCCCACGTGTCCAAAACCCACTCGATCACAGTGAAGATGGCACGAGGGATTTTGCATTCGAACTTCATGATAGCTGCCACAAAGTGGACTTTCTTGCGGGGACTGTACGTTGTGTTCATGTCGACCGGGAGTGGCGGAAAGATCGCGACGATGTTTGTTTTGCGCGTTCTTAAATATGCTTGCTTTTACATCGGTCAGTGTGGCACAAACATGTATAAATATACATGTTGTTGCTTCTTGACTTTCTGTTTTTGGTGCAGTGGTAAAATTTGGGGAAATGCAGTGTCGCCATTATTTGTGCATGTGCAATGATTCATCACAAACTCCACTCCCCCTCCCCCTGCCCCCACTCCCAAACACCCCGTCACTCTATCAGTACTCCACTCCCCTCTCCCAGGACTCTTTTTGTTGATCTGTCCCTCAATCTCTGCTTTTCCTTTTTCTGCTGTAAAATAGTATCATGATGCAGGTGCTGTCATTATTCATACCTTTGTTTTTTGTTTTTTTGTTTTTTTAAATCTCGTCTCTTCATGCATTTACCAATTAGGGTTGAACATTTCATTTTATAGTGATTATGGGTAATTTAGATTATCTGCGCCTGGAAGGAGCAATGTTGTCACTGCAGATTCATAAAATCGATTTTGACTTGTATTATTATTTGCTGGTGTATGTTGTGTTCATGTAATACAGTGGGGAGACTTTATTTGCCTGTATTTCTCATTTACGATTGTATAGTGACAATAAAGTTTGAAAACTATTGTTCACTTATCGTGGTGCACATTGAGTTGTTTCTCCATTGTATGTAATTTATTTTATTTTCGTATACAGTAGGGTGGGAGTGGGAAGGACAAAACAGTGGGGAACAGAGACATGAGGAGATCTGTGGAAGGGAGAGGAATGGGGTGGGGAACATGGGGTACACAGGATTGACACCACAGGGACTTTCAGGAAGGAAAGCAGGGAATTTGAAGGAGGTGGGTTTGGGTGGATTAACAGAAAAGATCGAGGATTTGGATGGGGGAAGACAAGAGGTGGTGGTGAACAGATGTTTTGATGACTTGGAGGGAAGAGTGGGGTAGAAGTGAGTGTGGGAATTTGTTCCAAAGGTGGGGAAAAAGAGGAATGTAAGAGTGAAGGTGAGCAATGATTCGTGATTTTAGTACTTTTATCAGAAGTGGGTTGCTGGCGGACCTTGAACGCCCTGCGGAAATATGGGGGGGGGGACGGACATCTCTCAGACAGAACAGGGGAGGAGGGAGTGAGGCTGGAGAGGAGATGGAAGAAGACAGAAAGACAACCGACCTGCCTGCGGTGAGAGACCCAAAGACTCGGTCACACCACGGGAGATACCGATGATCCAAATGCCTTGGTTTCCATCGTGTGAAGCCGAGAAAGGTGGGAGGCAGGAGCACCAGCCCAGAGGGGAGAGCAGTACTCCATCAGGCTGTGGACGAAAGCTTTGTATGTGGTCAGAAGCTCATGAGTGACAAGGATAGACTTTGCACGACGGAGGCTTCTCAGTTGGTGGCTGGCTTTGGAGGCCATCTTCGAAACGTAGCTTTCCCAGGAAAGATCATGGCAGAGAGTGAGACCCAGAAGCTTGAAAGAAAGGACTTCTTCCAGAGGATTGTTGAGAATGTAGATTGGGGGAGGGGGTGGGGAGGGGTGTTCCAGACGGTCCTTTCGGAGAGACATGGTGAGAGTGTGAGATTTGTCCGGATTGAAAGACATGTTCCACGTGTTGGACCAGTTTGTGATTTTTTTCCACATCTGCAGAGAGTGAAGAAGCTGCTGCTTGCCGGTCTGAGGGATGACAGATGGTAAGGCAGAGGGTGGAGTCATCAGCAAAGAGATAAGGAGGATTTTCCAGAGAGTCGGAGAGATCATTGATGAAAACCAGAAAAAGAACAGGGCCCAGAACGCTACATTGAGGAACTCCAGCCTGGACAGGAAGAGGGGATGAAAGAACTCCATTTAGGGCCACACGTTGACTGCGACAGGAGAGGAAGTCTGTGAGCCATGAGTGGAGATGGCCTTGAATACCATGGGAAGAGAGTTTGCTGAGCAGGGCAGGTGCCACACCATATCGAGAATACGCGATATGTCTCGGGATATGGCTCTGATTTCATGTCCGGCATTGAGGACCTCCATCCATTGTTGGGAGAGCAGAAGCAGCATATCCAGGGTAGAGTGACCTGGTCTGAAACCAAATTGATGATCGGAAATCAAGGCATTGGAGAAGAGGAAGGATCTAATGTCTGAAGCGATGATGGATTCCATAACCTTGCTGATGATTGGGAGAAGGCTGATTGGTCTCTCGTTGCAGGGATCTTTTTTATGCAGGGTGGTAATGTTTGCTGATTTCCATGCAGATGGCAGATGACCTTGAGCAAATGAGAGGGTGAGCAAGAGCAGAGGAGCAGGTTTTTAGGACACGTGGGCTGATGCCGTCTGGACCGGTTGCAGAATCTGAGTCGAGGTTTGACAGCAAGCTCTCCACCTTGTCAGGAGAAAAGGACACAGAGTCCAGGGACAGTTGGGTGTGACTGGGTAAGGTGGGTCGAGAAAGCGATAGATTTGGGACACAATATTGAGAAGCAAACACAGCGTTTAGATATTCAGCCTTTTTACGAGGTGTCAGCAGTGCGGTCATTTGAGGTAAGGGAGGGGATGGAGGAGGCACATTCACCAGAAAAAAGACTTGATTAGAAGGGCACTCGGTGGAGTGCATACTTTCGCCACATCATGCCTGATCCACGACAACATATTTGCTGCATATCGTTTTTTTTCCCGATCTTGCAATGTTGAATGACCTTCAAAATTAAATAATTCTTGAATCCGGATTCGGTTCTTCAACAAAATTGAAACAATTTTTCCTTGCCATACACCCAACATGTCCACCAAGTTTAGTCTGAATCCGTTCACAACTTTGAGATATCCTGTACTCAAAGACAAAGAAATAGAAAGAGGTGAAAACAACCTCCTTCATCTTCGGTGGTGCAGGAAAAATGCATGGCAACCTGACCGGAGACCATAAGTACACCTGTCCTCCAAAGTATTTTCCTTCTGATTACTTCATCTTTCTTAACAGAATGACTCCTCTGTATCACACCGCACTCTCTCCCTCGTTTCATCTCACTCACACCGCACACTGTCACTCAAACCCTCCCCTGAACCCAAACTTTCTCCCACACACCACACACTCAAACCCTCAACCACACCTTGCACACACATATTCCCACGCACTCAAACCTTCCCCCACCCTGACCCCACACACTCAAACATTCCCCTGCATCCCAGCTTCGCAAAACTTCACCTTGTCCCCACAAAGCCCCCCACCCCAACACCTCCTCCCCCTCTGTCTGTAACTGAGTGACCTCAAACACCCGAGGTCTCCACTCTAACCTGACAGATCTCTCAAGCCAGGCCGCTGCCGATAAGCCAGACATCATCTGTTGACAGAATCCTTCCTCCCACAGGACGTCCCCAACTCCTCAGTGTCTCTTCCCGGTTCTTGTCTCCTCTGATTTGATAGGACTGAACCACGCGCGGTGGTGTTGCACTTTACATCAATAACTCAATTTATCACTGCCCTTGTCCTGATGTTACACCTCCTAACCCCCAGAAGTTGCTCTGAGTGACTTCCACTCCACCCCCACTTCTTGTTCATCTGTTTGTTGTGCCATCCCCCAAACCGTGACGACGACTCTCTTCTCTCTTTTTCTCTCTTTTTCTCCATGGACAAACTTTAAATCACTCATCCCAACTCTCTCTTCCTCATATGTGGCGATTTCAATATAATAATAACTTGGCTGGGTGTTGGTGCCTGTCGCCAGCGATGGCACGACAGCAGGACTTCTGTGACTCCATGGGACTGATTCAATCTATGAACTTTCCAACCTGGATTTCTCCCAATGGCCAATCCTCCCTTTTGAACTTGGTGATGGCTGACTCTCCTGCTCGTTCTCTGCTACAATTCGTTCATCTGATCATATGCTTGTGAAAGTCAACAGCTCTGGTTATTCTTAGAGAGCTATCTCAACGCTAAATAGTCTGGCATTTCATCCAGGCAGACTGCAGGCACTGCAAGCGGCCATCTCTGGTCTTCAGAACTGGTCTCCCATATCTACTCTCCCTGATGTTAACTCAGCTTGGGAATTCTTCCACAGAAACCTGCTCTCTCTGTCTCTCATGCACGGATTCATCCCATCGAGTCTTCAGTTATCCTCCCCTTATTCCAGCACATGGTACACTGAATTACATAAAAAGGTGCAAAAACTGCTCCACTTAACTCCAGACCTATCAACTTACTTCGAATCATCAGCAACGTCATGGAATACATCATCGCAGTTGATATGAAGTCCTACCTTTTCTCCAAAAACCTCATCTCAGATCAACAATTTGGTTTCAGACCCGATCACTCCACATTGGACATGCTGCTTCTATGCACCCAACGATGGATGGAGGCCCTCCATGTCAGACGTTACATCAGGGCCGTCTGTTAGAGAATCGACAGCTGGGTGTGCTGCACATCCAAGCTGAAGTTCATTTTAAAAATTGGGCTCAAACTGCAAAGAGGGTGTTCAGAATGTTGCATGCTAACCACAGCTCTGACTCACAAACCAGCTGCATCACTGCGGATGCCAGTCGATCTTACTGCAGGCCGGATGGGTTCTCGATGAACTGATACCATTCTGCTGGTGTCACGGAGACGGCATCCAAGCAGGCTGTTCCTCTCTGGTCATATTGAAAAGGCAAAGGGCACGTTCTCCTTCCTCATTCCTCACCACTGCTGGTCTTCTGTGTAGTCCTCAACGGTGAGTGGTGCACTCGGATACTCTGCTCGCTTCGGTGATGTGAAGATCACCTTCTGGAGACACACAATGCCACTGGCCAGTCGGACTGTGTGCGCTCTTCGGGGCAAGGTGGTGGCTTCGTTTCGAATGTGACCACAACCGAATTCGACATAAATTTGTATCCTGCTGAGGTTTCATCAAGAACAGGTGACATGAGATAAGTTGCATACTTGAAAGTCGTGAGTTAATTGAAAACTGCATTGAAACGTATCATGTGCAACTTTTGGGAGTTTGAAAAGCATTGAATGTTTCTTTTTAAAATCATTGTGATGGAATGTTATTAAATGGTGTTGGTGTTTGAAAAGTGGACTGTAGGGATGAATAAATTACTTTTTGAGTATCCTTCTGTTTCGTGGTTTAAACTGTTAAACAATAGATGGGACATTATTGTCAGTAAAGTTTTTCTACCGTGCTTCCCCTCCAGGTAACTGGTGCATTCGCGTCGATGCACAGAGGCAGTACGTAACAATAAGCGCCACCATGAGAGCAGTGCCTTTCTCCTTGTGATGGAAGCCTTTTTGAACCACAAAAAGGGTTGAAAAAAAACAACAAAAATGGTTTTAAAAAACAACAAAAGAACGTGGACCACACGCACCCTGGCCCAAAGGTGCATGGTCAACCAAACTCACTCACTGCAACCCCGAAGGGTCAGGATGCAGGGTCATTCTATTGGACCAATATTATTGAGTTCAATTAAATCAGCGGACCAGATATCATCAACTTCCTTGGAATAAATCTTCCTTTTATTAAACTTTGTGATTATTGGTTTTTGGAATTCATCAGTGAATTGCCGTTCGATCTTAATGACATCATTAGAGCCGATAAGTTTTTAGAATTTCCAAGCCCAAGTTTCAAATGAGCACTGATCAACTTTTTCTCTCAAGGTTGGATTTTGTATTAAAGATAAATTACACAACATTTCTCGATCTGCTTCGTGTTTTTCTTCCAATGTCGTGCAATTTTCAAAATAAATATCGTGCTTCATACACACTTCATCAACTCTATTTATAGGTTTAGACCAAGGTATAGGATTGTCAGCCTCATCTAATCTTTTATCCAAGTTTGTTCCTGGACCTACAACAAAAAATTTACGAATTTTCTTTAAAATAACAGTATCACATTATACAGCACCTAAAGTGAAGGAAAAGCGGTTGTTATTGAGCTTTAAAATCGCACTTTAAAAGAGTAAGAGAGACTATATTTAAAAGAGAGAAAAAGTAAACTCAACTCTGTTCTCAACTATGGTTATCTTTAATTCAGGACATTGTAGATAAGTACGACGATACGATTCATACCTCAACGAAAATGAAACCATCAGAAACATTTACAAAATTAATATATGAAAAAGAGATGAATGACATAAAGCCCAAGTTCAAAGTTGGTGATATAGTAAGAATATACAGGTGGAAATCTCATTTTGAAAAAGGTTAAACGAAGCGATGGACAAATGAAGTTTTTTAAATTGTTGATGTAATCAGAACAGTTCCTTGGACTTATAAATTATGTGATTTAGAGAGGGAAGAGATTTTAGGTTCATTTTATTCACAGGAACTACAAAAGGGAAAGATAATAAATTGACAAAAACAAAAATTCAAAAATTGACTCCACCCCCTTTTATTATTTCACCCCTTTTTGCCTCCACCCACACAAGCCACACCTGCACAAGCCCCACCCATTCATCCCACCCCTTGTCTTCCCCTTCCCCTTGTGCACCCCCACCCTTCCCAACACACACATGGGGAGGGGAGTGGGTGGGGTGAGGGGGAGTGGTGGGTGGTTGGGGAGTGCACCTACCCCCAACCCTAACCCTCCCCCACTCCTCCCAATCCCAACCCTGACCCCGCACCCCTCCCCTTTACACCCCCTTTATTCTTTTTTTGTAATTAAGAATTAAATAATTGTAAGCAAAGTATATATTGTTGCGGATTCGCGCCCGCCGGCGTGCGAACGGCCACGTAACTCGAATCGCGGCACGTCGCCCACCGGACGGACAATCCAGTCGTGACCCTCTCGGACTAACGCCGGGAACCAGTCACGGGTGGACCTTTCGGTCTCACCGCGATCGTGCCAATCGGCCCCCGCGTGGGATAGGGTTGCTCGCCAAATTCGACCTACCTAAGTACCCACAGGGAGGGTAGACCGGGCGATCGCACCTCGCCGCAGGTCGACTTCGGACACGGGCCACTTAAGCGACCCGTTCCGTACTATCGGGATAACCGAGCGGTGTTATTCGTCGGCCTCGATGGTTCGATTAATTATCGGGCGTCTTAGCCCACGACCAACCCTTTACGTGAAGCAAGATGGGGATTCAATGAAAGAAATGACGAAGCGAAGCGGGAAAACAGTTCAACAATAAGCACATTTATTTCGCGATGAACGGAAAGCACACATATACAATTCCACCAAAAGCACACGTAAAAGAAGAAGACAATGCAATATTACACAAAAAGCAAATGCAACAATGCAGATCTATCCGACTACCGGGCACACGGCAACACTTATACAATTTTACTTCACAGATGGCGCCGACAACACATATTCCCAAAGCAAAAGAAAAGAGAACCACCCTCCAAGATGAGGGGGTAGGCGGGCCTGGGGCCGAGACCGTGTCGGGCCTACCCGTCTGATGAGACGCGGAGCGGCGGTGGTGCCTCAACTCCGCGGGCCTCGCGGACAGTCTGGTAGGGGGTGGGAAGGGGGCCCCCTTTGTCGCACTATCTCAGCGCGGGGGGAAACAGGAGGGGGTTGCTGATGCTCGGGGAAAGGAGGATATAACCCTGTCTCGGGTCCCGCGGCGAGCGTCTCCTCCTCCACCTCGGTCGCGTTGCTGGCCTCTCCCTGTGCCACTCCCGGCACCGACGCGAGCACCCCCTCGTCCGCCTTCGCCGCCGTCACCTCTTCACAGCTCCGTCCTCTTCACTCCGACTAGTACCACTTCTTTCCAGCTCCACCGACGACTCTGTTGAATTCCGCACACTCAACTCTCAACTCTTACTCAACTTCCAACTGAACTCCTCAGCTCCACTTGTACTCAACTTGTCTGACGAACGCAGTCGTTTTTATAAGCCCCGTGGCTTCGCACTTTCATCTTTGACCCTCTGCCTCCGACCTTTCACCTCGCTCCCCATTGGCCCGAGGAAAAGTGGGCGTGAATGCTTTTTGATCCATGAATTTGCATATGGCGACCGCCCTCCAACGCCCTGAAGGCGGGGCCAAATCGCCCCTCGCTCACCGATTGGACGGAACAAAAGTGGGCGTGAGTCGTTTTTGATCCGTTTTTCTGCGGAAAGTCCGTGATGTTTTTGAACACGCTGCTCGGTGCGCGCCCTACACGAGTCCAGCATCGGCGCCCACGAGATGACGGTGATGCGATGGTGGCGAGTTGTGACGGTAAAGGTCGTGGCGGTTGTGGTGAAGCGGAGTTGTGGTTGGTGGTTGTTGTGATGGCCGCGTTGTGGTTGGTGGTTGTTGTGTGATGGCTGTTGAGACGTGGTCGGTGGTGGTAATAATGGCGGCTGGTCCAAAATAAAGATAGTAAAAGAAAAACGGCTATCCTGAAGAGTCGCAGCCCTCATGAATGACATTTATTCCCTCCAGACAACGGGTTTGGGCCTAACTACACATATACTTACCGAGATATCTCACCTAAGGAACCTGAATGGTGGTTTGCGAATTTGGTCAACCACAACACTACCCCCTCCCCTTTTTACAGACTCGTCCCGAGTCGTCAAATTTTCGTGTGCCATCATGTGTAGTTTTCCCCTAGTACATTTTACCTACGGATCCCTGAGTGCGACATTCATGGTATTCGTGTCCCCAAAATAAATAACCTGAGGGCTGCGTAACTACCTAAACAAACTCACTCACACGGACGACTTAAATAAAATTGCCGGCGCTAAGACAGACATGCCGGGGGCGCACTCATATTTACAGTACATCTTAACCTTAACTTACAAATTTTACACGAAACCATGGCCCAGGATCAATGAGCTCTGCAAAAAGAAAGCAGTTAACAGGGAGCCAGGCTGCTCGCATGCAGTCTCTGGCTCAAACAATGCAGGTGACAGGGAACGTGGCCGGCTGCTCACACGCAGTCCAAGGCCTTCCCTTTTTGAACTGAACGCAGTGAACCACAACGGTGCATGGGCTGCACAACGCAGTCTCCGTGCCAGCTCAAGTGGCACACGCAATGAACACAACGAATGGATGGATGAACACAAACACGGTGCACGGGCCGCCACTGCAGGCCCGTGTTGTAGCTGCCAACAGGGCAGTTCTTGCAGCTTGCAAACTGTTGCCTTGATCCTGGCGCACATGGCAATGAACGGGGGGGGGGGGGGCAAAGCAAAAATTGAACGGGGCTGGTGAACAGGGGCAGTGGGCATGGCATGGCAAAGGTAGCAGGCAAACACAGCCCGCAGAAGAAGGCCGTTGCAGGCAAACACAGCCGGCAGATGAACTGGCCGGCACAGGCCTTGAAGTACCACAGCTGCAGATGATCCGGCCGGCACAGGCCTTGCAGCAACACAACAGCTGCCGATGAAGTGGGCCGGCACAGGCCTTGAAGAAAAACAGCCAGCCGGCAGATGAAGTGGGCCGGCACAGGCCTTGCAGTAACACAGCCAGCAGATGAAGTTGGCCAGCCTTTGCCGTTCAGTGGAGGTTGGTGGAGGGAGTGCGGTGGTGCTGGCCACTTGGAAGGCGGGCTCGGACCTACCTACCTGTCTCCCTCCCAACCTATCACCTTTGCCTGTCACTGTACATACCCACTCCCTTAATTTGTCAAACCCCAATTTAGCCCCAACTTATTTTTTTATTTTACTTCCCCACTATAAATCGTCCCCTAACCCCCTTTACTGTCCTTGTTCGGCTAACCTATCCTGTCACCTAGCCTACTCCCCACCCCTACGTTCCCTTCCCGGAGGGGAATAAGGGAGAGCTAATGTCCTGTGTCGAGGCCCAACGAAGCCTCAGAATGGCCTCCCCAGAGTTCGGCGATCTATAACCAAAGTGGGTCCAGCGGCCCACAACGAGATCGAGGGATGGATGGTGCGGAGGGGTACACTTCCTAATCTACCCTAACCATTTAACTGTTAAACTACCCCGGGGCTTTCAACAAGCGCCTCTCGCTTAAACTATTGGTTCTAACAACCCAGATTCACGTCGCCTGTGTTGGTGTCCTTACAATTTCAGGCCTCGCCCCCCAATTTTCTCTCCGTGCCCTCACACGGTCTCCTGGCTGGGACACGTGACTCCCTTTGGCAGGCACGACCCTCTGCCGAATCTCCGACAATGGCACCCCCGGGCACTACACTGCTTCCGAGCCTACCAGCTCCCTAACACCGGGGAGTGCCCCCCATGGCACCTCCCCTGAAACACACACGTGGCAGGCTGGCTTCCCAGGCCCCTTTCCGAGGGTCACCCTTGCCCACAACACTGCCCACGCGGCTAATGGCGCCCCGGGCCCCCGCACTAAGCAGGCGCACCCGTGCCCACTACGCTATCCCGGCCCCCCATGGGCCCTTGGCCTACCACGGCCGACTAGCCTGGTGCCCGGGGTACCCACTCAGCGATATTCACTTTTCGCAGCCACGCTCCCAGCCCGTCAACAGGGCTCCTGCACCCCTCCAAACGGGTTTCGAGCCTACACACCCACCAACAACAAAACGACCTCCATTTTGTAAATTTGACTAACCCCCTAACTCACTCTACACTGACCCCGGGGTCCCTTGGGCGGGAGTAACTCCTCCCCCCAATCACTCATCGCACCATGCATTCCCCATTCGCTCCACTCACACAGACCCGCTGGCCTCACTCACTCAACAAGTGCTCACCTCACAACTCACCAACTCTTCAACACACTCACTGCTGAACTCTGCCATCCTTCTAACTACATCCCCTAACTAACTCGTGCTCCCACATCGTCCCTTACACTACAGCACGTTCCTTTTAACACTACGTCGCTAAACTACGTCCCCTCTACACACTCACAAGTCTGTCACTGTCTCCAAATAATCCCATTTATCAATTTCCCAACCTAAATCTCGCTACAATCCCGCTAACTAATCCATTCCACGGACTCCATGAGGACTTACCCCCTGCCACATGAAGTCGGTCTAGCTAAGCTAACCCTTCCCCCGAACTAGTTTCCATCCTGTGCCCTAGTCAAGGGGGTCTTCCACCCCTTGCCCAGGAATCCTGTGCACCCGAAAGTGAGGCTTGTTGTTTTTTTTTTTATTTTTATATTTTTTAATGCGCATCACCAGCGCGGCAACTCGCGCACTTTGCACCTGCCCGTGACGTCATGCAGCTGCACGTGTACCTCGTCCCTCCTTGGACGGTACCATCCGGCAGGAATACCCTTCCTGCCGGATTCCAACCCCACGTGCAGCCATGACGTCACCATGCGCATAAAAAAAAACACAAGCCCCACGTCTCGAGGGTTCCCCACGCGAACACATGTGCTTTGCCCGTTGGAGCTGAACACACACGATCGCGTGGAGAACCCGTCCGGTCCAAATCCGAAATCCTGCCTAAACTTTGTCCGTCCGCGGTATCGGCAAATCCACCGCTGGCGTTTCCGGACCGGGACTTCACTCTCGCAAGCGAGCACGTGGGGGCCTCGTGCGTTGCACAGCACGGACCTCGTGCGCACTGCTGGGTGAACCCGGCACGGTCCCCGAAACAGCTACAGCCGCTACTCGGCTTTCTTTCCTCACATGTCTCCGTCGTCGCCTCCATTCCACCCACGCACACCTGCGTGTTACGACGCTCACACTCCACACCATTAAACTCACACCGGGAGACGCGGCTGCGTGCTCCCGCATGCCAACCGACATCTCCCTCACATACCGCTCTCTCACACACACGGTCTCCCTTGCACTCAGCCGTTCACTCACGCATGCTACCTCCCTCGCACACGTGGCTCCACGCACTCGCGGCCTTTCACTCACTCGTGGTGCCTCATCCACACACCGTACCTCACTCACACACGCGGGGGCACTCACCCGCGGTGCCTCATCCACACTGGCCGTTTCATCCACACACACGGCCTCACTCACACACGGTGCCTCACCCACACACGCGGGGGCACTCACCCGCGGTGCCCCATCCACACTGGCCGTTTCATCCACACACACGGCCTCTTCCACACACGGTGCCTCATCCACACACGGCGTGCTGGGAAGCACGTACTCCGGCACCATCGCCACCACACCACTCACACACGGGGTCGCTTCCACACACGGGGACGCACCCACGCCTTGCACCACACACACACAGGGACAACCACACTGGGGATTCGTGTCCCCACAAGGGTCGCCGGGGCCTCTATACCCCCCAAGCTCTCCTTGCACCTGTCCACAGCACTCCTCCTCTCAACCTCGCAAAGCACGACCGAACTCACTTGGTCGTGACTCGCCTCAAGGGGGAATACTCCCTCCCCTCGTTCCTGGAGGAGGCCATCCCGCTGCTCGCACCGGGCCTCCACCCAGTCCACCAGCTCACCCCCGTTGTCCTCCACTACCTCCGTGTGTGTGTGTGCGTCACTTACCCCGTCTTCATCGTGCAGTCTTCCCTCCATCATTCCCATCTCCCGTGTCTCTGCCCACTCAGTCACCTCTTCACCCTTTACCTCCCTTGTCTCTACTATTTTTATTTCCTTTGTCGTCACCTCAACTCCGCGGGCCTCGCGGACAGTGTCTGGTAGGGGGTGGGAAGGTGGCCCCCTTTGTCGCACTATCTCAGCGCGGGGGGAAACAGGAGGGGGTTGCTGATGCTCGGGGAAAGGAGGATATAACCCTGTCTCGGGTCCCGCGGCGAGCGTCTCCTCCTCCACCTCGGTCGCGTTGCTGGCCTCTCTCCCTGTGCCGCTCCCGGCACCGACGCGAGCACCCCCTCGTCCGCCTTCGCCGCCGTCACCTCTCCACAGCTCCGTCCTCTTCACTCCGACTAGTACCACTTCTTTCCAGCTCCACCGACGACTCTGTTGAATTCCGCACACTCAACTCTCAACTCTTACTCAACTTCCAACTGAACTCCTCAGCTCCACTTGTACTCAACTTGTCTGACGAACGCAGTCGTTTTTATATTCCCCGTGGCTTCGCTCTTTCATCTTTGACCCTCTGCCTCCGACCTTTCACCTCGCTCCCCATTGGCCCGAGGAAAAGTGGGCGTGAATGCTTTTTGATCCATGAATTTGCAAATAGCGACCGCCCTCCAACGCCCTGGAGGCGGGGCCAAATCGCCCCTCGCTCACCGATTGGACGGAACAAAAGTGGGCGTGAGTCGTTTTTGATCCGTTTTCCTGCGGAAAGTCCGTGATGTTTTTGAACACGCTGCTCGGTGCGCGCCCAACACGAGTCCAGCATCGGCGCCCACGAGTGGTGCGAGATGACGGTGATGCGATGGTGGCGAGTTGTGACGGTAAAGGTCGTGGCGGTTGTGGTGAAGCGGCGTTGTGGTTGGTGGTTGTTGTTGTGATGGCTGTTGAGACGTGGTTGGTGGTGGTAATAATGGCGGTTGGTCCAAAATAAAGATAGTAAAAGAAAAACGGCTATCCTGAAGAGTCGCAGCCCTCATGAATGACATTTATTCCTTCTAGACAACGGGTTTGGGCCTAACTACACATATACTTACCGAGATATCTCACCTAAGGGACCTGAATGGTGGTTTGCGAATTTGGTCAACCACAACAATATGAAGGACTGCGTAAAGCGTTGGTGGCTGAGGGCAAGGATGTCCAGGTGCTTGGGTTCATAGTGGGGGCACTGGGATCGTGGTTCCCTGGTAATGAGTCGGCCCTGAACCAATTGGGAATCTCCCGGTCTTACCGGAAGCTGATGCGTCGGCTTTGTTGTATTGATGCTATTCGTGGATCCCCGGATATTTACATTGAGCATATGTCGGGCCATCGTCAGTATGTGGAGGTCTGAGGTTGGTACTCCCCCATCTCCCTTCCCCCCCTTAAAAATTTTTTTCCTATGGTGTGGATGGTTTTCATGTTTGTCTAAGTGAATGGATCTTGCCAAACGGTCGAGAAGCGCAAATTTCTATTTTTGGACTGGTTCCCCTTCTTTTTATGGCCTGGTGCCCTTAACTGGTCCTTGGGGGTTGTGTTCTTTTTATTTTGACATTCCCCCAGGGGCCTCTTTTTCTATTCTTTTTCTGATTTTAACGGTGTGGAGGAATTGTATCCTCAGTGTCTTATTCTTTTTTAACCTTTTAATTTTGATCTTTTGAAATTTTTTAATAAATCTGTTCTTATCAGTTCAATTGTTTATTATCGTTGTCCTGGATGAATGGTGGATTTTTTGTTGTTGTTGTTGTTGTTGTTGTTATAATTTTTTTTTTTCCTCCCACCATTTTTTCGCGGTGCAGTGTGGTGGACGTCCTATCCTGGGAACTGGTTCTTGAATTATTGCGAATTTTCTCTCTTGTGTATAATTCTAATTTTTTCAACACAGATTCCCAATGGAAGAGGACGGACAGAGGCCGGGTCGGCGAGGTGAAGGTGCTGCTCGTGCTGTGGAGACGTTCCCCTGCGAGTAGTGCGGTAAAGACCTTGCGACGCTCGCAGGGTGGCGTCGACACATCGCCCGCATGCACCGGGTGGTCGCCGCGGAGGCCAACGCCCCCGTCGGCCCCCATACCCAGGTATTTCTGTACCAGCTTCCCGACCGGTGGCCTTGTTCACTGTGCCGCGAGACCCTACAACGACATCTGAAGCGGTTTCATGCCGGGACCGCCTTTATTTCAGTTTTTCGATGCTCTCTGTGCAACCTGGAATACGATACGGCAAGGAAGGCGGCGAACCATTTCCAAATCCATCGGAAAGAGGACAGAGTTCGCCCCTCCGTTGCCGGTATCGCTGGGCCTTCGGGTTGTCGATTGTCGAGACGACAGCCGGCTGAGGCGAGCGCCGATTCGAGACGGGTGCCCCAAGTTATAACAAAGGATGTACCGGGTCCAACCTTCCCGGCCGAGAGCTTTGGCTCTGATGACGGGGCGACCGGCCCGCGTATTGTAAATATTAGTGGAATCGGTGTTGGTAAACTGCGGTCGTTCCGGAGGTCCTGGTCACCATTTTTGGGTTGCCCCTCTGGAGGGCAGGCTGATCTGATTGTGGAGTCCAGCCGGGTCTCAGAGCCCCTTGTGGGTGTCCCCCTCTTGGAACAACAAGTAGTTGCCTGCAGTGAGTCTCCGGTGCTGCCCATCACCGAGGGTTCCCCTGTCGGGGTTACCCCCCGATGTGATGTGGAGACATCCCGGGTTCTTGACCAATTGGTATCGGCTATTCTTGAGGCCCCCGAGGGGCCTGCTTTCGAGGAGGCTTGTGACAGTTTTTTGCAGGTGGCAGGTACTGTGGCTGGGGGTGGGTTGAGCGGTAGGGTGGAGGGGGTGGGGCGCTGCGATGGGGCGGGGGGGGCTTGAACCCGCGGGTGCGGCTGAAATTGCGGCTCCGCCCGCTTCGGTTGCCGACCGGTCTCGAGCTCCCCCGCCCCGACGCGGCGCTCCTCCGGCTCCACGGCCTGTCTCCCCTCCCCCAGGTGTTGATGCTGGCCCAAGCTTCCCTGAGTATTGGGTTGGTCAGCTGTGGAACGCGGTGTTGTGGGAGGAGTTTGAAAAGGTCTGCGATGCATTCGCCAGTGCCTGGTTGACCGCTGCCGACCACGGCGTGGTGGACGCAATGCAGACGCCCCCACGCACCCAAGTCATCCTCAACCTGATCGTCCGGATATGGTGGGTGCTCCCAGGCCTGGGTACGACCCCCAGGAGGCCAGTCACCTGCAGAAGCTGTACAGACACAGCAGAAAGCGTGCCTTTAGGGTGGTCCTCGGGAAAGCTGAGGATAGATATTCTGGTGGGAGGGAATCCGTGGAGGCTTTTTCTCCCGGGTGTTCTCCGCCAAGAATGTCGACCCAGTTGTCATTTCCCGGGAATTCTCCAAACATGTGTCATCCACTGACGAGGCTCGTGCGGAGGGGGCGGCGTTAAGTGCGCCCATTGGTCAGAGAGAGATCTCTGCCCGACTTGGGCGCATGAGTAACTCTGCCCTCGGACCGGACCGTGTTGATTACCAGCACCTGAAGCGGATGGATGGGGCATGTCGCGTGACATTGGAAATTTTTAACCGATGTCTGCGCTCGCTCCGCATCCCAGCTTCATGGAAGCAGGCCACCACGGTCCTGATCCACAAGAAAGGGGACACCGGGGACCCAGAGAATTTTCGGCCAATTGCCCTCCAGAGTTGCCTCTGCAAACTGTTTATGGCGGTTCTGGCTGATCGGCTCCGCAGCTGGGCGCTCCGGCATTCAATGCTGAGTGAGGCCCAGAAGTGCTCTCGGCCCAGTGAAGGCTGCTTTGAGCACTCCTTTTTGTTAAACACCATAATGAAGGACGCCAGGCGTAATCAGAAGAATATTTTTGTCGCCTGGCTGCACCTTCGTAATGCTTTTGGGAGTGTTCCACATGGAGCTTCCACATTTTTGGGAGTGTTCCACATTTTTGCCGCACTCGACACGGTGGGCGTGTCTGCGGAGCTGATCAACCTGCTTTGGGATGTATACACTGGTGCCTCCACTACCTTTAATATGGATGATGGCCCGACTAGCGAGGTCCCTATATTGTCAGGGGTGAAGCAGGGATGCCCCATATCGCCAATCCTGTTCAACCTCACGATCGAATTGATTGTGCGCGGGGTGCAGGCTTCTGCTGTGGCCAGAGGTCACGGCGTCAAAATTCATGGGCAGCCGGTGTCTATATTGGCATATGCTGATGACCTGGTTGTCCTGAGTGGGACCAGGGAGGGTCTTTCGACCCTTCTTGAAGTGGCCTCTGTTAATGCTGATGTGTTGCAGCTGGAGTTTAAGCCTGCTAAGTGCGCCTCTTTGTCACTTTTCTGTCGTGAGGGGGTCAGGGTCGGTGATGTGTCATTCCCGATTCAGGGTCGAATCATGCCAGCTTTGAGTAGCGAGGAGCATTATCGCTACCTCGGGACCCGCATCGGTGTGTACAGAGATGATGAGGACATCTGCTCATTGCTTACCAACATGATTGCGGACGTCCTCAAAATTAAACAATCATTGTTAGCACCATGGCAGAAGTTGGATGCAATTCAGACTTTTGTCCAGCCCTGCCTCTCTTTGGCGCTGCGCGCGGGAGAGACGACCAAAAAACAAGTAAATAGGCTGGTATCTGCGGTGGTTAGTGCAGCGAAGGAGATCTGCCAGCTTCCGGTCCGCGCCTCTAATAATTACATTTTTGCGGGCCGGGATGTTGGCGGATTAGGGTTTCAACACCCGGGGTCGGAGGCAGACATCCAAATTGTCGTTTAGACGGTGCGGATGCTGTCCTCCAGTGACCTTTCTTTACGCGGCATTGCCACGCAGCAGCTCTTGTCCGTCGTCCACCGGACGATCCACTGTGTCCCCATTGAGTCGGACGTGGATAAGTTCCTGTCTGGCTCGATGGAAGGGCCATTGGCGAACTCTAGGTACAGCGGCCAAATTTCCACACTCTGATCTCGGGTGAGGTCCGCGACGCGGCGGATGAATGTGACTGTCCGTCGTGCCTTTTCAGGGAAGCCCGTTGTGACCCTGGGCCATTCCCGTGAGTGTAACTCTAAAGCCGTGTGTTCTGCACTTCGGGAATGGACCAGGGAGAAGTTTGCACAGAGGTTGCTCGGCCTCCCGGACCAGGGAAAGGTGGCCGTTGCACTGAAAATGGATAAGTTTGCCAACGGTCCCTCATGGATTTGCAGTGGTTCGTTTATGCGCTTCTGTGATTGGAGGTTTGTGCATCGGGCAAGGCTGAACTGTGTCCCGACTAATGCTGTGACTCATCGGTGGAATCCTGCTGCCCCCCAGGGGTGTCGGCGGTGTTGCTATCCCCGGGAGACTCTGGCTCACATTGTTGACCATTGTCCCCCGGGTATGGTATCCATTCGCCGCCGACACAACATGATCCAGAGTCGCCTGGTCAAGGCCATTCATCATGGGGACGTATCTGTTGACCAGCATGTCCCAAGTGATCCCTCCCCACATGAAAGACCAGATATCACTGTGGTGGAGGGAAATAAAATCACAATTGTTGACGTTGCTGTCCCCTTTGACAATGGTCCTGATGTCCTTGCCACTTGCGCAGTTGCAAAGAGGGAAAAATATGAAGGACTGCGTAATGCGTTGGTGGCTCAGGGCAAGGATGTCCAGGTGCTTGGGTTCATAGTGGGGGCACTGGGATCGTGGTTCCCTGGTAATGAATCGGCCCTGAACCGGTTGGGAATCTCCCGGTCTTACCGGAAGCTGATGCGTCGGCTATGTTGCATTGATGCTATTAGTGGATCCCAGGATATTTACATTGAGCATATCTTGGGCCATCGTCAGTATGTGGAGGTCTGAGTTTGGTACTCCCCCATTTCCCTTCCTCCCCCTCTTTGACCCCCCCCCATTTTTTTAACATATATTTTTTTTTGTATGGTGGTGGATGGTTTTCATGTTTGTCTCAGTCAGGCGTTGGCAACCTAAACCAGGCCGCGGGCCACTGGGCCACGTTCGGGCCACCTCGCGGGCCGCACCCCCCTCCCAACCCGAAAAAATAACAAACACACCTAAAAATCAAATAATAATAAATGTAATTGTAACTTGAACTTTAAGACTTGTAGTAATCACAATGTGAAACAATTAATGTGAAGGCTGGTGATTCTTTGATGCAGACAGAGAGTCAATGTCCAGCTTGATGGAGGAGGAGGCCAGGAGGAGGACGTCTTGAAGATGAGCGTCTGTAAGCTGTGCTCTTGTCTTGTTCTTCGTCAGCTTCATGCGACTGAACAGCTGCTCTCAAGAGTATGTGGACCCGAACAATGAAGCTAAGTGCAGAGCCTCCATAACAAGAGCCGGGAAAGCACGGGAGGCTGAGAGCGAGTGCCAGAACTTCATTGGCGACAAAAGAGCAAACTTTGCGCGGTGGCTCTCTGAGCACTGGAGCTCAATGAGCTCCAGCTGAAGGTCGTCAGCCACATCCACAGAATCCACATCAAAGGGAGCGGAGAATAGCTTGAACTCTTTCTCACAGGCGCGCACATCTTTGAAGCGTCTCTCGAACTCGCCTCGCAGCTCAGACAGGGCAGCGGCGTAGCGACGGCAGGCAGCGGGGGTCGGGCGCAGCTCAGCCAATCGGGCGAAGTGAGTGAATTTGTTCTGGTTGAGCTGATGCTCCCACAGGCGAAGTTTGCATTCGAATGCCTTCACGAAGGCGAGGAGGTCAGGTACCAAGACACCTTTACCCTGCAGATGGATGTTCAGCTCGTTTAGATGTCTAGTAATGTCCACCAGGAACCCGAGGTCACACACCCATGTGGGATCCTCGAACTGAAGGACAGGATTGCCCTTCTCCCGCAGGAAAGACGCCAGCTCATCCCTCAGGCTGAAGACTCTCCAACATCTTTCCTCGGCTGAGCCAACGGACCTCGCAGAAGTCGATCAGGTCGCCGAACTCTGCCTCAGCGTCAGCCAGGAGATCGCGGAACTGTCTGTGGGTGAGAGCATGGGCGCAAACAAATTTCACCGCCCTGACGACTGCAGTCATGACCTCCGTAATGGTCACAGACTTGGCGCACAGAGCCTCCTGGTCCTGGTTCAGTCGACTAGAAGCGAAAATAATTTATTGTGACGTACAGAGACTGTGATATATGTGGAAGAATCATATGTCCACATATGTTAAATTTGCCGTCTGTTCAGAAAAATGTTTCGCGGGCCGCACCGAATGGAAATCCGGACAAGGCGCCGCAGGCCGCACGGGAGGAGCTCGTGGGCCGCATTTGACCCACGGGCCGCGGGTTGCCGACCTCGGGTCTAAGTGAATGGATCTTGCCAAACGGTTGAGAAGTGCAAATTTCTATTTTTGGACTGGCCCCCCTTCTTTTTATGGCCTGGTGCCCTTAACTGGTCCTTGGGGGTTGTGTACTTTTTATTTTGACATTCCCCCAGGGGCCTCTTTCTATTCTTTTTCTGATTCTAACGGTGTGGAGGAATTTTATCCTCATTGTCTATTCTCTTTTAACTTTTTAATTTTGGTCTTTTGAAATTTTTTTAATAAATCTATTCTTATCAGTTTCGCAGCTGATATGTCCTGCAATGTGGGACGAGACTATTAAATGGATTTTTGGTATTGGGAGTTGCATTCGGGGCTTGTTCCGTTTGCTCCATGCATCGACCTAGTATTGCAGTTCCTCCAGGAACGGTTCACCCCTTTTGGGGAAAATTATAAACAAAGAAAAGATTATTGTATGTCATGCAGTGGTTTGGGGGTTTCACTCTTTTATGGTCTTCACATCTATATCTGAGTTTATAATGGGAAAGGTCCATGGTGAGTCCATGCATTCCAATGTTGATCAGATGCAATACCTCAAGAAGCAAGTGGTATCCACATCCACATCCATCCTGTAGAGGTTCCAATGTTAATCAGATGCAATATCTCAAGAGCAAGTGGTATCTTGCTTTGGATATTTGGAGAATTTCTCCTTCGCTGGTGTTTTGAGAGAATTAAAAACGTCTTCACGACTTCATCCCTTTTGGGGGATTCCACCCTCATATGATGACGCGAGGTATAACTTAGTGACGTCATAAAGCCTATTGTTGAGTCACGATTGCTCAGCTTGTTTGTTTCCTCGTCACAAGAATCTCTATGAATCATTTTGTTCCACATTGATCCCTTTGTTTAGATTCGAGAGAAGAATGATGACATCAGAGATCTAGTCAATGGACAGCCGAGAGGTACGCACACTCGCCTCCAAACTGTCTCGTGTCGAGCCTGGGTTGCATTCCTGACCAAGCTATAAACTACCATCCTGGTGTTTCATTAATGTGTGCACTGTCCCTCGGATGGGCGTGAAACGTGACTCTCATCTGCCAGCATTAGTTGGTGGACGTTGAAAGAGACGGCAAGCTATTGCCGGCACCCTGGCCAAATTAGAAATTCCTGTCCAAACCTCAGTTGAATGTGCGTCTTGGCCAGCTAGTTCATGAAAGACTTATCAAACTTCATCGCCCACCAACCTCGCAAGAGTGTGGGAATAATTGTGGGTGTTAAGAAGAGGAAGAAGTTTATGAACGAAGGTGACACCAGCTGACTTCCAGGCAGATGGAAGATGTCCTCGGGTAAATGATTGGGTGAAGATCCGTCATCGAAGCAACAGTTAAAACTGTCTCGTACATTGACAGCACCCTCAACCCAATG
>NC_140977.1:2723138-2898138 GCF_056783735.1 Eptatretus burgeri | reverse complement strand
AAAAAGGGGCAGAGTCAAAAGGAGTGGAGTCAATTTTTGAATTTTTGTTTTTGTCAATTTATTATCTTTCTCTTTTGTAATTCCTGTGAATAAAATGAACCTAAAATCTCTTCTCCCTCTAAATCACATAATTTGTATCATAATTTGTGATGAACAAAATATGTTATGAACCAAAATATGAAAAAGAGATTAATGTCAGAAAACGTAAGTTCAAAGTTGGTGATATTGTAAGAGTATATAGGTGGAAATCTCATTTTGAAAAAGGTTCTACTAAACGATGGACAAATGAGCTTTTTAAAATTGTTGATGTGATAGATACAGTTCCTTGGACTTATAAGATATATGATTTAAAGGGGGAAGAGATTTTAGGTTCATTTTATTCACAGGAATTACAAAAGACAAAAGTAAGCAGTTAATACTCATGGGAGCAATAGGTTGGCACTTCACTCCCCTCTACTGTACACCTTTATGGACACTCGAGGACCAAGTCCGAGGTGTATAACAGGTGGCATCTTCCGAGGGTTAAATTTTAAATATATATTATGTGTGTCGAGGGGGACGTTCTTAGATCTGTGAACCCCAAACACAGAATCCTCGACTACATCGTCAAAGGCTTAACTTTTGTTTGTTGGTGTGTGTGCAGTGGGGGACGTTCTTAGATCTGTGAACCCCAAACACAGAATCCTCAACTACATCGTCAAGGTTTAACGTGTGAGTGTGTGTGTGTGTGTGTGTGTGTGTGTGTGTGTGTGTGTGTGTGTGTGTGTGTGTGTGTGTGTGTGTGTGTGTGTGTGTGTGTGTGTGTGATAATATAACAGGGAGCATGATCAACCCCAACCCATCCCTAACCCACCCTAACCCTCACATTCAAAATCTCAACCCCAACCCAACCCAGGCCCAACACAATATCTATTTTAAAACACGTATTTCAACAATATAAATATTTTTGATGTTTTTTTCTCTTCTTCCAATTCTGTCTTTTAAGGCTTTCACGTTTGATGAAGTAGAAAGGGGGAGTAAGAACTTTCCTTCACTTTCTTCCCAGAACTTTCTTGATGTTGCTCTCATCAAGCACTATCCAACAAAGAATCACATCGATAGGTTCAGATCCCCAAGAGTCTTCTTGGTAGAAACCACATTTCTAGTCTCCAAAATAAACCCAACTTTCCAAGTCTCCAAGGTATAACCACATTCCTGTTGAGTTTCCAAGATATGTATCACATTGTGAGTTATCAAGCCAGAACCCACATTTCAAGTCTCCAAAATAAAACCAACTTACAAAGTCTCCAAGGGATAACTCATTTCCTGTTTTTTTTCAAAATTTGTGAGTCTCCAAGGTAGGTTCCATATTTAGAACCATCTTGGCAGAACCCTTTTCCCAAGTCTCCAAGGTAGTTATTGAAACCATCAAGGCAGAACTCATTTACTGATGTTTCCAAAATTTGTGAGGTCATCGATGTCGGTTTCATATTTAAAACCACCAAGGATAGCTCATTTAGTGATATATTTTTTTAATTTGTGAGTTTCCGAGGTAAAACTTATGTTCTGGTTCATCAAGGTATGACTCTTTGGTTGGGTCATCAAGGTTGAGCTCATTCTGTGGGTCTTGGTCACTCACAAGGTCTTCAACCAAGCCAACAATTTCGCCCCAAGTTGTGGCAAAAGCAGTATTTTCATTTTGTATTTCTGATACAATTTCCTGTGAGAGAAAATATTGAATTCGCTATATATTGTTACGTTTGAGGGGGGGGGTATGCATTCAAAGGGTAATTAGGATGTTTCATTAGGTATGCCATGCTGTTCGAGTGTACCAGGATCTCAATGTAATAAGTAGCAATTCAGTGGTGATAAGTTGTCTCTTAAATGTCCATTTCTTCAAGGGGGAAATGATAATTGTCACGTAATTAGATAGGGATACGGGATAGGGTAAGTGTGTCTGCGTAAACCCCTTTTAGTAGTCCCTGGAGGCTTGCCGTGACGTCACAGGACAGTGCTGCCGATGGCCCCGCCCCGTGATCACGATTGGCGGAAGGCGACGGCGCAGGGCTAATAAAACGGCTCGATTGGAAGTGACGAGGACTCGAGGATAAAAAGGTTCTGTTCGGGGTCGAAAAGGAAGAGGAAGAAGATCGGGACAGAAAAACTGTTCTGGTGGAGGTTGTTGTGCTGGGAGCGTGCTTTTTGTTGGGCTGTTTTCGATCCTGGTTTCATCGTGTCTTGTAGCCTTGCTGAGCCTCGTGCCTCACCTCGGTTGGCTCTGGGGTTCTGCTGGCTCGGAGTACGGGGTCGAACAGCGGGCGGACCTGCCTCCCTCTCCTGCTCGCAATTTGGCGCCAGAACTAGTTCCCTGGCGGATGTGAGCGGACTTGGGCCAAGACCAGGAGGTCGACAGCACTACGGTTTCTCCTGCCCCCCTGACGAGAGCAAGGCCAGCTCGTCCAACGCCAATCCAGGGACTGTTGCGTCCACACCACAGGCCAGCCTGACCACCAGGACCAGCTACGTGTGTGTGTGTGTGTGTGTGTGTGTGTGTGTGTGTGTGTGTGTGTGTGTGTGTGTGCGTGTATGTGTGTGTGTACCTGGCGCCTTAGAGGGTTTGAGATTTGTATATTCATTGGAATTGTCTGTGTTTTCCCCACGCCTGAACCCACACCACCATCTCGTCGAATCGCCCCGGATCCCTCTTCTTGCCGAGTCTTGTTAATGTATTAATTAAGTGATTTAATTGTTAAATGATTATATGCTTAAATCAAACTCTGTAAATAGGAAAATAAAATCTTACCTCAATAGATAAAAGGTTTGAATCCAGTTCATCAACTTGAAGGTTTAGTTCCATACAAGTAGTAGAACTCCAAGGAACTCCAAAGTCATCCCACTCAAGCTCAGCACAGCAGTCTATTCTCAGTAAAAGTAAAAATATTGTTGCGGATTTCGCGCCCGCCGGCGTGCGACGGCCACGTAACTCGAATCGCGGCACGTCGCCCACCGGACGGACAATCCAGTCGTGACCCTCTCGGACTAACGCCGGGAACCAGTCACGGGTGGACCTTTCGGTCTCACCGCGATCGAGCCAATCAGCCCCCGCGTGGGATAGGGTTGCTCGCCAAATTCGAACTACCTAAGTACCCACGCGGAGGGTAGACCGGGCGATCGCACCTCGCCGCAGGTCGACTTCGGACACGGGCCACTTAAGCGACCCGTTCCGTTCTATCAGAATAACCGAGCGGTGTTATCGTCGACCTCGACGGTTCGATTAATTATCGGGCGTATTCAGCCCACTACCAACCCTTTACGTGAAGCAAGATGGGGATTCAATGGAGGAAAAGACGAAGCGAAGCGGGAGAACAGTTCAACAATAAAGCACATTTATTCTCGGCACACGGGAAGCACACAAATACAATTCCACCAAATGCACACAAAAAAAAAAGAAAACACAATTCCATTTACACAAAAAGCAAACATAAAAGTGAAAACACAGTGCAGAGCTAATACCGACTACCGAGCACACGGCAACACTTATACAATTCTACTTCACAGACGGCGCCGACAACACATACCCAAAACCAAGGAAAAGAAATCCCCCAAGAATGAGGTAGGCCTGGGGCCGAGACCGGGTCGGGCCTACCCGTCTGGTGATGAGACGCGGAGCGGCGATGGCGCCTCTCTCCGCGGGCCTCGTGGACAGTGCCTGGCAGGGGGTGGGAACGGGGCCCCCTTGGTCGCACTATCTCAGCGCGGGGGGAAACAGGAGGGGGTTGCTGATGCTCGGGGTATAGAGGATCTTTATTATATGCGACGAGCGTCTCCACCTCGGCCAGGTCGCGCTGTCGGCCTCCTTCGGGTGCAGCTTCCTGCACGACGCGAGCACCCCCTCGTCTGGTGTCGCCGCCTTTCCACAGCTCCGTCCCCTCCGTTCCGACTCCAACGCACACGACGAGCAGCTCCACCGCCCGCGAAGTCTTGACCCTCTGCTTCCGACTCTCCTCTTCTTGACTCTCCGACCCCGTTCTGCTTGCGACTCTCTCGTTCTCGTTCTGACTTTTACGACTCCTTTGACTGACGAACACCGTCCTTTTATCCCCCCGTAACTTCGCCTTTGACCCCCTCCCTTTGACCTTTCACCTCGCTCCCCATTGGCCCGAGAAAAAGTGGGCGTGAAGGCTTTTTGATCCACAAATTTGCATATATCGATCGCCCTGGGGGCGGGGCCAATTCGCCCCTCGCTCACCGATTGGACGGCAAAAAGTGGGCGTGTGTCGTTTTTGATCCGTTTTTGAAGCAGAAAATCCGTGATTTTGTACACGCTGTTCGACGCGCGTTCTGCATGAGTCCAACACCGGTACCCACAGCGGGGCAAGAATGGTGGCGATGCTACGGTTGTGAGGTGTGCGTGAAGGTCGTGGCGGTTGTGGTGAAGCGGTGGTTGTGGTCGGTGGTTGATGTTGTGGTTGTGATCATGGCGGTTGGTCCAAAATAAAGATAGTAAAAGAAAAACGGCTATCCTGAAGAGTCGCAGCACGTATAAATGACATGTATTCCCACTAGACAACGGGTTTGGGCCTAACTACACATGCACTTACCGAGATACCTCACCTAAGGGACCTGAATGGTGGTTTGCGAATCTGGTAACCACAACAATATGTTTAAATTCAGTCTGGGTTTCAAGCATTTATATAGAAAGACTGGTTGGTGTGGTTTCCTTTGGAAATTCCCTGGGCAAGCCCAGGCAAGCCTTGTGAGTCAAAGATTAACTGGAAATGATTTAAGAGGAGGTGGTCGTCACAAGAAGGTGGAGCTTAGGAAAAGTTGGTGGGGCTTAGGAAAAGTGGGTGGAGCTTAGGGAAAGCGGATGCGGTTCATGAAAAGTGGACATGGCTGAAGAAAAAAGTGGGCGTGGCTTAAGAAAACGGGAGTGTGACTTATGTAAAAGTGGGCGTGGCTTATAAAAACAATCTGAGGCTCAGGAGGTGGTCAAACAAGAACATTGAGAGAAGTTTATCATTTATATCTGCTCAACATAGATACAAAAACCAACAACCAAGTTCCAAGTTATTCTTTGTGAAGATACTCGATGGAAATGAATGTTATAAGAAAATTAAGTTATTCCCTAAAGTAGAACATGGACAAATATTCATTGGTTCGCTCTTTGAGTAAAATGAAAATATGAAAGGACTGTGATTATGTTGGGGGGAAGAAGTGCTTAAATCAGTAAGTCTCAATTTTTCATTTGATTGTATGGGAGGGGGAGGAAGTGAGTCTCCCATTTTGAACTTTTGGCGCTTGGGTCAGATAGTTTTCTCTTTTTCCCCATTCATTTGAATGGGCTTCCCAGTAGCAACATTTTACATCTACTAACGTCTTTTCTTCCATGCTGAACTGGTGACCCCGATGTGATCCAGGTCCACCTGGTGCGGAGGTTGTATAGACATGGACAGCCCACAGGATTAAATTTTAAAACCTGCCAAAGGGTGCAGGAGCTCTTTGTGGGGCAATGGCCACCATACTTGGCACCAACTGCATCTGCAGACGTCCTCTTGTAGGTAGTGACCTTCCATCTGCCTATCACTCTGCGAAGCTTGGGCGTATTATGTTCTCGTGGATCAGGTATTGCAGAGCAGAGGTATGCGCTCTACCGAGTGCCCTTGTAGTTGACAATGTAATCACATCCCATGTGTTTAAAATCCAATTCCATTGAAATCGCGATCCGGAGTGCCGGGTTTTTCGCACAGCGCGAGGTTCTGACGCTCTGAGGAAATCACGTGATGTCGCTGCTCACTCCACAATTCCTGTTATTCTTCACACAATAAATCCTACATTTCTCCCAAGATAAACTAAATAAATAAATTCCATCGGGCTTGTTTAAAATCAGAATATCAAGGGAGATTCAGGGCTGAAAAGGAGGTTCCGAAGGGCGGACATTTCGAGGGAATTTTCGTTTTTTTACGAAACGGCGCCACTGATGCTGAAATGCGATCCTCGTTTAAAAGGATTTCTATAAAAGTTTTAAAGTTATCGCTTCTCGGCCTTCGATGGCTGAGACCATAAGAAGGCGTCATGGTTCCGTATATGTTGATAAGCATGTCCCAGGTGATCCCTCCCCATATGAAAGACCAGATATCACTGTGGTGGAGGGAAATACAATCACAATTGTTGACGTTGCTGTCCCCTTTGACAATGGTCCTGATGCCTTTGCCACTTGTGCAGTTGAAAAGAGGGAAAAATATGAAGGACTGTGTAATGCATTGGTTGCTCAGGGCAAGGATGTCCAGGTGCTTGGGTTCATAGTTGGGGCGCTGGGATCGTGGTTCCCTGGTAATGAGTCGGCCCTGAACCGGTTGGGAATTTCCCGGTCTTACCGGAAGCTGATGCGTCGGCTTTGTTGTATTGATGCTATTCGTGGATCCCCGGATATTTACATTGAGCATATGTCGGGCCATCGTCAGTATGTGGAGGTCTGAGGTTGGTCCTCCCCCATCTCCCTTCCCCCCTTTTTAATTTTTTTTCTATGGTGTGGATGGTTTTCATGTTTGTCTAAGTGAATGGATCTTGCCAAATGGTCGAGAAGCGCAAATTTCTATTTTTGGACTGGTTCCCCTTCTTTTTATGGCCTGGTGCCCTCAACTGGTCCTTGGGGGTTGTGTTCTTTTTATTTTGACATTCCCCCAGGGTCCTCTTTTTCTATTCTTTTTCTGATTTTAACGGTGTGGAGGAATTGTATCCTCAGTGTCTTATTCTTTTTTAACCTTTTAATTTTGATCTTTTGAAATTTTTTAATAAATCTGTTCTTATCAGTTCAATTGTTTATTATCGTTGTCCTGGATGAATGGTGGATTTTTTGTTGTTGTTGTTGTTGTTGTTGTTATAATTTTTTTTTTCCTCCCACCATTTTTTCGCGGTGCAGTGTGGTGGACGTCCTATCCTGGGAACTGGTTCTTGAATTATTGCGAATTTTCTCTCTTGTGTATAATTCTAATTTTTTCAACACAGATTCCCAATGGAAGAGGACGGACAGAGGCCGGGTCGGCGAGGTGAAGGTGCTGCTCGTGCTGTGGAGACGTTCCCCTGCGAGTAGTGCGGTAAAGACCTTGCGACGCTCGCAGGGTGGCGTCGACACATCGCCCGCATGCACCGGGTGGTCGCCGCGGAGGCCAACGCCCCCGTCGGCCCCCATACCCAGGTATTTCTGTACCCGCTTCCCGACCGGTGGCCTTGTTCACTGTGCCGCGAGACCCTACAACGACATCTGAAGCGGTTTCATGCCGGGACCGCCTTTATTTCAGTTTTTCGATGCTCTCTGTGCGACCTGGAATACGATACGGCAAGGAAGGCGGCGAACCATTTCCAAATCCATCGGAAAGAGGACAGAGTTCGCCCCTCCGTTGCCGGTATCGCTGGGCCTTCGGGTTGTCGATTGCCGAGACGACAGCCGGCTGAGGCGAGCGCCGATTCGAGACGGGTGCCCCAAGTTATAACAAAGTATGTACCGGGTCCGACCTTTCTGGCCGAGAGCTTTGGCTCTGACGACGGGGCGACCGGCCCGCGTGTTGTAAATATTAGTGCAATCGGTGTTAGTAAGCTGCGGTCGTTCCGGAGGTCCTGGTCACCATTTTTGGGTTGCCCCTCTGGAGGGCAGGCTGATCTGATTGTGGAGTCTAGCCGGGTCTCAGAGCCCCTTGTGGGTGTCCCCCTCTTGGAACAACAAGTAGTTGCCTGCAGTGAGTCTCCGGTGCTGCCCATCACCGAGGGTTCCCCTGTCGGGGTTACCCCCCGATGTGATGTGGAGACATCCCGGGTTCTTGACCAATTGGTATCGGCTATTCTTGAGGCCCCCGAGGGGCCTGCTTTCGAGGAGGCTTGTGACAGTTTTTTGCAGGTGGCAGGTACTGTGGCTGGGGGTGGGTTGAGCGGTAGGGTGGAGGGGGTGGGGCGCTGCGATGGGGCGGGGGGGGCTTGAACCCGCGGGTGCGGCTGAAATTGCGGCTCCGCCCGCTTCGGTTGCCGACCGGTCTCGAGCTCCCCCGCCCCGACACGGCGCTCCTCCGGCTCCACGGCCTGTCTCCCCTCCCCCAGGTGTTGATGCTGGCCCAAGCTTCCCTGAGTATTGGGTTGGTCAGCTGTGGAACGCGGTGTTGTGGGAGGAGTTTGAAAAGGTCTGCGATGCATTCGCCAGTGCCTGGTTGACCGCTGCCGACCACGGCGTGGTGGACGCAATGCAGACGCCCCCACGCACCCAAGTCATCCTCGACCTGATCGTCCGGATATGGTGGGTGCTCCCAGGCCTGGGTACGACCCCCAGGAGGCCAGTCGCCTGCAGAAGCTGTACAGACACAGCAGAAAGCGTGCCTTTAGGGTGGTCCTCGGGAAAGCTGAGGATAGATATTCTGGTGGGAGAGAATCCGTGGAGGCTTTTTTCTCCCGGGTGTTCTCCGCCAAGAATGTCGACCCAGTTGTCATTTCCCGGGAATTCTCCAAACATGTGTCATCCACTGACGAGGCTCGTGTGGAGGGGGCGGCGTTAAGTGCGCCCATTGGTCAGAGAGAGATCTCTGCCCGACTTGGGCGCATGAGTAACTCTGCCCTAGGACCGGACCGTGTTGATTACCAGCAACTGAAGCGGATGGATGGGGCATGTCGCGTGACATTGGAAATTTTTAACCGATGTCTGCGCTCACTCCGCATCCCAGCTTCATGGAAGCAGGCCACCACGGTCCTGATCCACAAGAAAGTGGACACCGGGGACCCAGAGAATTTTCGGCCAATTGCCCTCCAGAGTTGCCTCTGCAAACTGTTTATGGCGGTTCTGGCTGATCGGCTCCGCAGCTGGGCGCTCCGGCATTCAATGCTGAGTGAGGCCCAGAAGTGCTCTCGGCCCAGTGAAGGCTGCTTTGAGCACTCCTTTTTGTTAAACACCATAATGAAGGACGCCAGGCGTAATCAGAAGAATATTTTTGTCGCCTGGCTGCACCTTCGTAATGCTTTTGGGAGTGTTCCACATGGAGCTTCCACATTTTTGGGAGTGTTCCACATTTTTGCCGCACTCGACACGATGGGCGTGTCTGCGGAGCTGATCAACCTGCTTTGGGATGTATACACTGGTGCCTCCACTACCTTTAATATGGATGATGGCCCGACTAGCGAGGTCCCTATATTGTCAGGGGTGAAGCAGGGATGCCCCATATCGCCGATCCTGTTCAACCTCACGATCGAATTGATTGTGCGCATGGTGCAGGCTTCTGCTGTGGCCAGAGGTCACGGCGTCAAAATTCATGGGCAGCCGGTGTCTATATTGGCATATGCTGATGACCTGGTTGTCCTGAGTGGGACCAGGGAGGGTCTTTCGACCCTTCTTGAAGTGGCCTCTGTTAATGCTGATGTGTTGCAGCTGGAGTTTAAGCCTGCTAAGTGCGCCTCTTTGTCACTTTTCTGTCGTGAGGGGGTCAGGGTCGGTGATGTGTCATTCCCGATTCAGGGTCGAATCATGCCAGCTTTGAGTAGCGAGGAGCATTATCGCTACCTCGGGACCCGCATCGGTGTGTACAGAGATGATGAGGACATCTGCTCATTGCTTACCAACATGATTGCGGACGTCCTCAAAATTAAACAATCATTGTTAGCACCATGGCAGAAGTTGGATGCAATTCAGACTTTTGTCCAGCCCTGCCTCTCTTTGGCGCTGCGCGCGGGAGAGACGACCAAAAAACAAGTAAATAGGCTGGTATCTGCGGTGGTTAGTGCAGCGAAGGAGATCTGCCAGCTTCCGGTCCGCGCCTCTAATAATTACATTTTTGCGGGCCGGGATGTTGGCGGATTAGGGTTTCAACACCCGGGGTCGGAGGCAGACATCCAAATTGTCGTTTAGACGGTGCGGATGCTGTCCTCCAGTGACCTTTCTTTACGCGGCATTGCCACGCAGCAGCTCTTGTCCGTCGTCCACCGGACGATCCACTGTGTCCCCATTGAGTCGGACGTGGATAAGTTCCTGTCTGGCTCGATGGAAGGGCCATTGGCGAACTCTAGGTACAGCGGCCAAATTTCCACACTCTGATCTCGGGTGAGGTCCGCGACGCGGCGGATGAATGTGACTGTCCGTCGTGCCTTTTCAGGGAAGCCCGTTGTGACCCTGGGCCATTCCCGTGAGTGTAACTCTAAAGCCGTGTGTTCTGCACTTCGGGAATGGACCAGGGAGAAGTTTGCACAGAGGTTGCTCGGCCTCCCGGACCAGGGAAAGGTGGCCGTTGCACTGAAAATGGATAAGTTTGCCAACGGTTCCTCATGGATTTGCAGTGGTTCGTTTATGCGCTTCTGTGATTGGAGGTTTGTGCATCGGGCAAGGCTGAACTGTGTCCCGACTAATGCTGTGACTCATCGGTGGAATCCCGCTGCCCCCCAGGGGTGTCGGCGGTGTTGCTATCCCCGGGAGACTCTGGCTCACATTGTTGACCATTGTCCCCCGGGTATGGTATCCATTCGCCGCCGACACAACATGATCCAGAGTCGCCTGGTCAAGGCCATTCATCATGGGGACGTATCTGTTGACCAGCATGTCCCAAGTGATCCCTCCCCACATGAAAGACCAGATATCACTGTGGTGGAGGGAAATAAAATCACAATTGTTGACGTTGCTGTCCCCTTTGACAATGGTCCTGATGTCCTTGCCACTTGCGCAGTTGCAAAGAGGGAAAAATATGAAGGACTGCGTAATGCGTTGGTGGCTGAGGGCAAGGATGTCCAGGTGCTTGGGTTCATAGTGGGGGCACTGGGATCGTGGTTCCCTGGTAATGAATCGGCCCTGAACCGGTTGGGAATCTCCCTGTCTTCCTGGAAGCTGATGCGTCGGCTATGTTGCATTGATGCTATTAGTGGATCCCAGGATATTTACATTGAGCATATCTTGGGCCATCGTCAGTATGTGGAGGTCTGAGTTTGGTACTCCCCCATTTCCCTTCCTCCCCCTCTTTGACCCCCCCCATTTTTTTAATGTATATTTTTTTTTGTATGGTGGTGGATGGTTTTCATGTTTGTCTCAGTCAGGCGTCGGCAACCTAAACCAGGCCGCGGGCCACTGGGCCACGTTCGGGCCACCTCGCGTGCCGCACCCCCCTCCCAACCCGAAAAAATAACAAACACACCTAAAAATCAAATAATAATAAATGTAATTGTAAATTGAACCTTCAGACTTGTAGTAATCACAATGTGAAACAATTAATGTGAAGGCTGGTGATTCTTTGATGCAGACAGAGAGTCAATGTCCAGCTTGATGGAGGAGGAGGCCAGGAGGAGGACGTCTTGAAGATGAGCGTCTGTAAGCTGTGCTCTTGTCTTGTTCTTCGTCAGCTTCATGCGACTGAACAGCTGCTCTCAAGAGTATGTGGACCCGAACAATGAAGCTAAGTGCAGAGCCTCCATAACAAGAGCCGGGAAAGCACGGGAGGCTGAGAGCGAGTGCCAGAACTTCATTGGCGACAAAAGAGCAAACTTTGCGCGGTGGCTCTCTGAGCACTGGAGCTCAATGAGCTCCAGCTGAAGGTCGTCAGCCACATCCACAGAATCCACATCAAAGGGAGCGGAGAATAGCTTGAACTCTTTCTCACAGGCGCGCACATCTTTGAAGCGTCTCTCGAACTCGCCTCGCAGCTCAAACAGGGCAGCGGCGTAGCGACGGCAGGCAGCGGGGGTCGGGCGCAGCTCAGCCAATCGGGCGAAGTGAGTGAATTTGTTCTGGTTGAGCTGATGCTCCCACAGGCGAAGTTTGCATTCGAATGCCTTCACGAAGGCGAGGAGGTCAGGTACCAAGACACCTTTACCCTGCAGATGGATGTTCAGCTCGTTTAGATGTCTAGTAATGTCCACCAGGAACCCGAGGTCACACACCCATGTGGGATCCTCGAACTGAAGGACAGGATTGCCCTTCTCCCGCAGGAAAGACGCCAGCTCATCCCTCAGGCTGAAGACTCTCCAACATCTTTCCTCGGCTGAGCCAACGGACCTCGCAGAAGTCGATCAGGTCGCCGAACTCTGCCTCAGCATCAGCCAGGAGATCGCGGAACTGTCTGTGGGTGAGAGCATGGGCGCAAACAAATTTCACCGCCCTGACGACTACAGTCATGACCTCCGTAATGGTCACAGACTTTGCGCACAGAGCCTCCTGGTCCTGGTTAAGTGGACAAGAAGCGAAAATAATTTATTGTGACGTACAGAGACTGTGATGTATGTGGAAGAATCATATGTCCACATATGTTAAATTTGCCGTCTGTTCAGAAAAATGTTTCGCGGGTCGCACCTAATGGAAATCCGGACAAGGCGCCGCGGGCCGCACGGGAGGAGCTCGTGGGCCGCATTTGGCCCACGGGCTGCGGGTTGCCGACCTCGGGTCTAAGTGAATGGATCTTGCCAAACGGTTGAGAAGTGCAAATTTCTATTTTTGGACTGGCCCCCCTTCTTTTTATGGCCTGGTGCCCTTAACTGGTCCTTGGGGGTTGTGTACTTTTTATTTTGACATTCCCCCAGGGGCCTCTTTCTATTCTTTTTCTGATTCTAACGGTGTGGAGGAATTTTATCCTCATTGTCTATTCTCTTTTAACTTTTTAATTTTGGTCTTTTGAAATTTTTTAAATAAATCTATTCTTATCAGTTTCGCAGCTGATATGTCCTGCAATGTGGGACGAGACTATTAAATGGATTTTTGGTATTGGGAGTTGCATTCGGGGCTTGTTCCGTTCGCTCCATGCATCGTCCTCGTATTGCAGTTCCTCCAGGAATGGTTCACCCCTTTTGGGGAAAATTATAAACAAAGAAAATATTATTGTATGTCATGCAGTGGTTTGGGGGTTTCACTCTTTTATGGTCTTCACATCTATATCTGAGTTTATAATGGGAAAGGTCCATGGTGAGTCCATGCATGATGACGTCCATGGTGAGTCCATGCATTCCAATGTTGATCAGATGCAATACCTCAAGAAGCAAGTGGTATCCACATCCACATCCATCCTGTAGAGGTTCCAATGTTGATCAGATGCAATATCTCAAGAAGCAAGTGGTATCTTGCTTTGGATATTTGGAGAATTTCTCCTTCGCTGGTGTTTTGAGAGAATTAAAAACGTCTTCACGACTTCATCCCTTTTGGGGGATTCCACCCTCATATGATGACGCGAGGTATAACTTAGTGACGTCATAAAGCCTATTGTTGAGTCACGATTGCTCAGCTTGTTTGTTTCCTCGTCACAAGAATCTCTATGAATCATTTTTTTCCACATTGATCCCTTTGTTTAGATTCGAGAGAAGAATGATGACATCAGAGATCTAGTCAATGGACAGCCGAGAGGTACGCACACTCGCCTCCAAACTGTCTCGTGTCGAGCCTGGGTTGCATTCCTGACCAAGCTATAAACTACCATCCTGGTGTTTCATTAATGTGTGCGCTGTCCCTCGGATGGGCGTTAAACGTGACTCTCATCTGCCAGCATTAGTTGGTGGACGTTGAAAGAGTCGGCAAGCTATTGCCGGCACCCTGGCCAAATTAGAAATTCCTGTCCAAACCTTAGTTGAATGTGCGTCTTGGCCAGCCAGTTCATGAAAGACTTATCAAACTTCATCGCCCACCCAGGCCACCAACCTCGCAAGAGTGTGGGAATAATTGTGGGTGTTAAGAAGAGGAAGAAGTTTGCGAACGAAGGTGACACCAGCTGACTTCCAGGCAGATGGAAGATGTCCTCGGGTAAATGATTGGGTGAAGATCCATCATCGAAGCAACAGTTTAAACTGTCTCGTACATTGACAGCACCCTCAACCCGATGCACCATTGTAATGGAAGATTTGAACGCACGGAAACGTGCACAGAGAACCTTCTGTACACCCAGTCCAAGGACATGAGAAACGCACGCTCGCCAACTCGGACTCACCATGGACCTTTCCCATTATAAACTCAGATATAGATGTGAAGACCATTAAAGAGTGAAACCTCCAAACCACTGCATGACATACAATAATCTTTTCTTTGTTTGTAATTTCCCCCAAAAGGGGTGCACCGTTCCTGGAGGGACTGCAATACCAGGTCAATGCATGGAGTCGACGGAGCAAGCCCCTAATGCAACTCCCAATTCCAAAAATCCATTTAATAGACGAGTCCCGCATTGCGGGACATATCAGCTACTAAACCGATAAGAACAGATTTATTAAAAATTTATAAAAGACCAAAATTAAAAAGTTAAAAAAGGAATAGACACTGAGGATAAAATTCCTCCACACCGTTAGAATCAAAAAGAGAATAGAAATAGGCCCCTGGGGGAATGTCAAAATAAAAAGAACACAACCCCCAAGGACCAATTAAGGGCACCAAGCCATAAAAAGAAAGGGGACCAGTCCAAAAATGGAGATTTGCGCTTCTCGTCCGTTTGGCAAGATCCATTCACTTAGACAAACATAGAAACCATGCACACCATACAAAAAAAAAAAAAAAAAAAAAAAAGGGGGGGGGGAGGAAAGAGGGGAGGAAGGGAAATAGGGAAGTACCAACCTCAAACCTCTTCATACTGACGATGGCCCGACATGTGCTCAATATAAATATCCCGGGATCCCTTGATGGCATCAATACAACAAAGCCGACGCATCAGCTTCCGGTAAGACCGGGAGATTCCCAACCGGTTCAGGGCCGACTCATTTCCAGGGAACCACGATCCCAGTGCCCCCACTATGAACCCAAGCACCTGGACATCCTTGCCCTTAGCCACCAATGCTTTACGCAGGCCTTCGTACTTTTCCCTCTTTGCAGCTGCGCAAGTGGCAAGGGCATCGGAACCATTGTCAAAGGGGACAGCAATGTCAACAATTGTGATTTTATTTCCCTCGACCACAGTGATGTCTGGTCTTTCATGTGGGGAGGGATCACCGGGAACATGTTGATCTACATATACGTCCCCATGACGAATGGCCTTGACCAGGCCACTCTGGATCATGTTGTGACGGCGGCGAATGGGTACCATACCCGGGGGACAATGGTCAACAATGTGAGCCAGAGTCTCCCGGGGATAGCAACACCGCCGACACCCCTGGGGGGCAGCGGGATTCCATCGATGGGTCACAGCATTAGTCGGGACACAGTTCAGCCTTGCCCGATGCACAAACCTCCAATCACAGAAGCGCATAAACGAACCACTGCGAATCCACGAGGAACCGTTGGCAAACTTATCCGTTTTCAGTGCAGCGGCCACCTTTCCCTGGTCCGGGAGGCCGAGCAACCGCTGTGCAAACTTCTCCCTGGTCCACTCCCGAAGTGCAGAACACACGTCTTTAGAGCTGCACTCTCGGGAATGGCCCAGGGTCACAACGGGCTCCCCTGAGAGGGCACGACGGACAGTCACATTTAACCGCCGCGTCGCGGACCTCACCCGAGACCAGAGCGTGGAAATTTGGCCGCTGTACCCGGAGTTCGCCAATGGCCCTTCCATCGAGCCAGACAGGAACTTATCCACGTCCGACTCAACGGGAACACAGCGGATCGTCCGGTGGACGACCGACAAGAGCTGCTGCGTGGCAATGCCGCGTAAGGAAAGGTCACTGGAGGACAGCATCCGCACCGTCTGAACGACAGTTTGGATGTCTGCCTCCGACCCCGGGTGTTGAAGCCCTAATCCGCCAACGTCCCGGCCCGCGAAAATATAATTATTAGAAGCGCGGACCGGAAGCTGGCAGATCTCCTTCGCCGCACTGACCACCGCAGACACCAGCCTATTAACTTGTTTCTTGGTCGTCTCTCCCGCGCGCAACGCGAAAGAGAGGCAGGGCTGGACAAAGGTCTGAATCGCATCCAACTTTTGCCATGGTGCTAGCAATGATTGTTTAATTTTGAGGATGTCCGCCATCATGTTGGTAACCAATGAGCAGACGTCCTCATCATCTCTATACACACCGATGGGGGTCCCGAGGTAGCGATAATGCTCCTCGCTACTCAGAGCTGGCATGGTTCGACCCTGAATCGAGAATAACACATCACCGACCCTGACCCCCCCACGACAGAAAAGTGACAGAGAGGCACACTTAGCAGGCTTAAACTCCAGCTGCAACACATCAGCATTAACAGAGGCCACTTCAAGAAGGGTCGAAAGACCCTCCCTGGTCCCACTCAGGACAACCAGGTCATCAGCATATGCCAATATAGACACCGGTTGCCCATGAATTTTGACGCCGTGACCTCCGGCCGCAGCAGAAGCCTGCACCGCGCGCACAATCAATTCGATCGTGAGGTTGAACAGGATCGGCGATATGGGGCATCCCTGCTTCACCCCTGACAATATAGGGACCTCGCTAGTCGGGCCATCGTCCGTATTAAAGGTAGTGGAGGCACCAGTGTAAACATCTCGAAGCAGGTCGATCAGCTCCGCAGACGCGCCCATCGTGTCCAGTGCGGCAAAAATAGCTCCATGTGGAACACTCCCAAACGCATTCCGAAGGTCCAGCCAGGCAACAAAAATATTCTTCTGATTCCGCCTGGCGTCCTTCATTATGGTGTTTAGCAAAAAGGAGTGCTCGAAGCAGCCTTCACTGGGCCGAGAGCACTTCTGGGCCTCACTCAGCATTGAATGCCGGAGCGCCCAGCTGCGAAGCCGATCAGCCAGAACCGCCATAAACAGTTTATAGAGGCAACTCTGGAGGGCAATCGGCCGAAAATTTTCTGGGTCCCCGGTGTCCCCTTTCTTGTGGATCAGGACCGTGGTGGCCTGCTTCCATGAAGCGGGGATACGGAGCGAGCGCAGACATCGGTTAAAAATTTCCAATGTCACACGACACGCCCCATCCATTCGCTTCAGGTGCTGGTACTCAACACGGTCCGGTCCCGGGGCAGAGTTACTCATGCGCCCAAGTCGGGCAGAGATCTCTCTCTGACCAATGGGCGCACTTAACGCTGCCCCCTCCGCACGAGCCTCGTCAGTGGATGACACATGTTTGGAGAACTCCCGGGAAATGACCGCTGGGTCGACATTCTTGGCGGAGAACACCCGGGAGAAAAAAGCCTCCACGGGTTCCCTCCCACCAGAATATCTATCCTCAGCTTTCCCGAGGACCACCCTAAAGGCACGCTTTCTGCTGTGCCTGTACAGCTTCTGAAGGCGACTGGCCTCCTGGGGGTCATACCTCAGCCCGGAAGCACCCGCCATACCGGGACGGTCAGGTCGGGGACGACTTGGGTGCGTGGGGGCGTCTGCACCGCGTCCACCACGCCGCGGTCGGCAACGGTCAACCAGGGCATTGGCAAACGCATCGCAGACCTTTTCAAACTCCTCCCACAACACCGCGTTCCTCAACTGACCGACCCAATACTCAGGAAAGCTAGGGCCAGCATCAACACCTGGGGGAGGGGAGACAGGCCGTGGAGCCGGGGGAGCGTCGCGCCGGGGCGGGGGAACTCGAGACCGGTCGGCAACCAAAGCGGGCGGGGCCGCAGCCTCAGTCGCACCCGCGGGCTCAAGCCCCCCCGCCCCACCGCGGCCCTCCGCCCTCTCCACACTACCGCTCAACCCCCCCCCCCCAGCCCCAGCACCCGCCACCTGCAAAAAACTGTCACAAGCCTTCTCGAAAGCAGGCCCCTCGGGGGCCTCGAGAACAGCTGATACCAAGCAGTCAAGAACCCGGGATGTTTCCTCATCACATCGGGGGATAACCCCGACAGGGGAACCCTCGGTGATGGGCAGCACCGGAGACTCACTGCAGGCAACTAATTGTTGTTCCAAGAGGGGGACACCCACAAGGGGCTCGAAGACCCGGCTAGACTCCAGAATCAGATCAGCCTGCCCTCCAGAGGGGCAACCCAAAACTGGTGACCAGGACCTCCGGAACGACCGCCGCCTACTACCACCGATTCCACTCATATTTACAATACGCGGGCCGGCCGCCCCGTCGTCAGAGCCATAGCTCTCGGCCGGGACGACCGGACCCGGTGCATCCTTTGTAGTAACTTGGGGCACCTGTCTAGAATCAGCGCTAGCCTCAGCCAGCCGTCGTCTCGGCAGTCGATTACCCGAAGGCCCAGCGATACCGGCAACGGAGGGGCGAACTCTGTTCACTTGATCTTAGCCATCGAAGGCCGAGAAGCGATAACTTTAAAACTTTTATAGAAATCCTTTTAAACGAGGATCACATTTCAGCATCAGTGGCGCCGATTCGTAAAAAAAAAATAAAAAAAAAAAATTCCCTCGAAATGTCCGCCCTTCGGAACCTCCTTTTCAGCCCTGAATCTCCCTTGATATTATGATTTTAAACAAGCCCGATGGAATTTATTTATTTAGTTTATCTTGGGAGAAATGTAGGATTTATTGTGTAAAGAATAACAGGAATTGTGGAGTGAGCAGCGACATCACGTGATTTCCTCAGAGCGTCAGAACCTCGCGCTGTGCGAAAAACCCATCACTCCGGATCGCGATTTCAATGGAATTGGATTTTAAACACCTGGGATGTGATTACATTGTCAACTACAAGGGCACTCGGTAGAGCGCATACCTCTGCTCTGTAATACCTGATCCACGAGAACATATTACGCCCAAGCTTCGCAGACTGATAGGCAGAGGGAAGGTCACCAACTGCAGGAGGATGTCTGCAGATGCAGTTGGTGCCAGGTATGGTGGTCATTGCCCCACAAAGAGCTCCTGCACCCTTTGGCAGGTTTTAAAATTTAATCCTGTGGGCTGTCCATGTCTATACAACCTCCGCACCAGGTGGACCTGGATCACATCAGGGTCACCAGTTCAGCATGGAAGAAAAGACGTCAGTAGATGTAAAATGTTGCTTCTGAGACGCCCATTCAAATGAATGGGAAAAAGCGAACACTATCTGACCCAAGCTCCAAAAGCTCAAAATGGGAGACTCACTTCCTCCCCCTCCCACACAAGGAAATGAAGAATTGAGATTTACTGATTCAAGCACTTCTTCCCCCCAACATAATCACATTCCTTTCATATTTTCATTTTACTCAAAGAGCGAACCAATGAATATTTGTCCATGTTCTTCTTTGGGGAATAACTTAATTTTCTTCTAACATTCATTTCCATCGAGTATATTCACAAAGAATAACTTGGAACTTGGTTCTTCGTTTAGTTATCTCTGTTGAGCAGATATAAATGATAAACTTCTCTGAATGCTCTTGTTTGATCACATCCTGATCCACATATCATTTGTCGATTCCTTATATTTTTCATCGTCTTTCCGAATTCAACATTATTTATGATTTTATGAAAATATGATATTTATTTTCTGAAAGTTCTTCTCAAAATCATTTGAAGCAACCGGTTTTATTTTTGTGTCAAAATGAGTCAGCCAAGCTCCCTCGCCTGAAGCAAAAATGCAATTCATTTCCTTTGAGAGACAAACCTGAAAAAAACCCATTGTTTTCTCATTTCCGTGATGTCATCAACTTGTCCTCTTTTAACGCGAGCTTTGGCTTGTTTTATTCAGAGTATGGAGGATTCAGAGGAGAACTCCGACCTTGCAGATCAATCTTTTTTCACAAGGGGAGAGGTGAGATCCTTAAACCAATTCATTATTTGTTGTTTTATACAGAATTAAATTACTATATGACTAATAATATTTTTTTTCTGACAGATTGTCCCCAATAACATCGTTGATAACTTATGTTGAAAATGAAGCCGACGAATATCAGGAAGAATGGCAGAATATGAATGAAATCCTTATAGATCTTCAATAATTTTGAAGATAATTAAATGGCATAATGTGTCTCAGTGGTTGGAAGACCTTTCACACCCCCTGACGTTGGATAAGTCAAAAGAAAGTGAGAAATTCTCTCTCTCTCTCTCTCTCTCTCTCTCTCTCTCTCTCTCTCTCTCTCTCTCTCTCTCTCTCTCTCTCTCTCTCTCTCTCTCTCTCTCTCTCTCTCTCTCTCTCCACAGCTGTTGCTCGCTTGGCACGTGCGTGCAATCGCGAAGACCTGTTGCTCAGTTCCTGGCGGTACGCGCGGAGCCTGTGTTGCTTTCTCCTCTCCCTCTTCTCATCGTCTAAATGTTTTAGTTTTCGTTTTCTTGACCCCCTTTCTCCTTGTTTTCTCTTTTCCATTGAGTGAGAGAGAGAAAGAGAGCGCGCACGGTAGGTGGAGTTCGGGTTTCTCAGAACCCCTCCCGGTTTTGAGGCCTGGTTTCCATCCGACGGGTTTTGTTAGTTTTTGCCATCGCTTTGGCTCCTTTAAATGATTCTTGGACCGCGTCCATATTATTATCATTTGTATTATTATTAATTTCCTCCATTCGCCAGCGTCGCTTGTGTATTGGTTTTTTAATATATATATATATATATATATATATATATATATATATATATATATATATATATCTATATATCTATCTATATATATATATATATATATATATATATATATATATATATATATATATATATATATATATATTGTTGCGAATTCGCGCCCGCCGGCGTGCGAACGGCCACGTAACTCGAATCGCTGCACGTCGCCCACCGGACGGACAATCCCGTCGTGACCCTCTCGGACTAACGCCGGGAACTAACGGGACGGGGCCCCCTTCTCGCACTATCTCAGCGCGGGGGGAAACAGGAGGGGTTGTTGATGCTCGGGGATGGATATCTCCCTGTCTCGGGTCCCACGACGAGCGTCTCCACCACGACCTCGGTCGCGCCGCCGGCCTCTCCCTCCGCAGCTCCCCGACTCCGACACGAGCACCCCCTCGACCGCCTTCGCCGCCGCCACATCTCCACAGCTCCGTCCTCTTCACTCTGAGTACTACCACTTCTTCCCAGCTCCACCGACCACTCTCCTTGACTGACGAACGCGGTCGTTTATATCCCCCGTGGCCTCGCTCCTTCACCTTCGACCCTTTACCTCCGACCCTTCACCTCTAACTGGCTCCCCATTGGACCGAGGAAAAGTGGGCGTGAATGCTTTTTGATCCATGAATTTGCATATAGCGACCACACTCCAACGTACCTGGAGGCGGGGCCAAATCGCCCCACGCTCACCGATAGGACGGAACAGAAGTGGGCGTGAGTCGTTTTTGATCCGTTTTCTTCGGAAAGGCCGGCGCTTTTGCACCCCTGCTCGGTGCGCGCCCTGCACGAGTCCAGTATCGGTGCCCACAAGCGGCGTGGGAATGACGGTGATGCGATGGTTGTGAGGGCGAGTTGTGACGGTAAAGGTCGTGGCTGTTGTTGTGAAGCGGCGTTGTGGTTGGTGGTTGTTGTGTGATGGCTGTTGAGACGTGGTTGGTGGTGGTAGTAATGGCGGCTGGTCCAAAATAAAGATAGTAAAAGAAAAACGGCTATCTAAAAGGGTCGCAGCCCGCATAAATGACATTTATTCCCTCTAAACAACGGGTTTGGGCCTAACTACACATATACTTACCGAGATATCTCACCTAAGGGACCTGAATGGTGGTTTGCGAATTTCGTCAACCACAACATATATATATATATATATATATATATATATATATATATATATATATATATATATATATATATATATATATATATTTTTTTTTTTTCCCCCCGAGGCATTGAGTGTTATTGCGCCTAAATCATGGTGACCGTTGAGCTGTTAGAGTCTTTAAGTCAGAAAAATGGGTTTTCGTGTACGCCACCACCCGAAATCTCAGTTGAAAAAGTTGTTTTGTGTGTCGGAAAATTAATCGGCATGCATAGTGTAATAGCTGCATCGAGAATGAATCAGCGTGTTGTTATCTTCGTCGCTAAAGAGGAAATGGTGGCGCAGCTTGTGGAGTCAGGACTGACTGTGGAGCCGGATATATTCCTCTTCATATCACCCCTCGATGTTCCATCGATGAAGGTACTCCTGTCAAATATTCCTCCCTTCATAAAAAACGAGCAGGTGAAGGCTGCTTTAGAACAGTATGGCACTGTGGTTTCAAAAATAACTTTCATTCCTGTTCGCTTTAAGGACCACAGTACAAAACATATTCTTTCCTTTCGACGTCAACTATTTATTATTCCGAAGCCAAACATTCGTGAGCTAGACGTGATGTTAAAAATTGAACATGAAAAGTTGACTTACCGCATCTTTGCCACATCACAGACTTTAGTGTGTTACAAATGTGGACAGTATGGTCACATTGAAAATGAATGCCCAAGGGGCGTTGAAAAAGAATCAAGTAAAGTTGAAAATGTAAATGAACCTAAGGTCACTGGGGTGTCTACTGAGGCAGGGGAAAACTCTGAAAATCAAACAAATGGAAAAAATGAGTCTGGTTGGGTGACACGAGGAAAACGAAGGCACCAAAGTGCAGTTGTAGTCGAACCTTCTTCAAATGCGGAAGCAGTCGCTGTGAAGAGGGTTTCACTCAATCGGAAAGAGAGTAACCAAAATCCTTCAGATGTTTATGCCTGCCCTCTCACATGTGATGACGAGGAGACTCTGGAGCTTCAAAACAAACCATCAGTAGATGTCCCAGGCGGAGACGAAACTTGTTCTGGACATACAGTAGGTAGTCATACACTGAAGCAGGATGTTCATGCGGAGATTGTGTCTAAGACCCAAGAACCAACTGTTGAAACCATAGTCGTGCCTAATACCTCAGAACCAGCAGTTCAGACTACAGTAGAGCCTAATAACTCAGAGCCATCTGTCCAAACTATAGTTGTGCCTAACACCACAGAACAATCTCACCAAACTGTAATTGCACCGAGTACCATAGAACTGCCTGTCACATCTACAGCCACACCCATTGCCTCAGTGACTTTGAAGCAGACACCTGAAAAGTTAGAAGGAAATCTGCTTCCTGAGGATTCCTTTTTCGTGAAACCATTTCCAATGTCTGCTATATCTGTTAAGAAAAAGGAAGCTGAAATTGAACACGAGTCATGTGATTCCGATGATACTTGTTCAATATCAGATTCTTCTGAGTTGGATGGTGCAGATGGAGATTCACAAGACCGCAAGGGCTTAAATGCCCCTGCTCCTGCGAAGGTGATCAAGTTCCTCCACAACACCTTTCGGAAAAAAATTAAACTAACCGATTTCTTTCCGGAACTCGATAAATTTATGCTTACCGCATCCCTTATTACTAAAAATCCGGCAGCCTATGGCGCCAATGAATCCCACGTACACAGATTGAGGAAATATGTAACTCTGGCAAGGAAAGAACTTCAGTAACCAGTACCCACCTATAAAATACTAAAATGGTTCTGTCTCTTGCTTGTTTAAACATAAATGGGGGCGCGCCCCTATACGTAAAACACATGTTCGACTGTTACTTGATCAAAAGCATATTGATGTAGCTCTTCTTCAGGATGTGCGTTGTGGACCGACTTGTTCTGCAGAGTGGCAAACCACAATAAGGGGTTCTTGGTTTTTCAGTTCCTTTGATTGCTGCAGTGCAGGAGTTGCTTTCTGGTTTCGATCAAGTCTTTCATCGGACCAAATTGTTTTTCACGAATTCATGCAAGGTCATTTGGCTTTTGTGGTTTTTTCTTATGGAGGCTATAAAATCACACTATTAAATGCTTATGTCCCAAGTAATCCTGCAAAAAGAAACGAATATTTTTCCATTCTTGATGATTGTTTATCCCAGATTGATTTTAGTGGCCTCGTGTCCCTCACTGGTGATTTTAATTGTACCTTGGAGCCAGCTCTGGACCGTAATGGCTCAGAACCTCACCCTGAGAGTGCAAAAGGGTTTGCGACCATTTTAGCAAAGTATAATTTGGTTGATGGTTGGAGATTGCAGCACCCCAAAGTTAAACAATATTCGTGGTGTCAAGCTTCCAATAACAGGGTATCGTTCGCTCGCTTAGATAGATTTTATGTTAATAATGATTTTCGGAACTTTATATTGTCTACGGCAATTTCTCCCTCTGGCTTTTCGGATCACCACCTAGTTTCTTTAAAATTAACTTTTCCCTATCTTCAACGTAGGAGTGCCTATTGGGCTCTAAATGTTAGTCTTTTGGAAGACATTGTTTTTTGCAATGCTTTTAGGATCTTTTGGACTTCTCTTTACGGAAGGAAAAATACTTTTCATAGCAAGCTACAATGGTGGGATATTGTAAAAATCCACATCAAAATCTTTTGTCAGCGGTATAAACTTCATCACTCTCAGGATAGTCTTTCAAGGATAACGATTCTAGAAAAAGAGGTTTTAGAATTGCAAAGAAATCCTCTTGAGTTGAACAGAAATCAAGGATTACGTAAAGAATTTATAACTAAAAAAGAACTTCTTCACAGTCTTGTCAACGAAAGGGCTAAAGGGGCTTTAGTGCGGCTTAAGATTAAAAATTTGGATCTTTTTGACACTTCATCAAAGTTTTTCTTCTCTTTGGAGAGGAAAACTAAAGCTCAACAACAACTATTATCTGTACAATCACCTGAAGGAGAGATAGTAAGTGACCCTAAGATGGTTAAAAGAATTGTAGTCGATTATTTTTCTTCTTTATTCTGTGCAAAAAAGATTGATTTGAATGTTGCAAAAGCCTTTATTGAACCTTTACCCAAGAGTCACAGCGAGCGTCTTTGGAGAGTTCCATCACGCTGGAGGAGTTGGGTCTTGCTCTTTCCAGTATGGCGTCCGGGAAAGCTCCTGGTCTGGATGGAATCCCCTGTGAATTCTGCAAAACCTTTTGGGACATTATCGGACCCGAACTTTTGGAAGTACTCAAGGAAAGTTTTCAAGTTGGGGAGCTCCCCCTAAGTTTCCGGCGAGCCGTTGTTTCCTTGTTACCAAAGAAGGGAGACACCCAGTTACTCAGAAACTGGCGTCCTGTCTCCTTACTGAACACCGACTACAAGATTTTTTCAAAGGTCCTTGCCTCTCGCTTAAAATTGGTAGTCCAATCTTTGGTGCATCCTGATCAAACCTGTTGTGTGCCTGGACGATCAATATATGACAATCTTGGCGCTGTTCGTGACATTGCTGATGTGTGTGATCTTCTGCATAAAAGTACTGGCTTAATCTTTGTTGATCAAGAGCATGCCTTTGATAGTATAGATCATAGTTATCTATTTGCTATCCTAAAGGGTTTTGGTTTTGGTCATATTTTTGTATCATATATTCAGTTGTTGTATCACAATATTTATAGTTTATTCAAAATAAATAATGAGTTGATTCCTCCCTTTACTGTTACCAGAGGAATAAGGCAAGGGTGTCCCTTATCCGGAATCCTTTATGTTCTTTCCATTGAACCCCTTTTAGTTAAATTGCGTGAGAAACTTGTGGGATTCACTGTCGCTCCGGACATACCTGCTATAAAAGTTGTTGCTTAAGCAGATGATATCTGCACTACAATTCAATGTCAAGAAGATGTATCTGAACTACTTAAAACTATGAATAATTTTACCCTTGCTTGCTCAGCCAGAGTAAACTGGACAAAGAGTTATGCCTCCTTTTTTGGATTAGCAATGCATTTTTCCTTCCCAACACTACCTGGCAATTTATCCTGGAAGAATAATAGTGTTTACCATTTGGGTGTCCACCTTGGTGATGCTCAAAGTATTCAGAAAAACTGGGATGGACTAACAGACAAAGTCTACTCCAGACTTCAGAGATGGAGGGGCCTTCTGTGCAAATTATCATATTATGGAAAAGTTTTAGTTATTAACAATTTGGTCTCTTCCAACTTGTGGCACAGGTTTATTGTCTTGCAGCCACCTGCATGGCTAATTAAAAATATTCAAAAACACTTAATCGATTTTTTCTGGGGTGGTATGCACTGTCTTCGACCAGGTGTGCTCAGCCTTTCTCGTAATGAGGGGGGTCAAGGGCTTGTTGACATCACCAGCAGGATGTCCCAGCATCACCAGCAGCATCACCAGCAGGTGGTCAAACAAGAACATTGAGAGAAGTTTATCATTTATATCTGCTCAACATAGATACTTAAACCAACAACCAAGTTCCAAGTTATTCTTTGTGAATATACTCGATGGAAATGAATGTTATAAGAAAATTAAGTTATTCCCTAAAGTAGAACATGGACAAATATTCATTGGTTCGCTCTTTGAGTAAAATGAAAATATGAAAGGACTGTGATTATGTTGGGGGGGAAGAAGTGCTTAAATCAGTAAGTCTCAATTTTTCATTTGCTTGTATGGGAGGGGGAGGAAGTGAGTCTCCCATTTTGAACTTTTGGGGCTTGGGTCAGATAGTTTTCTCTTTTTCCCATTCATTTGAATGGGCGTCCCAGAAGCAACATTTTACATCTACTGACGTCTTTTCTTTCATGCTGAACTGGTGACCCCGATGTGATCCAGGTCCACCTGGTGCGGAGGTTGTATAGACATGGACAGCCCACATGATTAAATTTTAAAACCTGCCAAAGGGTGCAGGAGCTATTTGTGGGGCAATGACCACCATACCTGGCACCAACTGCCTCTGCAGACGTCCTCCTGCAGTTGGTGACCTTCCCTCTGCCTATCACTCTGCGAAGCTTGGGCGTAATATATTCTCCTGGATCAGGTATTACAGAGCAGAGGTATGCGCTACCGAGTGCCCTTGTCGTTGACAATGCAATCACATCTCGTGTGTTTAAAATCCAATTCCATTGAAATCGCGATCCGCAGTGCTGGGTTTTTCGCAGAGCGCGAGGCTCTGACGCTCTGAGGAAATCACGTGATGTTGCTGCTCACTCCACAATTCCTGTTCTTCTTCACACAATAAATCCCACATTCCTCCCAAGATAAACAAAATAAATAAAATCCATCGGGATTGTTTAAAATCAGAATATCAAGGGAGATTCTTGGCTGAAAAGGAGGTTCCGAAGGGTGGACATTGAGGAAATTTTCGTTTTTTAACGAATCGGCGCCACTAATGCTGAAATGTGATCCTCGTTTAAATGGATTTTTACAAAAAAATTTAGGTTATCTCTTCTTGACCTTTCGTGGCTAAGATCAAACACACCGATGTGTCCTCCACTGACAAGGCTCGTGCAGAGAGGATGGTGTTAAGTGTGCCCGTTGGTCAGAAGGAAATTTCTGATCGACTTGGGTGCGTGAGTAACTCTGCCCTGGGCATGGACCATGTTGAGTACCAGCACCTGAAGCGGATGGATGGAGCGTGTCGTGTGACATTAAAATTTATAACCGATGTCTGCGCACGCTCTGTATTCCAGCTTCATGGTCCTGATCCACAAGAAAGGGGACACCGGGGACCCAGAGAATTTTCGGCCAATTGCCCTCCAGAGTTGCCTCTATAAACCATTTATGGTGGTCCTGGCTGATCGGCTTCGTAGCTGGGCGCTCTGGCATTCTATGCTGAGTGAGTCCCAGAAGTGCTCTCGGCCCAGTGAAGTCTGCTTCGAGCACTCCTTTTTGCTGATTACCATCATGAAGAATGCCAGGCGTAACCAGAAAAATATTTTTGTTGCCTGGCTGGACCTCTGTAATGCTTTCGGGAGTGTTCCACATGGACCTATTTTTTCCGCGCTGGACACGATGGGCGCGTCTGTGGAGCTGATCGACCTCCTTCGGAACATGTATACTGGTGCTTCCACAACCTTTAATACGGATGACGGTCCGAAGAGCGTGGTCCCTATTCCGTCAGGGGTGAAGCAGGGATGCCCCATGTCACCGATCCTGTTCAATCTCACGATAGAATTGATTGCGTGCGCAGTGCAAGCTTCTGCTGCGGCCGGAGGTCATGGTGTCAAAATTCATGGGCAGCCATTGTCTATATTGGCGTATGCTGACGAATTGGTTGTCCTGAGTTGGACCAGGGAGGGTCTTTCAACACGTCTTGACGTGGCCTCTGTTTATGCCGATATATTACAGCTGGAGTTGAACCCTGCTAAATGTGCCTCTTTGTCACTTTTCAGTCGGGGGGTGGATGCAATTCAGACCTTTGTCCAGCCCTGCCTCTCTTTCGCGTTGCACGCGGGAGAGACGACAAAAAAACAAGTAAATAGGCTGGTATCTGTGGTGGTCAGTGCGGCGAAGGAGATCTGCCAGCTTCCGGTCTGCGCTTCGAACAATTACATTTTCGCGGGCCGGTATGTTGGTGGATTAGGGCTCCAGCACCCGGGTTTCAGAGGCAGACATCCATACTGTCGTTCAGACGGTGCGGGTGCTGTCCTCCAGTGACCTTTCTTTACGCGGCATTGTCACGCAGCAGTTCTTGTCGGTCGTCCACCGGACGATCCACTGTGTTCCCGATGAGTCGGACGTGGATAAGTTCCTGCCTGGCTCAATGGAAGGGCCATTGGCGAACTCTGGGGACAGCGGCCAAATTTCCACACTCTGTTCTCGGGTGAGGTCTGCGACGTGACGGTTAAATGTAACTGTCTGTCGCGCCCTCTCGGGGGAGCCCGTTGTGACTCTGGGCCATTCCCGTGAGTGCAGCTATAAAGACGTGTGTTCTACACTTCGGGAATGGACCAGGGAGAAGTTTGCACAGCGGTTGCTCGGCCTCCCGGACCAGGGAAAGGTGGCCGCTGCCCTGAAAACGGATAGGTTTGCCAACGGTTCCTCGTGAATTCGCAGTGGGTCATTTATGCGCTTCTCCAGGAAGCGTGAGACCGTGATCCAGGAGAATATATTACGCCCAAGCTTCGCAGAGTGATAGGCAGAGGGAAGGTCACCAACTGCAGGAGGACGTCTGCAGAGGCAGTTGGTGCCAGGTATGGTGGTCATTGCCCCACAAAGAGCTCCTGCACCCTTTGGCAGGTTTTAAAATTTAATCATGTGGGCAGTCCATGTCTATACACCCTCCGCACCAGGTGGACCTGGATCACATCGGGGTCACCAATTTAGCATGAAAGAAAAGACGTCAGTAGATGTAAAATGTTGCTTCTGGGACGCCCATTCAAATGAATGGGAAAAAGAGAAAACTATCTGAACCAAACCCCAAAAGCTCAAAATGGGCGACTCACTTCCTCCCCACCCAACCCCTTCCCTCCCATACAAGCAAATGAAAAATTGAGACTTCCTGATTGAAGCACTTCTTCCCCCCAACATCATCACAGTCCTTTCATATTTTCATTTTACTCAAAGAGTGAACCAATGAATATTTTTCCATGTTCTACTTTAGGGAATAACAATTTTCTTCTAACATTCATTTCCATCGAGTATATTCACAAAGAATAACTTGGAACTTGGTTCTTGGTTTAGTTATCTCTGTTGAGCAGATATAAATGATAAACTTCTCTCAATGTTCTTGTTTGACCACCTCCTGAGCCTCAGATTGTTTTTATAAGCCACGCCCACTTTTACATAAGTTACGCCCCCGTTTTCTTAAGCCACGCCCACTTTTTTCTTCAGCCATGTCCACTTTTCATGAACCGCATCCGCTTTCCCTAAGCTCCACCCACTTTTCCTAAGCCCCACCAACTTTTCCTAAGCTCCACCTTCTTGTGACGACCACCTCCTCTTAAATCATTTCCAGTTAATCTTTGACTCACAAGGCTTGCCTGGGCTTGCCCAGGGAATTTCCAAAGGAAACCACACCAACCAGTCTTTCTATATAAATGCTTGAAACCCAGACTGAATTTAAACATATTTTTACTTTTACTGAGAATAGACTGCTGTGCTGAGCTTGAGTGGGATGACTTTGGAGTTCCTTGGAGTTCTACTACTTGTATGGAACTAAACCTTCAAGTTGATGAACTGGATTCAAACCTTTTATCTATTGAGGTAAGATTTTATTTTCCTATTTACAGAGTTTGATTTCAGCATATAATCATTTAATAATTAAATCACTTAATTAATACATTAACAAGACTCGGCAAGAAGAGGGATCCGGGGCGATTCGACGGGATGGTGGTGTGGGTTTGGGCGTGGGGAAAACACAGACAATTCCAATGAATATACAAATCTCAAACCCTCTAAGGCGCCAGGTACACACACACACACACACACACACACACACACACACACACACACACACACACACACACACACACACACACACACACACACACACACACACACACACACACAAATACGTAGCTGGTCCTGGTGGTCAGGCTGGCCCGTGGTGTAGACGCAACAGTCCCTGGATTGGCGTTGGACGAGCTGGCCTTGCTCTCGTCAGGGGGGCAGGAGAAACCGTGGTGCTGTCGACCTCCTGGTCTTGGCCCAAGTCCGCTCACAGCCGCCAGGGAACTAGTTCTGGCGCCAAATTGCGAGCAGGAGAGGGAGGCAGGTCCGCCCGCTGTTCGACCCCGTACTCCGAGCCAGCAGAACCCCAGAGCCAACCGAGGTGAGGTACGAGGCTCAGCAAGGCTACAAGACACGATGAAACCAGGATTGAAAACAGCCCAACAAAAAGCACGCTCCCAGCACAACAACCTCTACCAGAACAGTTTTTCTGTCCCGATCTTCTTCCTCTTCCTTTTCGACCCCGAACAGAACCTTTTTATCCTCCCCTCCTCGTCACTTCCAATCGAGCCGTTTTATTAGCCCTGCGCCGTCGCCTTCCGCCAATCGTGATCACGGGGCGGAGCCATCGGCAGCACTGTCCTGTGACGTCACGGCAAGCCTCCAGGGACTACTAAAAGGGGTTTACGCAGACACACTTACCCTATCCCGTATCCCTATCTAATTACGTGACAATTATCATTTCCCCCTTGAAGAAATGAACATTTACGAGACAACTTATCACCACTGAATTGCTACTTATTACATCGAGATCCTGGTACACTGGAACAGCATGGCATACCTAATTAAACATCCTAATTACCCTTTGAATGCATACCCCCCCCTCAAACGTAACAATATATAGCGAATCCAATATTTTCTCTCACAGGAAATTGTATCAGAAATACAAAATGAAAATACTGCTTTTGCCACAACTTGGGGCGAAATTGTTGGCTTGGTTGAAGACCTTGTGAGCGACCAAGACCCACAGAATGAGCTCAACCTTGATGACCCAACCAAAGAGTTATACCTTGATGAACCAGAACATAAGTTTTACCTCGGAGACTCGCAGATTAAAAAAAAATATATCACGAAATGAGCTATCCTTGGTGGTTGAAATATGAAACCTACCTCGATGACCTCACAAATTTTGGAAAAATCAGTAAATGAGTTCTGCCTTGATGGTTTCAATAACTACCTTGGAGACTCGGGAAAAGGGTTCTGCCAAGATGGTTCTAAATATGGAACCTACCTTGGAGACTCACAAATTTTGAAAAAAAAAACAGGAAATGAGTTATCCCTTGGAGACTTTGTAAGTTGGTTTTATTTTGGAGACTTGTGGGTTCTGGCTTGATAACTCACAATGTGATACATATCTTGGAAACTCAACAGGAATGTGGTTATACCTTGGAGACTTGGAAAGTTGGGTTTATTTTAGAGACTAGAAATGTGTTTTCTACCAAGAAGACTCTTGGGGATCTGAACCTATCGATGTGATTCTTTGTTGGATGGTGCTTGATGAGAGCAATATCAAGAAAGTTCTGGGAAGAAAGTGAAGGAAAGTTCTTACTCCCCCTTTCTACGTCATCAAACCTGAAAGCCTTAAAAGACAGAATTGGAAGAAGAGAAAAAAACATCAAAAATATTTATATTGTTGAAATACGTGTTTAAAAATAGATATTGTGTTGGGCCTGGGTTGGGTTGGGGTTGAGATTTTGAATGTGAGGGATAGGGTGGGTTCGGGATGGGTTGGGGTTGATCATGCTCCCTGTTATATTATCACACACACACACACACACACACACACACACACACACACACACACACACACACACACACACACACACACACACACACACACACACTCACACGTTAAGCCTTGACGATGTAGTTGAGGATTCTGTGTTTGGGGTTCACAGATCTAAGAACGTCCCCCTCGACACACATTATATATATTTAAAATTTAACCCTCGGCAGATGCCACCTGTTGTACACCTCAGACTTGGTCCTCGAGTGTCCATAAAGGTGTACAGTGGAGGGGAGTGAAGTGCCAACCTATTGCTCCCATGAGTATTATCTGCTTACTTTTGTCTTTTGTAATTCCTGTGAATAAAATGAACCTGAAATCTCTTCCCCCTTTAAATCATATATCTTATAAGTCCAAGGAACTGTATCAATCACATCAACAATTTTAAAAAGCTCATTTTCTCCATCGTTTAGTAGAACCTTTTTCAAAATGAGATTTCCACCGATATACTCTTACAATATCACCAACTTTGAACTTACGTTTTCTGACATTAATCTCTTTTTCATATTTTGGTTCATAACATATTTTGTTCATCACAAATTATGATACAAATTATGTGATTTAGAGGGAGAAGAGATTTTAGGTTCATTTTATTCACAGGAATTACAAAAGAGAAAGATAATAAATTGACAAAAACAAAAATTCAAAAATTGACTCCACCCCTTTTGACTCTGCCCCTTTTTGCCTTCACCCACACAAACCACACCCACACCAGCCACACCTACATCCATCATATCCACATGATTAGTGATTGGTTTATGAGTTCCCCACACACATGTAAATTTAATTAACAAATTGCTCCACCCCTTCTTTGTTTCCACCCACACAAGCCACACCCACACAAGCCCCACCCACAAAGTCCCACTCACAAAAGCCCCAGCCACACATATTCATCCCACCCCTCCCCTTCCCCTTGTGCACCCCGACCTTTGACCCACCACACCCCCTCATCCCACCCCCCACCCTTCCCCACACGCACATGGGGAGGGGAGTGGGTGGGATGAGGGGGAGTGTTGGGTCGTAAGGAGAGTGCATCTACCCCCCACCCCTAACCCTCCCCCACCTCTCCCCCCAACCCTAACCCGAACCCTCCCCCACCCCTCCCAACCCTAACCCTCCCCCCCACCCTCCCCTTTATTCTTTTTTTGTAATTAAGAATTAAATAATTGTAAGCAAAGTATATATCATTAAATAAGATTGAAAACATTGAACAAAATCTTCTTCCGCAGCAACAGTCTAACGATTTGTGGTTTTGAAACTCGATCACCATATTTTATTCAAAACAAAGAGAGAAAATCCATGAGGGTAAATAACGATGATTATACAACGATATGAATAAAATAATAAAGAAAACATTTACCTCCAGAAGATTGAGTTTTGCGTCAGGTTGATCCAGACAGGTGTTTAAACTGAAAGAAAAAAAAATTGAAAATGAGTCATCGCTCCGTGGATCAAAACAGACAAAAATTAACACCAAAAGAGAGAGAGAGAGAGAGAGAGAGAGAGAGAGAGAGAGAGAGAGAGAGAGAGAGAGAGAGAGAAAGAGAGAGAGAGAGAGAGAGAGAGAGAGAGAGAGAGAGAGAGAGAGAGAGAGAGAGAGAGAGAGAGAGAGAGAGAGAGAGAGAGAGAGAGAGAGAGAGAGAGAGAGAGAGAGAGAGAGAGAGAGAGAGAGAGAGAGAGAGAGAGAGAGAGAGAGAGAGAGAGAGAGAGAGAGAGAGAGAGAGAGAGAGAGAGAGAGAGAGAGAGAGAGAGAGAGAGAGAGAGAGAGATAATTTCTCACCTTTCTTTTGACTTATCCAACGTCAGGGGGTGTGAAAGGTCTTCCAACCACTGAGACACATTATGCCATGTAATTATCTTCAAAATTATTGAAGATCTATAAGGATTTCATTCATATTCTGCCATTCTTCCTGATATTCGTCGGCTTCATTTTCAACATCAGTTATCAACGACGTTATTGGGGACAATCTGTCAGAAAAAAATATTATTAGTCATATAGTAATTTAATTCTGTATAAAACAACAAATAATGAATCGGTTTAAGGATCTCACCTCTCCCCTTGTGAAAAAGATTGATCTGCAAGGTCGGAGTTCTCCTCTGAATCCTCCATACTCTGAATAAAACAAGCCAAAGCTCGCGTTAAAAGAGGACAAGTTGATGACATCACGGAAATGAGAAAACAATGGGTTTTTTTCAGGTTTGTCTCTCAAAGGAAATGAGTTGCATTTTTGCTTCAGGCGAGGGAGCTTGGCTGACTCATTTTGACACAAAAATAAAACCGGTTGCTTCAAATGATTTTGAGAAGAACTTTCAGAAAATAAATATCATATTTTCATAAAATCATAAATAATGTTGAATTCGGAAAGACGATGAAAAATATAAGGAATCGACAAAATGATATGTGGATCAGGAGGTTGTCAAACAAGAGCATTCAGAGAAGTTTATCATTTATATCTGCTCAACAGAGATAACTAAACCAAGAACCAAGTTCCAAGTTATCTTTGTGAATATACTCGATGGAAATGAATGTGATAAGAAAATTAAGTTATTCCCTAAAGTAGAACATGGACAAATATTCATTGGTTCGCTCTTTGAGTAAAATGAAAATATGAAAGGACTGTGATTTTGTTGGGGGTAAGAAGTGCTTGAATCAGTAAGTCTCAATTCTTCATTTCCTTGTATGGGAGGGGGAGGAAGTGAGTCTCCCATTTTGAGCTTTTGGAGCTTGGGTCAGATAGTTTTCTCTTTTCCCCATTCATTTGAATGGGCGTCCCAGAAGCAACATTTTAAATCTACTGACGTCTTTTCTTCCATGCTGAACTGGTGACCCTGATGTGATCCAGGTCCACCTGGTGCGGAGGTTGTATAGACATGGACAGCCCACAGGATTAAATTTTAAAACCTGCCAAAGGGTGCAGGAGCTCTTTGTGGGGCAATGGCCACCATACCTGGCACCAACTGCATCTGCAGACATCCTCCTGCAGTTGGTGACCTTCCCTCTGCCTATCACTCTGCGAAGCTTGGGCGTAATATGTTCTCGTGGATCAGGTATTAGAGAGCAGAGGTATGCGCTCTACCGAGTGCCCTTGTAGTTGACAATGTAATCACATCCCATGTGTTTAAAATCCAATTCCATTGAAATCGCGATCCGGAGTGATGGGTTTTTCGCACAGCGCGAGGCTCTGACGCTCTGAGAAAATCACGTGATGTCGCTGCTCACTGCACAATTCCTGTTATTCTTTACACAATAAATCCTACATTTCTCCCAAGATAAACTAAATAAATAAATTCCATCGGGCTTGTTTAAAATCAGAATATCAAGGGAGATTCAGGGCTGAAAAGGAGGTTCCGAAGGGCGGACATTTTGAGGGAATTTTTTTTTTTTAACGAATCGGCGCCACTGATGCTGAAATGTGATCCTCGTTTAAAAGGATTTCTATTAAAGTTTTAAAGTTATCGCTTCTCGGCCTTCGATGGCTAAGATCAAGTGTAGTATCTGTTCTTATCGGTTTAGTAGCTGATATGTCCCGCAATGCGGGACTCGTCTATTGAATGGATTTTTGGAATTGGGAGTTGCATTAGGGGCTTGCTCCGTCGACTCCATGCATTGACCTGGTATTGCAGTCCCTCCAGGAACGGTGCACCCCTTTTGGGGGAAATTACAAACAAAGAAAAGATTATTGTATGTCATGCAGTGGTTGGGGGGTTTCACTCTTTTCGCGGGCCGGGACGTTGGCGGATTAGGGCTTCAACACCCGGGGTCGGAGGTAGACATCCAAACTGTCGTTCAGACGGTGCGGGTGCTGTCCTCCAGTGACCTTTCCTTACGCGGCATTGCCACGCAGCAGCTCTTGTCGGTCGTCCACCGGACGATCCGCTGTGTTCCCGTTGAGTCGGACGTGGATAAGTTCCTGCCTGGCTCGATGGAAGGGCCATTGGCGAACTCCGGGTACAGCGGCCAAATTTCCACGCTCTGGTCTCGGGTGAGGTCCGCGACGCGGCGGTTGAATGTGACTGTCCGTCGTGCCCTCTCAGGGGAGCCCGTTGTGACCCTGGGCCATTCCCGAGAGTGCAGCTCTAAAGACGTGTGTTCTGCACTTCGGGAGTGGACCAGGGAGAAGTTTGCACAGCGGTTGCTCGGCCTCCCGGACCAGGGAAAGGTGGCCGCTGCACTGAAAACGGATAAGTTTGCCAACGGTTCCTCGTGGATTCGCAGTGGTTCGTTTATGCGCTTCTGTGATTGGAGGTTTGTGCATCGGGCAAGGCTGAACTGTGTCCCGACAAATGCTGTGACCCATCGGTGGAATCTCGCTGCCCCCCAGGGGTGGTGGGAGGAGAGGTGGGGGAGGGTTAGGTTGGGGGGTAGGTGCACTCCCCTTACGACCCAACACCCCCCCTCATCCCACCCACTCCCCTCCCCATGTGTGTGTGGGGAAGGGTGGAGATACACAAGGGGAAGGGGAGGGGTGGGATGAATGGGCGCGGCTTGTGTGGGTGGAAACAAAGAAGGGGTGGAGCAATTTGTTGATTAAATTAACATGTGTGTGGGGAACTCCAAAACCAATCACGAATCATGTGGATATAATGGATGTGGGTGTGGCTTGTGTGGGTGTGGCTGGTGTGGGTGTGGCTTGTGTGGGTGTGGCTTGTGTGGGTGTGGCTGGTGTGGGTGTGGCTTGTGTGGGTGTGGCTTGCATGGTTGGAGTCAAAAAGGGGGTGGAGTCAATTTTTGAATTTTTGTTTTTTTCAATTTATTGTCTTTGCCTTTTGTAGTTCCTGTGAATAAAATGAACCGAAAATCTCTTCCCCCACGAAATCACATAATTTGTAAGTCCAAGGAACTGTACTGATTACATCAACAATTAAAAAACTTAATTTGTCCATCGCTTAGTATTGTTGCAGAAATGGGCCCTTGGTGTGTTATTAAATATAGGATTTGCTCACATCCTCCCTTAAATGCATGTTTAGCCAGGTTGTTTGGTAATCGGACGTTAAATGTGTGTCGGGAGGTGAAGCAGGCGGTCCAGTGTTCATACAGTGGTGGTGTACCGAGAGGCGCCGTTCTTCTTCCTTCCCCCCCTCCGAACCAGCCCCACCCAGCGCTCGGACAGAGTCAGTCAATGAGACGTGTCAGCAACCCATTGGCGGAGAACGGCTGCAAACTCGAAGGATGGACCAATCACGTATCACCGGGGGTGGTCCAAAAGAGCGAGCCCCAAGAAGGCAAGGGAGAAATTGCGAGTGTCGAATCTGCAATCTGCTGTATGAGGGGTGGTTTGGTCAAGTCTGCGATCTGCTTCATGAGGAGTGAGTCGACGAGCTGTTCCTCCTTGGCGATGGATCCAGCATGCAGGTTGTCCCCAGGTTCATCCTGAGTCCAGTCACGGAGCCTCTGACTGTCCTGTCTCCATGCACAGCGCGACACGTCTTTCCATCCCATCGTTTCGCCTGCCGAGCCCAACACCCAGATTTGACTGAGTCTGGTAAACAGGCCAGGCCTGGATTTGTATACTGGACATTGTGAGAAACCAGCTGGAACACAAAATAGATCTTTCGCTCTTGTGCCGTCGACCTTCCAGGGGCTGGACGCGCCGCGGCATGCGCGAGCGGTGCCGGGAAAACGAGAACGAGCGCCATCTTGCCACGTGGCGTGCTCGAGCTTGGGCACTCAAATCCGTTGACATCGGCTTTTCACGAGCCTCATTCGTGCCTTCGACACTTTTCCTCTCGTCCATGAGGCACTACCAAGTACTCTGTGTCTTGTCTGCATGTTGTCTAAGGTTTATTTCGCTCGGGCTCCCTTCAAAACCCGTATCCGTAGCTCCCTAATTAAGAGCGGGTTATAGATGAATAATAACGTTCGTGAATGTTTTCCTTGTGTTGTGTTTCCCCGATGTGTCCCCAATAAGTCTGGCTGATTCATATGAAAGTTGCCGCCTTGAGTTTATTCGTGCCGTGCTGAGGAACAATCGGCTCGATTTGTATTTAAAACCAAACGTGCTACGGACTGGCAGACTTCGCTCGGTCTCTGACAAACCCAGTCTGTAGCCGGGGTCTATTTCCCCAACTGGTAAGGCCCAGGTGTACTTTGGAATCGTGATCTGAGGCACGTGACCCGAGACCTGTGCCGAACTAGCCGGCGTTATAACCCCTGAGACGGCGGTGCTGTTAAGTGCCGTCGAATCTCAACAGTATATCCTTTTTCAAAATGAGATTTCCACCTGTATATTCTTACTATATCACCAACTTTGAACTTAGGCTTTATGTCATTCATCTCTTTTTCATATATTAATTTTGTAAATGTTTCTGATGGTTTCATTTTCGTTGAGATATGAATCGTATCGTCGTACTTATCTACAATGTCCTGAATTAAAGATAACCATAGTTGAGAACAGAGTTGAGTTCACTTTTTATATAATCTCTCTTTTAAAGTGCGATTTTAAAGCTCAATAACAACCGCTTTTCCTTCATTAAAGGTACTGTATAATGTAATACTGTTATTTTAAAGAAAATTCATAAATGTTTTTTGTAGAACTCTGTACCGTGATCAGTCCACAATTTTTTAGGTTTTCTCTTGCTTTTATTGAATATCTTTTGGAAAGCTAACATAAGAGTATTACCTGTTTTGTTTTTTAAAGGGACAACCCACGCACATCGACTCCTCAAATCAATAAGTATCCTCAAAGCATACTTATACCCCTTGTCATTATTGAGTTCAATCAAATCAGCGGACCAGATATAATCAACTTCCTTTAAATAAATGTTCCTTCGATTAAACTTTGTGATTATTGGTTTATGTAATTCATCAGCTAATTGCCCTTCAATCTTAATGACATCATTCGATCCTATAAGTGTTTTGAATTTCCGCCCAAGTTTCAATTGAGCACTGATCATCTTCTTCATGATGAACCTATCAACTTTTTCTCTCAAGATTGGATTTTGAATTAAGGATAAATTACACATTTCTCGATTTGCTTCGTGTTTTTCTTCCAATGTCGTGCAATTTTCATAATCAATATCGTGCCTCATACACACTTCATCAACTCTATTTTTTAGGTTTAGACCAAGGTTTAGGATTGTCAGCCTCATCTAATCTTTTATTCAAGTTTGTTGCTGGACCACAGAAACAATATCCTGGTATTCCAGGAAAATGGTTTTAGTGTTTGAAAGGTAGACTGGAGGGATGATTAAGTTACTTTTTAAGTATCTTTCTGTTTCGTGGTTTAAACTGTTAAACAATAGATGGGACATTATTGTCAGTAAAGTTTTTCTACCGTGCTTCCCCTCCAGGTAACTGGTGCATTCGCGTCGGTGCACAGATGCAGAACGTAACAATAAGCGCCACCATGAGAGCAGTGCCTTTCTCCTTGTGATGGAAGCCTTTTTGAACAACAAAAAGGGTTTAAAAAAACAACAAAAGAACGTGGACGACACACGCACCCCGGCCCAAAGGTGCATGGTCAACCAAACTCACCCACTGCAACCCCGAAGGGTCAGGATGCAGGGTCATTCTATTGGACCACTCCTCAACAGGAGTGGGTGCCCCAACTACACCTGACCAGGAGAGCCACCGCGTTAATTCACGGTCTTGCTCCGGTCAGATAAACACGAGTTGTTGTTCTGGGTGTTTTCAGAGCCACGAGGTTTTATATACGCTGCGTGCCCAGACATAATAGCGGTGAACGACGGAGCCTTCAGGTAATCCATAACACGATATGGATTTCCCCCTCTCTTATGGAAATCTCAGAACCGCCATGCAAGGTCGGGAATGCTTCTGGTTCAAATGGCCAAAAATGTTGGGCAGATCCGACATGGCAATTCCTGCTTCTTTATAGGGAGAGAGATATACCTGATCTCTGCGGGAATGCCAGGGGAGTAGAACTGTGGAAACCACCATCAGGTCACCCTGTAACAAAAGCTTTCCTGATTGTTGGAGTCCCACTGGGATTGCCGTGTGTTTTTTTCAATCTCTTCCTTTGCCAGACTCACGATTTCTGACTGACCCAGAGGGATTTGGGTAACACACCAATGTTTACGGACAGGTGTAGCCGCCTGGTCGCAGGTCTCATTTCCCCCAATGGGAAGGGTTCCAAAACAGGTTGACAATCAAGCCCCTCCTATTGGCAATGTTGATCAGATACAATACTTCAAGAACCAAGTGGTATCGACATCCATCCTGTGAAGATTCCAATGTTGATCAGATGCAATACCTCAAGAACCAAGTGGTATCTACATCCATCCTGTAGAGATTCCAATATTGATCAGATACAATACCTCAAGAACCAAGTGGTATCCACATCCATCCTGTCGAGATTCCAATATTGATCAGATACAATATCTCAAGAACCAAGTGGTATCCACATCCATCTTGTGGAGGTTCCAATGTCTTTTGTGCAGAGAGAGAATCAGAAAGATAAAGTACGAGTTGTTCATCCATGGGATTCCTTTTCTTGCTGCCATCACCACCTTCCTTTACTGGGACTAATTCACTGCATCTCCTGAATATTTATATAAATGGTGAATCCTCACTAGAATTCATGGAGCGGTGTTTGTGTGTTCGTTTGTCATGCGACTCTTCCAACAGTTCTGACCCAATCTCATCCAGGATTGCTACATAGGATCAGCGTGACCCCAATTAATGTATAGGATTGTTTTTATCCTTTCTGGTTGTCTTGGGGTGGGTGAGGGGGGTGATGTAAATTATTTATGTAAATGTGTGTTGTGCAGCACCACATCCAGGTGGGGGAGGGTATTACAGGACTCTCCCATTTACAGTACAGTATTCCTGTCCCCACGTTTTCCAGTACAGTGAGGTGTTTTGAATTATAACCAGTCGGTATGTTTTTGCTTCATGCACATAATCTGGGTTCGGAGCCTGGTGTTGGCTTCGTGGTTCGGGTGGTGTCTTGGGATTTTTGGGTCCTGAGTTCAAGCCCCGTTGGCCACTGAATTAATACATCAGGAGGTTGACTCAGTCTGTCATCCTTCCAAAGTCGGCAAAATAAGAACCAGTTTCCTGGTAAGGGGGACACTGCATCTGCGGCATAGCCACGTCCCAACCAATGATACAACCAGCAGCCACAGGCTGCACTCGATGGAGAGAGACAGAGAGATCTGGCTTATTTATTTAATTTTCCTCAACAGAGCTCTCAGTTGCCTATACACCGCCCAAATAAAGGTATACGTCAAAGAACGTGTTGCATGCGTGGAGCAAGATCACCATTTGGGAAGGAAGGTACTCTGCTGGAGTTACAAGAACTTCAAGAAGAGATCCCAATCAGAGTATTCGGTTCTATATTCTGATTTCGATATTTGGAGAATTTCTCCTTCGCTGGTGTTTTGAGAGAATTAAAAACGTCTTCACCCCTTTTGGGGGATTCCACCCTCGTATGATGACGCGAGGTATAACTTAGTGACGTCATAAAGCCTATTGTTGAGTCACGATTGCTCAGCTTGTTTGTTTCCTCGTCACAAGAATCTCTATGAATCATTTTGTTCCACATTGATCCCTTTGTTTAGATTCGAGAGAAGAATGATGACATCAGAGATCAAGTCAATGGACAGCCGAGAGGTACGCACACTCGCCTCCAAACTGTCTCGTGTCGAGCCTGGGTTGCATTCCTGACCAAGCTATAAACTACCATCCTGGTGTTTCATTAATGTGTGCGCTGTCCCTCGGATGGGCGTTAAACGTGACTCTCATCTGCCAGCATGAGTTGGTGGACGTTGAAAGAGTCGGCAAGCTATTGCCGGCACCCTGGCCAAATTAGAAATTCCTGTCCAAACCTTAGTTGAATGTGCGTCTTGGTCAGCCAGTTCATGAAAGACTTATCAAACTTCATCGCCCACCCAGGCCACCAACCTCGCAAGAGTGTGGGAATAATTGTGGGTGTTAAGAAGAGGAAGAAGTTTGCGAACGAAGGTGACACCAGCTGACTTCCAGGCAGATGGAAGATGTCCTCGGGTAAATGATTGGGTGAAGATCCGTCATCGAAGCAACAGTTAAATACATTGACAGCACCCTCAACCCAATGCACCATTGTAATGGAAGATTTGAACGCACGGAAACGTGCACAGAGAACTTTCTGTACACCCAGTCCAAGGACATGAAAAACGCACGCTCGCCAACTCGGACTCACCATGGACCTTTCCCATTATAAACTCGGATTTCGATGTGAAGACCATTAAAGAGTGAAACCCCCAAACCACTGCATGACATACAATAATCTTTTCTTTGTTTGTAATTTCCCCCAAAAGGGGTGTACCGTTCCTGGAGGGACTGCAATACCAGGTCAATGCATGGAGTCAATGGAGCAAGCCCCTAATGCAACTCCCAATCCCAAAAATCCATTTAATAGACGAGTCCCGCATTGCGGGACATATCAGCGACTAAACTGATAACAGATTTATTAAAAAATTATAAAAGACCAAAATTAAAAAGTTAAAAGAGAATAGACACTGAGGATAAAATTCCTCCACACCGTTAGAATCAGAAAAAGAATAGAAAGAGGCCCCTGGGGGAATGTCAAAATAAAAAGAACACAACCCCCAAGGACCAATTAAGGGCACCAGGCCATAAAAAGAAAGGGGACCAGTCCAAAAATGGAAATTTGCGCTTCTCGTTCGTTTGGCAAGATCCATTCACTTAGACAAACATAGAAACCATGCACACCATACAAAAAAAAAATAAATAAAAAGGGGGGGGGAAGGAAGGAGGGGAGGAAGGGAAATAGGGAGGCACCAACCTCAAACCTCTTCATACTGACGATGGCCCGACATGTGCTCAATATAAATATCCCGGGATCCCCTTATGGCATCAATACAACAAAGCCGACGCATCAGCTTCCGGGAAGACCGGGAGATTCCCAACCGGTTCAGGGCCGACTCATTACCAGGGAACCACGATCCCAGTGCCCCCACTATGAACCCAAGCACCTGGACATCCTTGACCTGAGCAACCAACACTTTACACAGTCCTTCATATTTTTCCCTCTTTGCAACTGCGCAAGTGGCAAGGACATCAGGACCATTGTCAAAGGGGACAGCAATGTCAACAATTGTGATTTTATTTCCCTCCACCACAGTGATGTCTGGTCTTTCATGTGGGGAGGGATCACCTGGGAACATGCTGGTCAACAGATACGTCCCCATGACGAATGGCCTTGACCAGGCAACTCTGGATCATGTTGTGACGGCGGCGAATGGGTACCATACCCGGGGACAATGGTCAACAATGTGAGCCAGAGTCTCCCGGGGATAGCAACACCGCCGACACCCCTGGGGGGCAGCGGGATTCCACCGATGGGTCACAGCATTAGTCGGGACACAGTTCAGCCTTGCCCGATGCACAAACCTCCAATCACAGAAGCGCATAAACGAACAACTGCGAATCCATGAGGAACCTTTAATAGAAATCCTTTTAAACGAGGATCACATTTCAGCATCAGTGGCGCCGATTCGTAAAAAAAAAAACGAAAATTCCCTCGAAATGTCCGCCCTTCGGAACCTCCTTTTCAGCCCTGAATCTCCCTTGATATTCTGATTTTAAACAAGCCCGATGGAATTTATTTATTTAGTTTATCTTGGGAGAAATGTAGGATTTATTGTGTAAAGAATAACAGGAATTGTGGAGTGAGCAGCGACATCACGTGATTTTCTCAGAGCGTCAGAACCTCGCGCTGTGCGAAAAACCCATCACTCCGGATCGCGATTTCAATGGAATTGGATTTTAAACACATGGGATGTGATTACATTGTCAACTACAAGGGCACTCGGTAGAGCGCATACCTCTGCTCTGTAATACCTGATCCACGAGAACATATTACGCCCAAGCTTCGCAGAGTGATAGGCAGATGGAAGGTCACCACCTATAAGAGGACGTCTGCAGATGCAGTTGGTGCCAGGTATGGTGGCCATTGCCCCACAAAGAGCTCCTGCACCCTTTGGCAGGTTTTAAAATTTAATCCTGTGGGCTGTCCATGTCTATACAACCTCCGCACCAGGTGGACCTGGATCACATCAGGGTCACCAGTTCAGCATGGAAGAAAAGACGTCAGTAGATGTAAAATGTTGCTTCTGGGACGCCCATTCAAATGAATGGGAAAAAGCGAACACTATCTGACCCAAGCTCCAAAAGCTCAAAATGGGAGACTCACTTCCTCCCCCTCCCACACAAGGAAATGAAGAATTGAGATTTACTGATTCAAGCACTTCTTACCCCCAACATAATCAAAGTCCTTTCATATTTTCATTTTACTCAAAGAGCGAACCAATGAACATTTGTCCATGTTCTACTTTAGGGAATAACTTAATTTTCTTATAACATTCATTTCCATCGAGTATATTCACAAAGAATAACTTGGAACTTGGTTCTTCGTTTAGTTATCTCTGTTGAGCAGATATAAATGATAAACTTCTCTGAATGTTCTTGTTTGATCACATCCTGATCCACATATCATTTTGTCGATTCCTTATATTTTTCATCGTCTTTCCGAATTCAACATTATTTATGATTTTATGAAAATATGATATTTATTTTCTGAAAGTTCTTCTCAAAATCATTTGAAGCAACCGGTTTTATTTTTGTGTCAAAATGAGTCAGCCAAGCTCCCTCGCCTGAAGCAAAAATGCGACTCATTTCCTTTGAGAGACAAACCCGAAAAACCCATTGTTTTCTCATTTCCGTGATGTCATCAACTTGTCCTCTTTTAACACGAGCTTTGGCTTGTTTTATTCAGAGTATGGAGGAGTCAGAGGAGAACTCCGACCTTGCAGATCAATCTTTTTTCACAAGGGGAGAGGTGAGATCCTTAAACCGATTCATTATTTGTTGTTTTATACAGAATTAAATTACTATATGACTAATAATATTTTTTTTCTGACAGATTGTCCCCAATAACATCGTTGATAACTGATGTTGAAAATGAAGCCGACGAATATCATGAAGAATTGCAGAATATGAATGAAATCCTTATAGATCTTCAATAATTTCGAAAATAATTAAATGGCATAATGTGTCTCGGTGGTTGGAAGACCTTTCACACCCCCTGACGTTGGATAAGTCAAAAGAAAGGTGAGAATCTATCTATCTCTATCTCTATCTCTATCTCTATATATCTATCTATCTCTCTCTCTCTCTCTCTCTCTCTCTCTCTCTCTCTCTCTCTCTCTCTCTCTCTCTCTCTCTCTCTCTCTCTCTCTCTCTCTCTCTCTCTCTCTCTCTCTCTCTCTCTCTCTCTCTCTCTCTCTCTCTCTCTCTCTCTCTCTCTCTCTCTCTCTCTCTCTCTCTCTCTCTCTCTCTCTCTCTCTCTCTCTCTCTCTCTCTCTCTCTCTCTCTCTCTCTCTCTCTCTCTCTCTCTCTCTCTCTCTCTCTCTCTCTCTCTCTCTCTCTCTCTCTCTCTCTCTCTCTCTCTCTCTCTCTCTCTCTCTCTCTCTCTCTCTCTCTCTCTCTCTCTCTCTCTCTCTCTCTCTCTCTCTCTCTCTCTCTCTCTCTCTCTCTCTCTCTCTCTCTCTCTCTCTCTCTCTCTCTCTCTCTCTCTCTCTCTCTCTCTCTCTCTCTCTCTCTCTCTCTCTCTCTCTCTCTCTCTCTCTCTCTCTCTCTCTCTCTCTCTCTCTCTCTCTCTCTCTCTCTCTCTCTCTCTCTCTCCCTCTGTCCACTTTCTCTCTCTCTCTCCTCCTGCTCTCTCTCGCTCTCTCTCTCTCTCTCTCTCTCTCTCTCTCTCCTCGTCCTCTCTCTCTCTCTCTCTCTCTCTCTCTCTCTCTCTCTCTCTCTCTCTCTCTCTCTCTCTCTCTCTCTCTCTCTCTCTCTCTCTCTCTCTCTCTCTCTCTCTCTCTCTCTCTCTCTCTCTCTCTCTCTCTCTCTCTCTCTCTCTCTCTCTCTCTCTCTCTCTCTCTCTCTCTCTCTCTCTCTCTCTCTCTCTCTCTCTCTCTCTCTCTCTCTCTCTCTCTCTCTCTCTCTCTCTCTCTCTCTCTCTCTCTCTCTCTCTCTCTCTCTCTCTCTCTCTCTCTCTCTCTCTCTCTCTCTCTCTCTCTCTCTCTCTCTCTCTCTCTCTCTCTCTCTCTCTCTCTCTCTCTCTCTCTCTCTCTCTCTCTCTCTCTCTCTCTCTCTCTCTCTCTCTCTCTCTCTCTCTCTCTCTCTCTCTCTCTCTCTCTCTCTCTCTCTCTCTCTCTCTCTCTCTCTCTCTCTCTCTCTCTCTCTCTCTCTCTCTCTCTCTCTCTCTCTCTCTCTCTCTCTCTCTCTCTCTCTCTCTCTCTCTCTCTCTCTCTCTCTCTCTCTCTCTCTCTCTCTCTCTCTCTCTCTCTCTCTCTCTCTCTCTCTCTCTCTCTCTCTCTCTCTCTCTCTCTCTCTCTCTCTCTCTCTCTCTCTCTCTCTCTCTCTCTCTCTCTCTCTCTCTCTCTCTCTCTCTCTCTCTCTCTCTCTCTCTCTCTCTCTCTCTCTCTCTCTCTCTCTCTCTCTCTCTCTCTCTCTCTCTCTCTCTCTCTCTCTCTCTCTCTCTCTCTCTCTCTCTCTCTCTCTCTCTCTCTCTCTCTCTCTCTCTCTCTCTCTCTCTCTCTCTCTCTCTCTCTCTCTCTCTCTCTCTCTCTCTCTCTCTCTCTCTCTCTCTCTCTCTCTCTCTCTCTCTCTCTCTCTCTCTCTCTCTCTCTCTCTCTCTCTCTCTCTCTGACGTGGATTTCTATCCTCGAACCGCGTCGTGATCGAAAGGATTCTTTAGATTGTTGAGGGATCTTGTCCTCCTCGAGGATTCAACGTCTAGCCGACTCAGTGTTGCTTGTATCGGGATAAAATAAACCACAGAAGTCCAGTAATAATCAATGTCCACAAGGAGTTCTTTCTTCTGTACCATTTATTTGCTCTCTCCCAGATCATTCTTCCCCTCCCCATATATCCATTCCATTTTATAAGCAGAGAGGGCTCTTGATCACAAGAACAGAATGCACAGCTTATCAGCCCGGTCACCTTGTACTTGCAGAAAACCCAAGCAATGTCCAAAGTGTCAAAGAAAGACAAGATTATAAGTAGGTGGTCGGCCTTAACAACTAAATAGTAGAACAGTAGAGGAAAAACACAAACACTTTGACCTACTCAGACTGAGGCAAAGGTTTCTTGTCTAGAGAGTAATAATTTCCCCAACACTCCCCCCTTGTTGCCTAATAAGGCAACACTAGTTAAGTTTAACGATATATATTTTCTCTTCACTTGGAAATACATTCTCTCTTGCGTTTGAGTGTGCCCATTTTCTTGGGTAGTCACATCCCCCCTTTTCCCCATCGTAGAGCTCAGTCCCTTAGCCTTTCCTGTCCCGCAAGCCAGGTGGCTTCATGTGGTTGTACAGCTTCGGACCTGGTTGAGGTTTCAGTAGGCCCCTAGGCCGATAGAAGATAAGGCTACCCGTTGGGCTGCACAGCTGATTTTCAACAACCTATTTCGGGAACAAAGCAGATGAGCAAGAGTGGATTGACAATTCCCGTGAATATTGAACACATTCATTTGCGCTACTTATGGATTTCCAAGTTCAGGTTCTATCTCAAAAGAGTCGTAGGACTCAGTCTCAAAACCAGGGTATGAGGGTGGTGCTTGGGCCACCATCACCTTTATAGCAGTATTCCTCTTTAGACAAGAAACAATCAATGCCGGCATTGTAATTGTTGCACATCTAACAAGCACCACTGCAATGATGATCCACAATAACCCAACGGAAATCCAATGCAATAGGGTAGTTCCCCAGCCTCCAAAAATCCCTTCAAACCAGGAATAAAGCCCATCTTTCGTAAAATAATTGTGATACTTGGCTCCTTCTTGCTTAATCTTGTCAGCTATGTTCGTGATTTTCTCCGAGTTATCAGGGATATAAGTACAACACTCAGAGTTAATTACAGCACACGTTCCTCCTTGAGCCGCGAGAATGAGGTCGAGCGCAACTCGGTTTTGCATTGAAACTGCACGTAGGGCGACGACCTCCGAGTTGATATCAACCATGCCGAGAGCAGTTTTATTTGCCAATAATTCAAGCGAAGCAGCGAACTCTGCCAATCCCACAGACGTTTGTCCAACACCGTAGTGAGGGATTAAAATCATGAAGAACAGTTCAGTTGACGTGAAACCCCGTTTACCCCGTTTCAAATGCTCAAAAGGTGACTTAGATAACAGGTGCATATGTGGCAAAATGAATGACAAGAAACAATATCCACTCCAATTAACTGGAAGCCATGGGTATGCTCGATTTCCACACACGAAATAGGGATTATTTAAAGCGACTTGTGGTCCCATCGTGTGATTTTCATAAACATAATGACTGCATTCAGAATTCCCTAATCTTCTTTCTCCCCATGCCTCTTGTACCAAGCATAGTTCGGGTTTTCCTGTCGCCCGTTCAACCATAAAATGTGGAGGCATTTTACTTAAATTAAAATTTGGCCAAAACCAGTTACTGAAATTTCGTTGTCGGAGGCAATTTCCATTTCCATTGGTAACGATGTGGTCGTTAAGGTTATTATCTTGTTTATCCCAGTTTCTTTCCTTTGCCCAGTACCCACACCATTCACTCAGATTAAATGGTATAGCCAGAAGCGGTATCCCAGTAACTGCTGAATGAGGTATCTTAGTACAAACCCAGCAACTGGTTTTATTAAAAGCTTTCGCGTGTTTACGAGAAAGAGCCAGATAAGTGTTTATTCCATGTGGTGAACCCACTTTGCTCGTTAAGCTTCTTCGGTCTCTGAATGCCCTAGGCTTAGTTTGGTGGGTAGTCTGACAGGCCCATCTCCAAAGAACATGCAAATAACGTTGATCACAGACAGTACTTATCGGTTTAACAGACCAAGTACACATTGCACCACTTGCATTTAGTAGTACAAATAATCCTGCAATGGAAAGAATCATTAAAGTTATCAGGAAGCAATGTTCTCCTCGGGTTCGTTTTGGCCGTGTGCCAGTTTGCAGTGTGTGGCATGGATCCACGTTGCTCTTTCTTTACACTTCACAGCTGTATGGGTAGTTAGCAGTATTTGAAATGGCCCACACCAACGTGCCTGAAGAGAGTTCTTCCGTTTGTAAATTTTCACATAAACAAAGTCTCCGGGTTTGAAGTTGTGATGATCAGATGTGGCTGGTTCTGGCAGAGCTTGTTTCACCTGTGCATAAAAAGTTCTTACAGCATGATTCAGAGACACACAGAACGTAAGCAACGTGTCGTCCATTTGCTGCACGTTCATGTCTTTTATAGTCAAATGAGGTGAGTTCGGTAATCTCATTGGTCTTCCCATCAGAATCTCATGCGGAGATAAGCCAGTGTTTCGATTTGCGGTAGATCTCATAGTCATGAGAGCAATTGGCAGAGCATCTGGCCATTTTAATCCAACTTGTTCATAAATCTTGGCCAGTTTATTCTTCAGGAATCCATTTTGCCTTCTCGACTGCCCCCGCAGATTGCGGACGATGCGGGCAGTCGAAATGTTGTTTTATTTGCAATACGCGACACAATTCTTTCACCACTTCGGCTGTGAAATGAGTACCTTGGTCACTGGAGATCCTACAAGGTATTCCAAACCTACAGATGAAATCCTTCATCAACAGTTTAACCACAGTAATGGCATCTGCTTTCCGACAAGGGTAAGCCTCAACCCATTTGGTGAACAAATCGACGATGACTAACGCAAATTCAAAACCGCAGCATTTTGGTAACTGGACAAAATCCATCTGGATATGAACAAAAGGTCCGAATGGAATTGGATGACCCCCTGGGGCCATCTCCACCCCCCTTGCTGGGTTATGTTTTTGGCAAATATGACATGTCTTACAATACTGTTCTGCAATTGGACTAAACCCCGGGGCAAACCACTGTCTCCCAATTGAAGCACTCATGCCGCCTTTGCTAGTATGCCCGGCCCCATGTGCCAATCGGGCGAGCCAAGGTAATAGAGCTCTTGGTGCCACCACACGACCATCAGATGATCTCCATAATTTGGATTCATTTTCGAATTCACATCCAGCCAGTATCCACAAATCTCGTTCTTTAGCACTAACAGCTGTCTGCAAAGTGTTTATATCGTCAATGGTCGGTGTTGCCTCTTGTCTCAATACACATTGTGATATTAAAAGAGCTCTGGTGTGGGCAGCAGATTTTGCAGCTGCATCTGCCCTGGCATTTCCCCGTGAGACGTCATCAGATCTCCCAGTGTGGGCGTCACATTTTACCACTGCAATTTGGTGAGGCAGAAGTATTGCTTCCAGTAGATTCGCAATCCATGCTCCATTCCTCACCTGCACACCTGATGATGTTATAAAACCCCTTTCGCGCCAGAGTGCTCCGAATTCGTGTACAGCACCAAAGGCATAGCCGGAGTCAGTGTAGATTGTCACTGTTTGGCCTTTGGCTAAATGGCATGCACGAGTGAGGGCGAACAGTTCTGCCTGCTGCGCGGAACAGCTCTCAGCCAATCTCCCGCTTTCGATTACTTCGTGATCAGAGCAAACGGCGTAGCCTGTTAATAAACATCCATCAGGTGCACGCGATGATGAGCCGTCGACATATAGAACCAATTCAGAATTTTGGATTGGTGTGTCTCTCAAGTCAGGACGCGGTAGACACGTGTGGGCGATTATCTCTTCACAATTGTGAGGATCACCATCTTGTACTCCTGGCAACAAACTAGCAGGATTCAGCGGTGCGCATCTCCTAATCGTAATGTTCGTGGGTGCTGTGAGTGAGAGTTCGTATGTTGTTGCTCTTGAAGCCGACAAATGCTGTGTTTTCGTTTTTAACAATACAGCTGTCACTGCATGCGGTACCAGGAGAACCAAAGTGTTTCCCGCGACGAGCGCTTCTGTCGCCTGCACCGCGAGCGAAGCGGCTGCTACTGCCTTGAGACAAGGGGGAATCCTTGCGCTACCGGATCCAATTTAGTACTGTAATATGCAACAGGCCTTAATTTATTCCCGTGCTTCTGTGTCAGCACAGATTGTGCGAACCCCTGTCTCTCACATGCGTACAAATGGAAAGGTTTTTCATAGTTTGGTAAACCCAGAGCGGGAGCCGAAGAAAGAGCCTGTTTTAACGTTACAAAAGCCTTGTCTGCATTTTGTGTCCATGCAAGTGGGCTGGGCGCGTTTGCCGAACCAATGTCCACCAGGGGGCGCACTAAGGCCGCATAATCTGGTATCCACTGTCTGCAATAGCCGGTCATTCCGAGGAAAGACCTCATCTGTTTAGCAGTAGTTGGCTTGGGCAGGTTTAATATTGCCGCTATACGTTCAGGGGAGATGCGTCTTGTCTCCCTTCAGAATATGTCCCAAATATTTAACTTCTTCTTGGCAAAATTGCAATTTAGCTCTCGATGCTTTGTGTCCTTTCCTGGCTAAGGCCCTCAACAATGTCAATGTATCTCGTTCGCATGCGTCTTTTGACGCTGAACAGATCAGCAGGTCGTCAACATATTGAATCAGTGTGGATCCACAAGGGAAAACTACATCATCCAAGTCGTCTTTGAGGGCCTTCGAGAATAATGTTGGACTTTCACAATAACCCTGGGGCAATACAGTCCAAGTGTATTGCTTTCCCTGGTAGGTGAATGCAAACAGAAACTGTACTTCTTGGGCTATTGGTATACTAAAAAAAGCTGAACAAAGATCCACAACACTAAAATAGGTAGTGTTACTTGGGATGCTTGATAGAATGGTAGTTGGATTTGCAATTACAGGAAAAGCTGGAATTACCGCATCATTCACTGCCCTCAAATCCTGTACGAATCTCCACGTTGGTTTCCCAGGTTTTCTCACAGGTAGGTCGCTTTAATTTGGATTTTAATTAACTCTGTGTGTGTAAGTATCACAGCATTTGTTACTTCAATGAAAGCGATAATTCGTGGGATGATGTGAACATTCCGTACGGGCACGCACTACTTCTGGATAGTGATGACTTTCTGTATTCTAATAATTTCTCGATTTCTTATGCACATTTATAGATAAACACAATGCCCCAATGTAGTCGTCGTTACGAGAGCGAAGGAACGGCCTGTGTGTTTGTTTGAAACTTTTTTTTTTTTTTTTTTGCACGTACGGCCATGCACGGACCGGCACGCGAGAGCGAAGGAACGGCCTGTGTGGTTGTTGTTTCTGGCACGCTGTTTGAAAGTTTTTTTTTTGAATGTACGGTCACGTACGTACGGGCATGCGAGAGCGAAGGAACGGCCTATGTAGTTGTTTCTGGCAAGCGGTTTTAAAGTATATATATATATATATATTATGTTTTTTTTTTGCACGTACGGGCACGCACGTACGGGCACATGAGAGCGAAGGAACGGCCTGTGTGGTTGTTGTTTTTGGAACGCGGTTTGAAAGTTTTTGGGGGGGGGAGGGGGGGTTTGGACGTACGGCCACACACCTACGGGCATGCACTACTACTGAATAATGATTAAAGATTACTTGAAAAGTCAATCTGTTTTGGACACGTTTACTCGGCAGATTGATCATCTTCCAATACAGAAAAGAGATATTTAAAATGCAAATATATTATTAAAATAGATATGGTGAAGCATATATAATTGTAATAATCATATCGTATTTGAGTACATTTTTCATGAAAGGGTTACAACAATACATTTACTTTTAAAGTTTTAATTCTCAACATTTTATTATTATGTTATCACCCTTCAAACCCATTATGCTAATTTTGGAGAAATTTGCATCGACAGTGGTGATGGAATTGAAACAGGTCGCTGCATGGCCAGATGAAGCTCCTGGAGACAGGGAGGAGCTCAAAGAACATATTGACACCCTCATTGACGCTGTCACAGAGGTGGTAACACTTAAGACCGACTGGGCAAAAATACAGGTGTGCAGGCAACGCGCTGGCGAGGACCCATTGGAGTTCTTAGAGCGTTTTCGGGGTGTATACCAATGTCACTCTGGACTGAAAGAAGAGGGGGTACCATTTGCTCATGTATACCTTAATGGTTTGACGGCCAAATTACAAAATGAGATAAAGCGAGTATGTATTGGTTGGGAATTAAAGGAAGTGAAAGACTTGATGGAATATGTAACGCATTGTAATTCATTGTTGAAACATCGTTCTGACGAGGAAAACGAATCAACATTAATGCTATCCCAGGTTCAAGGTCAAGGTGAATGCCCTGGGGAAAGGAATGTGAGATATAATGCACAAAACCGAGGGCAAACCAATTACCGTCAGAGACCGTAATTTCCCCAACATATATATATATCTCTCTCTCTCTCTCTCTCTCTCTCTCTCTCTCTCTCTCTCTCTCTCTCTCTCTCTCTCTCTCTCTCTCTCTCTCTCTCTCTCTCTCTCTCTCTCTCTCTCTCTCTCTCTCTCTCTCTCTCTCTCTCTCTCTCTCTCTCTCTCTCTCTCTCTCTCTCTCTCTCTCTCTCTCTCTCTCTCTCTCTCTCTCTCTCTCTCTCTCTCTCTCTCTCTCTCTCTCTCTCTCTCTCTCTCTCTCTCTCTCTCTCTCTCTCTCTCTCTCTCTCTCTCTCTCTCTCTCTCTCTCTCTCTCTCTCTCTCTCTCTCTCTCTCTCTCTCTCTCTCTCTCTCTCTCTCTCTCTCTCTCTCTCTCTCTCTCTCTCTCTCTCTCTCTCTCTCTCTCTCTCTCTCTCTCTCTCTCTCTCTCTCTCTCTCTCTCTCTCTCTCTCTCTCTCTCTCTCTCTCTCCCCTCTTCCTCTCTCCCTCTCTCCTCGTCCTCTCGCTCTCTCCCTCTCTCCTCGTCCTCTCTCTCTCCTCGTCCTCTCTCTCTCTCTCTTTTGGTGTTAATTTTTGTCTGTTTTGATCCACGGAGCGATGACTCATTTTCAATTTTTTTTTCTTTCAGTTTAAACACCTGTCGGGATCAACCTGACACAAAACTCAATCTTCTGGAGGTAAATGTTTTATTTATTATTTTATTCATATCGTTGTATAATCATCGTTATATACCCTAATGGATTTTCTCTCTTTGTTTTGAATAAAATATGGTGATCGAGTTTCAAAACCACAAATCGTCAGACTGTTGCTGCGAAAGAAGATTTTGTTCAATGTTTTCAATCTTATTTAATGATATATACTTTGCTTACAGTTATTTAATTCTTAATTACAAAAAAGAATAAAGGGGAGGGGTGGGGGGGAGGGTTAGGGTTGCGGGAGGGTTAGGGTTGGGGGGTAGATGCACTCCCCTTACGACCCAACACTCCCCCTCATCCCACCCACTCCCCTCCCCATGTGCGTGTGGTGAAGGGTGGGGGGTGGGATGAGGGGGTGTGGTGGGTCAAAGGTCGGGGTGCACAAGGGGAAGGGGAGGGGTGGGATGAATATGTGTGGGTGGGGCTTGTGTGAGTGGGGCTTTGTGGGTGGGGCTTGTGTGGGTGGAAACAAAGAAGGGGTGGAGCAATTTGTTAATTAAATTTACATGTGTGTGGGGAACTCATAAACCAATCACTAATCATGTGGATATGATGGATGTGGGTGTGGCTGGTGTGGGTGTGGTTTGTGTGGGTGAAGGCAAAAAGGGGCAGAGTCAAAGAAGGAGTGGAGTCAATTTTTGAATTTTTGTTTTTGTCAATTTATTATCTTTCTCTTTTGTAATTCCTGTGAATAAAATGAACCTAAAATCTCTTCTCCCTCTAAATCACATAATTTGTATCATAATTTGTGATGAACAAAATATGTTATGAACCAAAATATGAAAAAGAGATTAATGTCAGAAAACGTAAGTTCAAAGTTGATGATATTGTAAGAGTATATCGGTGGAAATCTCATTTTGAAAAAGGTTCTACTAAACGATGGAGAAAATGAGCTTTTTAAAATTGTTGATGTGATTGATACAGTTCCTTGGACTTTTAAGATATATGATTTAAAGATGGAAGAGATTTTAGGTTCATTTTATTCACAGGAATTACAAAAGACAAAACTAAGCAGATAATACTCATGGGAGCAATAGGTTGGCACTTCACACCCCTCTACTGTACACCTTTATGGACACTCGAGGACCAAGTCTGAGGTGTATACCAGGTGGCATATGCCGAGGGTTAAATTTTAAATATTGTTGTGGTTACCAGATTCGCAAACCACCATTCAGGTCCCTTAGGTGAGGTATCTCGGCAAGTATATGTGTAGTTAGGCCCAAACCCGTTGTCTAGTGGGAATACATGTCATTTATACGTGCTGCGACTCTTCAGGATAGCCGTTTTTCTTTTACTATCTTTATTTTGGACCAACCGCCATGATTACCACCACAACGACAACATCAACCACCAACCACAACGCCGCTTCACCACAACCGCCACGACCCTTCCGTCACACCTCGCAACCGTAGCATCGCCACCGTTCTTGCCCCGCTGTGGGTACCGGTGTTGGACTCGTGCAGGGCGCACGTTGAACAGCGTGTACAAAATCACGGATTTTGTGCTTCAAAAACGGATCAAAAACGACACACGCCCACTTTTTGCCGTCCAATCGGTGAGCGAGGGGCGATTTGGCCCCGCCTCCAGAACGATCGATATATGCAAATTTGTGGATCAAAAAGCCTTCACGCCCACTTTTTCTCGGGCCAATGGGGAGCGAGGTGAAAGGTCAAAGGGAGGGGGTCAAAGGCGAAGCTACGGGGGGATAAAAGGACCGTGTTCGTCAGTCAGAGAGTGTGGAAGTCTGGAGCCCGAAGCCTGCAGTAGCTGGAGAAGCTGGAGAGAGTCCAAAGAAGAGTCCAACGGGAGAGTCCAAAGAAGAGTCCAGAGTCGGAGAGTCCAGAGGCGGAGAGGCGGCAGCGGCGAAGGCAGACGAGGGGGTGCTCGCGACGGTGCCGGGAGCTGCACGCCCGAGGAAGGCCGGCAGCGCGACCTGGCCGAGGTGGAGACGCACACCAGGGATAATAAAGATCCTCTATACCCCGAGCATCAGCAACCCCCTCCTGTTTCCCCCCGCGCTGAGATAGTGCGACCAAGGGGGCCCCTTTCCCACCCCCTGCCAGACACTGTCCGCGAGGTCCGCGGAGTTGGGGCGCCATCGCCGCTCCGCGTCTCATCACCAGACGGGTAGGCGCGACCCGGTCTCGGCCTCAGGCCCGCCTCATCCTTGAGGGTATTTCTTTTCCTTGGTTTTGGGTATGTGTTGTCGGCGCCGTCTGTGAGGTAGAATTGTATAAGTGTTGCCGTGTGCTCGGTAGTCGGTATTAGCTCTGCATTGTCTTCGCTTTTATATTTGCTTTTTGTGTAAATGGAATTGTGTTTTCTTTTTTTTTGTGTGCTTTTGGTGGAATTGTATTTGTGTGCTTCCCGTGTGCCGCGAATAAATGTGCTTTATTGTTGAACTGTTCTCCCGCTTCGCTTCGTCTTTTTCTCCCATTGAATCCTCATCTTGCTTCACGTAAAGGGTTGGTAGTGGGCTGAATACGCCCGATAATTAATCAAACCGTCGAGGTCGACGATAACACCGCTCGGTTATTCTGATAGTACGGAACGGGTCGCTTAAGTGGCCCGTGTCCGAAGTCGACCTGCGGCGAGGTGCGATCGCCCGGTCTACCCTCCGCGTGGGTACTTAGGTAGGTCGAATTTGGCGAGCAACCCTATCCCACGCGGGGGCTGATTGGCTCGATCGCGGTGAGACCGAAAGGTCCACCCGTGACTGGTTCCCGGCGTTAGTCCGAGAGGGTCACGACTGGATTGTCCGTCCGGTGGGCGACGTGCCGCGATTCGAGTTACGTGGCCGTCAGCACGCCGGCGGGCGCGAATACCGCAACAATATATATAATGTGTGTCGAGGGGGACGTTCTTAGATCTGTGAACCCCAAACACAGAATCCTCGACTACATCGTCAAAGGCTTAACTTTTGTTTGTTGGTGTGTGTGCAGTGGGGGACATTCTTAGATCTGTGAACCCCAAACACAGAATCCTCAACGACATCGTCAAGGCTTAACGTGTGTGTGTGTGTGTGTGTGTGTGTGTGTGTGTGTGTGTGTGTGTGTGTGTGTGTGTGTGTGTGTGTGTGTGTGTGTGTGTGTGTGTGTGTGTGTGTGTGTGTGTGATAATATAACAGGGAGCATGATCAACCCCAACCCATCCCTAACCCACCCTAACCCTCACATTCAAAATCTCAACCCCAACCCAACCCAGGCCCAACACAATATCTATTTTTAAACACGTATTTCAACAATATAAATATTTTTGATGTTTTTTTTCTCTTCTTCCAATTCTGTCTTTTAAGGCTTTCAGGTTTGATGACGTAGAAAGGGGGAGTAAGAACTTTCCTTCACTTTCTTCCCAGAACTTTCTTGATATTGCTCTCATCAAGCACCATCCAACAAAGAACTACACCGATAGGTTCAGATTCCCAAGAGTCTTCTTGGTAGAAAACACATTTCTAGTCTCCAAAATAAACCCAACTTTCCAAGTCTCCAAGGTATAACCACATTCCTGTTGAGTTTCCAAGATATGTATCACATTGTGAGTTATCAAGCCAGAACCCACATTTCAAGTCTCCAAAATAAAACCAACTTACAAAGTCTCCAAGGGATAACTCATTTCCTGTTTTTTTTTCAAAATTTGTGAGTCTCCAAGGTAGGTTCTATATTTAGAACCATCTTGGCAGAACCCTTTTCCTGAGTCTCCAAGGTAGTTATTGAAACCATCAAGGCAGAACTCATTTACTGATGTTTCCAAAATTTGTGAGGTCATCGAGGTAGGTTTTATATTTAAAACCACCAAGGATAGCTCATTTACTGATATTTTTTTTTTAATTTGTGAGTCTCCGAGGTAAAACTTATGTTCTGGTTCATCAAGGTATAACTCTTTGGTTGGGTCATCAAGGTTGAGCTCATTCTGTGGGTCTTGGTCGCTCACAAGGTCTTCAACCAAGCCAACAATTTCGCCCCAAGTTGTGGCAAAAGCAGTATTTTCATTTTGTATTTCTGATACAATTTCCTGTGAGAGAAAATATTGGATTCGCTATATATTGTTACGTTTGAGGGGGGGGTATGCATTCAAAGGGTAATTAGGATGTTTAATTAGGTATGCCATGCTGTTCCAGTGTACCAGGATCTCGATGTAATAAGTAGCAATTCAGTGGTGATAAGTTGTCTCGTAAATGTCCATTTCTTCAAGGGGGACATGATAATTGTCACGTAATTAGATAGGGATACGGGATAGGGTAAGTGTGTCTGCGTAAACCCCTTTTAGTAGTCCCTGGAGGCTTGCCGTGACGTCACAGGACAGTGCTGCGGATGGCTCCGCCCCGTGATCACGATTGGCGGAAGGCGACGGCGCAGGGCTAATAAAACAGCTCGATTGGAAGTGACGAGGACGGGAGGATTAAAAGGTTCTGTTCGGGGTCGAAAAGGAAGAGGAAGAAGATCGGGACAGAAAATCTGTTCTGGTGGAGGTTGTTGTGCTGGGAGCGTGCTTTTTGTTGGGCTGTTTTCGATCCTGGTTTCATCGTGTCTTGTAGCCTTGCTGAGCCTCGTGCCTCACCTCGGTTGGCTCTGGGGTTCTGCTGGCTCGGAGTACGGGGTCGAACAGCGGGCGGACCTGCCTCCCTCTCCTGCTCGCAATTTGGCGCCAGAACTGGTTCCCTGGCGGCTGTGAGCGGACTTGGGCCAACACCAGGAGGTCGACAGCACCACGGTTTCTCCTGCCCCCCTGACGAGAGCAAGGCCAGCTCGTCCAACACCAATCCAGGGACTGTTGCGTCCACACCACGGGCCAGCCTGACCACCAGGACCAGCTACGTGTTTGTGTGTGTGTGTGTGACCGCTGTTTCTCGACAACCACTGGTCCGATCTAATTGAAACATGCCAGGTATATTGCTGGGGACCTGAGGATGTGCCTTTTCAAGGTTTGATATTAAACGGACAAGTGATTCCCAAGTTATGGCAATTTATTTACCAACCAATGACAGGACACGTTGCTGCGGCCATTTATTTACCAACCAATGACAGGACACGTTGCTGCGTAGGCATGGCCGATGGGGAAGAGAACCTCAGCCACGTTCGCCATTATGGGTTTTTTCTCTTCTCTTCTCTTTGTGTTTTTCCTTGCGAAAAGGCAAAATACGTTGGCGCTAATTGAATAATTGGCCATTAAAACGAATAATTTATCAAAACGTTGGCAGATCCAGCAGTCTCCGCATTCTTGCCCTGGACGAGGAAACAAAGAAGCGCTGTTTCCTCAGCAATGTTGTTTATGAAGAGGTGCTAACGAGATAAAGGTGTGTACATGGAGACAATTTTTATTATTATTTATTTCTTGAAGAAAAATTGTTCCGAAAATAATTTATCAAAAAAAGTGCACAACTTTTTTTTGTTTCCAATTGTCAAAACGGTGTGGCCTTTGGAAGTGTTAAGGAATTTAGCTCCACTCAACATGCTTGCCAACGAAATACATCTCCATTTGGTGGTATGCTTTGCAAACTATTTTTTTTTAACTATTTTCAAACTAAAACAATTTGAACATGGAATACATAATGACACTGTACTTTCAGGTCTCCTACAAATCATACCCTGTCACCTCACCATGGCATAGGAGTGGCAATGGTCAATGGCAGCGAATGTCATGGCTAGCAAAGACAGGGAGGTAAACTTGATTTTAATTTGGATTTTAATTAACTCTGTGTGTGTAAGTATCACAGCATTTGTTACTTCAATGAAAGCGATAATTCGTGGGATGATGTGAACATTCCGTACGGGCACGCACTACTTCTGGATAGTGATGACTTTCTGTATTCTAATAATTTCTCGATTTCTTATGCACATTTATAGATAAACACAATGCCCCAATGTAGTCGTCGTTACGAGAGCGAAGGAACGGCCTGTGTGTTTGTTTGAAACTTTTTTTTTTTTTTTTTGCACGTACGGCCATGCACGGACCGGCACGCGAGAGCGAAGGAACGGCCTGTGTGGTTATTGTTTCTGGCACGCTGTTTGAAAGTTTTTTTTTTGAATGTACGGTCACGTACGTACGGGCATGCGAGAGCGAAGGAACGGCCTGTGTAGTTGTTTCTGGCAAGCGGTTTTAAAGTATATATATACGTATATATATTATGTTTTTTTTTTGCACGTCCGGCCACGCACGTACGGGCACGCACGTACGGGCACATGAGAGCGAAGGAACGGCCTGTGTGGTTGTTGTTTTTGGAACGCGGTTTGAAAGTTTTTGGGGGGGGAGGGGGGGTTTGGACGTACGGCCACACACCTACGGGCATGCACTACTACTGAATAATGATTAAAGATTACTTGAAAAGTCAATCTGTTTTGGACACGTTTACGAGGCAGATTGATCATCTTCCAATACAGAAAAGAGATATAAGGTCATTTAAAATGCAAATATATTATTAAAATAGATATGTTGAAGCATATATAATTGTAATAATCATGTCGTATTTGAGTACATTTTTCATGAAAGGGTTACAACAATACATTTACTTTTAAAGTTTTAATTCTCAACATTTTATTATTATGTTATCACCCTCCAAACCCATTATGCTAATTTTGGAGAAATTTGCATCGACAGTGGTGATGGAATTGACTTTTCGGGATGTGGGACTAAAGGGAGTAAAGCAGGCTATCCTCCTAAATCTCAGTTACCTGTTACAATTGATCGTACATTGTTCAATAATTGTGCTGCCTGTTCAGGAATACATCTACGTGTGCTTCCGTATCTTCAAACATTCTGCCAAGCTTAGAATGACGTCCCATTGATTTGTTTTGCCTTTGGACCAGAGTTTACCCCAGCATGTTAAAATAACTGTTTTGCTTCACTGTTTCCATGCTGCCTTGACTGTGGGTTTGCTTGCCTTCCTGAGTAAATATCTCACACATTTCTTTCTGGATCCTATTTAAAGTGCTCGTGAGCAAAATATTACACAAAAGAACCAACCAGTAGCTCTTTTTTACATTGAACTGAAATGAGCTTAATTTAAATGTTTACTTGTCAGCCTTTCTAATTCTGTCTGCACAAAACACAGTATGTATTACTGTTATTTTATGGCAGTGCAGCAAATCTACTGCCTTGTGTATGTGTGTGTGTCTCTCTTTCTCCCCCAAACTCTCTGCACGGCACTCTGCCGTAATACTTCCTTGTAACCCACGCTTCCATTCCTGGTGATCAGTCGACAGACACTCTAACCATTTGTCGTGACTTCAAGTCTGGGCACTGTGCTCGCCCAAACTGTCGCTTTCTGCACCTTCTCGAAGGTATGCCTTTATGCACCCATCCACTCCATCGCAAATGTCTTTCGACTCCTCTCGTCTTGCTTTGCTTCAGTTATACAACGCACTTGCAATCGCATCCTCTTGCATTCGCTGCTATGCCATGCTTGACATAGGTTAATGTTTACAGTTGAATGACAACTTTCATGAAAGTTACAAAAATGCATTGGAACTGTTTTTTGAGGATTGAATGTTAGCTTAGGTTTGGTTAGTAGTTAGGGGCTATTTGCTTGTGAGGGAAAGTTGCGGTGAGAGTGTGTTGAGGTAAGTAAATGAAAATGGAGAAAAGGAAGGGTATTTTGATAAGAGGAATAAAAATAATGTATGGGGCAAACAGTAGAGGTTACAAATGCTGCCGGTTTGTGCATTTTATGTACAATGGGGTCTTGTATTAATAATCTATCAAGTTGGCTTATCTGATTTTGATTCAATTGCTAAATGATGTCTACAGATCAAAATCTGACAACTTGTGAGTAAACCAAAGTAATAACTCGCAACAAACAAAAAGGCATGGATGTCAAGGTTCATGAAGGTAACACTGTCTGTTTGATCTATAACTGGATCTGGTAAATGTCTGGCATACCTACGTCTACCTTGGAAAGGCAAAGTGTCTCAACGGTTTGAAAACTAGATCAAGCAGTGTCCCATTCTTACTATGCTGTTCAACCATGAGTGATTTTCACCACCCGCTGGTTGCTTCTGTCAATCCAAGAAGATGTTCTGCCCACCTCGCATACAAGTAAGAATATTTACACATTTCATTGCCAGTGTGACACACTTCTTCGAGATCGAAAGATCACAACGAACAACACATCCCTTTGGTGATCAGACGGGGTCAGTCAACCAAATTGAATAATCCACAGTGTGCAGAGCAATATCGTATTGGCTGGTTTAAAATCCTGAGTGGAGGACGCAGTTTAGCTCAGCTTCGTGCAATGGAGGCCACACGCATCAGGTCAACCAATCCCATTCTTTGTGGACAATGAATTTGTCCGTACTTTATATCTATCTTGACTATGATGGCTTGACTGTGTGACAACTCTACCACAGTCAACATTGACTCATCATGAAAACCACGCCACTCCCCCTCAGCTAATTAACATTACATTTTCCGCCGGTTCTTGGGGATTCATTATTCATGATGGTTCATTGCATTTCATTTCCACCAACTCATTATTCATGATGGTTCATTGCATTTCATTTCCACCAACTCATTATTCATGATGCTCTGTGGTTCCACCAATCAGGTAATCCCGTCTTTTCTTTCTCTCAACCAATCAACGTTTAGGACATTACATTGTAACTTTATAAATGAGAGTTTGGTGCTTCTTCATCTGCTTGTGGTTTTATCCTGAAGAGTGCAAGCCGAAAAGCTTTAATGTCCATTTTATGGAAATGCATATTTAAAAATGAAATAATTCTCATATCCAGATCCGGATTCAGATCTTCACCAAAATCAAACCGATTTTTCATGGTCATGCACCGAACCTGTCCACCAAGTTTCATCCGAATCCGTGCACAACTTTTTCAGATATTGTGCTACATATCGTTTTTGGCCCTATCTCTCAATGGTGAAGAATCACTTTATAAATTATATCAGACCCGGATCTGGATTCGGATCTTCACCAAAATTGAACAAGTTCTTCCTTGTTACACACTGAACGTGTCAACCAAGTTTCATCCCAATCCATCCACAACATTTTGAGAAATCGTGCTAAATATCATTTTTGGCCCTATCTCTCAATGGTGAAAAATCATTTTAAAAATTGTAGTAGTCGGATCTGGATCTTCATCAAAATCTAATCAGTTTGTCGTCACACACTCAACCTCCCCACAAAATTTCATCCGGGTCCGTCCACAATTTTGAGACAGAGGGGATTTGTTAGACAGATTGTTAGACACTAACCCTAACAGACAGAGGGGTGAAAAACATAACCTCCTTCACCTTTGGTTGTGGAGGTAAAAATAAAACAGCAAATTAAGAAGAAAATAAAATTTCAAACCGGCACACGAAGGATATAACACGATTACAAACAGGCAAATTCAGAACACAATGAAATTACAAACAGGCAAATTGAGAATAGGATAAAATTACAGACAAATTCAGAATGTGATAAAATTACAAACAGGCAAATTCCAAAAACAATTAAATTACAAACAGGCAAATTCAGAACACAATAAAATTACAAACAGGCAAATTCAGAATACAATAAAATTACAAACAGGCAAATTCCGAAAACAATTAAATTACAAACAGGCAAATTCAGAACACAATAAAATTACCAACAGGCAAATTCAGAATGAAATAAAATTACAAACAGGCAAATTCAGAATATCATTAAATTACAAACGGGCAAATTCAGAATACAATAAAATTACAAACAGGCAAATTCAGAATGAAATAAAATTACAAACAGGCAAATTCAGAATATCATTAAATTACAACCAGGCAAATTCAGAATACAATAAAATTACAAACAGGCAAATTCAGAATGCAATAAAATTACAAACAGGCAAATTCAGAATATCATTAAATTACAAACGGGCAAATTCAGAATATCATTAAATTACAAACAGGCAAATTCAGAATATCATAAAATTATAAACAGGCAAATTCCGAAAGCAATAAAATTACAAACAGGCAAATTCAGAACACAATAAAATTACAAACAGGCAAATTCAGAACACAAAATTACAAACAGGCAAATTGAGAATACGATAAAATTAAAAACAGGCAAATTCCGAAAACAATAAAGTTACAAACAGGGCAATTCAGAATACAATTTAATTACAAACAAGCAAATTCAGAATACAATAAAATTACAAACAGGCAAATTCAGAATACAATAAAATTACAAACAGGCAAATTCAGAATACAATAAAATTACAAACAGGCAAATTCAGCATATGATAAAATTACAAACAGGCAAATTCAGAATACAATAAAATTACAAACAGGCAAATTCAGAATGGAATAAAATTACAAACAGGCAAATTCAGAATGGAATAAAATTACAAACAGGCAAATTCAGAATATGATAAAATTACAAACAAGCAAATTCAGAACACAATAAAATTACAAACAGGCAAATTCAGAATGGAATAAAATTACAAACAGGCAAATTCAGAATATGATTAAATTACAAACAGGCAAATTCAGAATATGATAAAATTACAAACAGGCAAATTCAGAATATGATAAAATTACAAACAAGCAAATTCAGAATACAATAAAATTACAAACAGGCAAATTCAGAATACAATAAAATTACAAACACGCAACTTCAGAATATGATAAAATTACAAACACGCAACTTCAGAATATGATAAAATTACAAACACGCAAATTCAGAATGTAATAAAATTACAAACAGGCAAATTCAGAATATGATAAAATTACAAACGGCAAATTCAGAATATGATAAAATTACAAACAAGCAAATTCAGAATATGATAAAATTACAAACAGGCAAATTCAGAATATGATAAAATTACAAACAGGCAAATTCAGAATACAAATATAAGGGTATGTTCTTTTGAACATACGAGTCCCCTCGGACCATGAAGCTATCGTTATTGTTGTTAAAGGCCGTTATGGGAACACAGAAATAAGGGTATGTTTAGCAGCGTCATCATGGTTGGCGTCTCGCAATATAATATATTAGCGCGATTAAAAATACCGTTTTTTCCTCGCATCTTCATGTCTGTCAAAAAACCAGTGTCAAGGTGCACAACTACAGCTCATAACCTATCCATTGAGGTGTTTTTCGCCCCCCCCCCTGCTTTCCCGTTTTCACGCCACTGTCACACACAAAAGTCATCAATCAATTCTATACAGAGTCCGGGGGACTCAATAAAATTACAACCAGGCAAATTGAGAATACAATAAAATTATAAACAGGCAAATTCAGAATACACTAAAATTACAAACAGGCAAATTCAGAATGTAATAAAATTACAAACAGGCAAATTCAGAATATGATAAAATTACAAACAGGCAAATTCAGAATATGATAAAATTACAAACAGGCAAATTCAGAATATGATAAAATTACAAACAGACAAATTCAGAATATGATAAAATTACAAACAGGCAAATTCAGAATATGATAAAATTACAAACAGGCAAATTCAGAATATTGTTGTGGTTGACCAAATTCGCAAACCACCATTCAGGTCCCTTAGGTGAGATATCTCGGTAAGTATATGTGTAGTTAGGCCCAAACCCGTTGTCTAGAGGGAATAAATGTCATTAGTCGGGCTGCGACTCTTCAGGATAGCCGTTTTTCTTTTACTATCTTTATTTTGGACCAACCGCCATTATTACCACCACCAACCACGTCTCAACAGCCATCACAACAACAACCACCAACCACAACGCCGCTTCACCACAACCGCCACGACCTTTACCGTCACAACTCGCCACCATCGCATCACCGTCATCTCGCGCCACTCGTGGGCACCGATGCTGGACTCGTGTAGAGCGCGCACCGAGCAGCGTGTTCAAAAGCATCGCGGACTTTCCGCAGAAAAACGGATCAAAAACGACTCACGCCCACTTTTGTTCCGTCCAATCGGTGAGCGAGGGGCGATTTGGCCCCGCCCCCAGGGCGTTGGAGGGCGCTCGTTATATGCAAATTCATGGATCAAAAAGCATTCACGCCCACTTTTTCTCAGGCCAATGGGGAGCGAGGTGAAAGGTCGGAGGCAGAGGGTCAAAGATGAGAGAGCGAAGCCACGGGGCTTATAAAAACGACTGCGTTCGTCAGTCGAGTCGAGTCCAGTGGAAGTTGAGAGCAGTTCAGTTCGCAGGAGAAAGAGTTCGAAGTTGGAAGCGGAGGAAGAGTTCAGTTGAGTTGGAAGCGGAGGAAGAGTTGGAAGTTGAGAAGCAGTTCGGAGTTCGCAGTTGGCAGTTCAGTTCGCAGCAGGAAGAGTGCAGTTGGGAGTTCGCGGAGTCGGAGTGAAGAGGACGGAGCTGTGGAGAGGCGGCGGCGGCGAAGGCGGTTGAGGGGGTGCTCGCGTCGGATTCGAGGAACTGCGGAGGAAAAGGCCGGCGGCGCGACCGAGGTCGTGGTGGAGACGCTCGTCGCGGGACCCGTGATTTGTGAAATCCTCCTTTCCCCGAGCATCAGCAACCCCCTCCTGTTTCCCCCCGCTCTGAGATACTGCGACAAAAGGGGGCCCCCTTCCCACCCCCTACCAGACACTGTCCGCGAGGCCCGCGGAGTTGAGGCACCACCGCCGCTTCGCGTCTCATCATCAGACGGGTAGGCCCGACACGGTCTCAGCCCCAGGCCCGCCTACCCCCTCATCCTGGAGGGTGGTTCTCTTTTCTTTTGCTTTGGGAATATGTGTTGTCGGCGCCGTCTGTGAAGTAAAATTGTATAAGTGTTGCCGTGTGCTCGCGTAGTCGGTATTATATCTGCATTGTCGCATTTGCTTTTTGTCTTCTTCTTTTCCATGTGCTTTTGGTGGAATTGTATATGTGTGCTTTCCGTTCATCGCGAAATAAATGTGCTTATTATTGAACTGTTTTTCCCGCTTCGCTTCGTCATTTCTTTCATTGAATCCTCATCTTGCTTCACGTAAAGGGTTGGTCGTGGGTTAAGACGCCCGATAATTAATCGAACCGTCGAGGTCGACGAATAACACCGCTCGGTTATCCCGATAGTACGGAACGGGTCGCTTAAGTGGCCCGTGTCCGAAGTCGACCTGCGGCGAGGTGCGATCGCCCGGTCTACCCTCCGTGTGGGTACTTAGGTAGGTCGAATTTGGCGAGCAACCCTATCCCACGCGGGGGCCGATTGGCTCGATCGCGCTGAGACCCAAAGGTCCACCCGTGACTGGTTCCCGGCGTTAGTCCGAGAGGGTCACGACTGGATTGTCCGTCCGGTGGGCAACGTGCCGCGATTCGAGTTACGTGGCCGTTCGCTCGCCGGCGGGCGCGAATCCGCGACAATATGATAAAATTACAAACAGGCAAATTCAGAATATGATAAAATTACAAACAGGCAAATTCAGAATATGATAAAATTACAAACAGGCAAATTCAGAATATGATAAAATTACAAACAGGCAAATTCAGAATACAAATATAAGGGTATGTTCTTTTGAGCATACGAGTCCCCTACGACCATGAAGCTATCGTTCTTGTTGTTAAAGGCCGTTATGGGAACACAGAAATAAGGGAATGTTTTGCAGCGTCATCATGGTTGGCATCTCGCAATATAATATATTAGCGCGATTAAAAATACCGTTTTTTCCTCGCATCTTCATGTCTGTCAAAACCCAGTGTCAAGGTGCACAACTACAGCTCATAACCTATCCATTGAGGTGTTTTTCGCCCTCCCCCCCCCGCCCTGCTTTCCCGTTTTCACGCCACTGTCCACACAAAATTCATCAATCAATTCTATACAGAGTCCGGGGGACTCAATAAAATTACAAACAGGCAAATTCAGAATGCAATAAAATTACAAACAGGCAAATACAGAATATGATAAAATTACAAACAGGCAAATTCAAAATACAATAACAAATTTAAGGCTGAGAATATTGTTCATTATTTATTTATTTCACAGCTTTGCTAAACTTTCGTGTGGTCATTTGCTTTCTAGGCTTTGTATCAGAGGAGAACAGGATAGTCTGAAGAAGTAGCTGATTGTGTTTCACCAATACTTTGTTGGTGTCTTCAGTCGTTATCCAATATGTCTGTGGATTGTGTCTTGCCAGCACCACAACGGCCTGAAATTGGCTTAATTTCCAATCAAATTGGAGAACACTAAACCCAGAGATGTAGGTTAAACCACTCCATTTTTGGCATGTTTATTTTCCATCGTTGTGTCACTTTTGTTTGTTTTGAAAATTCTGTCTGAAAAAAAAATGATTTCAAAATAACACGATATCCCTCCAGGAGAGTTTGCTCTTATTTACTTTGTTTACTTTTGACATGTACAGCCTTTACATGAAAGTACGAGTAGTCCATCTGTTGCATGTTGCCCTGCGCAGATCACGTAGAAGTTGTGGATGACAAAGTGACAGTGTGTCGAGATGCTGCCAAAGGAAAGTGCTCGCGTCCCCTTTGCAAATACTACCATCCACAATCGCAAGCGGCCTCCGCTTCTGCATTGCTTCAGTTTGCTTGCTGACCCTTCCCCGACACAACACCTCGGCAGATGGGGTGGTTGAACTACGATTTTTGTTTTTATTTATTGGGTACCGTTTGTAAATGATTCATTTTGGCATTTCATTTGCTTTCCCTTCTCTCTTCTTTATGTCCCATTGATACAAATGGAAGGCCTGTAATTGAATGGCAGAATGGAAATGAAAGTGGTGCGATTCCTCGAAATGTAATTTCTGGAATGGCAGCGTATTATTGGGAAAATTTTGGAATATTGTGATCCTACTGATTTTGATCATATTTGGGGTTTAAAGCCTGCACGTAAAAGGGTTATTGTTTTTGGTTGGTGGGTTTTTTTAATTTCGGGATGGATTCCCGTTTGGGGTCATTTTTGAAATGGCCGAACCTTCGTGCTGTGCACATTTTTAGCTCGTTCCTCGGGGGCTGCTATTTTTATCTTGGCCTGTGTTGGTTTCTTCCTGTCTGATACAAAGATCTTTCAAAACCTGAAAAATTTGAGTTCTTGCGAATTAAATAATGGTTGGTACTGATGAAGTTATGTAAATAAGGGAAAAGAAAATCCTTTCCTCTAAATATGCACAATTCCTAGTGCCTATTGTGGAAACTAGCATGTTATCTACAGTGATTTTTTATCTTTTAACTTTATTTGTGTTCACTTTGGAGAGAGGGCTTTGCTGTTTCTTTTAATGTGGGGGGGGGGGAGGGTGGGAGGGTGGGTGGGCGGTTTGAGTATCAGGAAATTGTCGAGTACGAGTGTAACTTGACTTGACATGACCTGTATTGTGCATTGGTTAAAGGGGTCAACCTGAGAATGGGGATCATACACTGAAACACTTGTGGATAATAACCAGGCTTTGTCGAACACAATCTATAATCATCTTTTCCTCCAAAGGTGTTTTGTATCACGTAGATTAAAAAGGCACCTGTGGTTGAGTTTAAGATTTTAACTTTGGCTATTTTAATGGTGCTTTGAAAAGGTTGTTTAATATATGCAGATAATGCTGAAAGAGTGACAGCCTATTGTGTACGTGTCAGTTAAATGTTTGTGACAACTTCTGTTCATTGTTGTTCATTTTGTTTTGTCTGTGAGGATTGGCAGGCCAAGGCTTTGATGTTGCTTTTTTGACAGACTTTTTTGACATAGCTGAAAACAACAGTCAGTGGTCGACCATTTGTTAACAAATCTTTTGTGATTGTGTGGTTGACATGGGAAACTGATCCACCCACCATTTGGGTTTGTGTGACGTCAAACCCTAACCGTAGCCCCCCCCCCCACCAATTTATTGTGAAATTGCTGCATCCCACCACAAATTATTCAAAATTAATGATGCAACTATTACATTAATTTGCGGCACCCAAGCCATAGCTGTTCAAATGGACAAACCTGCAGCAAATGTTGATAATGCAAGTCCACCTTCCTCTTGGCTTTCCTGATCTTGTCTTTGTGATAGTTTGTCTTTTTGAAAATCTGCAGTGGGCCATCAATATGCTGACATGTATAGAGCAGTCTTAAAAGGCATATTGGTGTACAGCTTGAAATCTGTGATCTCCTTTTCAGACTGGTCCATTATTATATTGGCTCCCAACATTGACAGTTCCTGGAATTCTTTCAACAAATTTCATTCTCTCCAATTCATCCCATCACGCCTCCTATTGTTCAATTCAACATCCCGACCCTGGTATACTGATTTGTGTCTTGAGGCAGTTGCCAAATAGTAGCTTCCATTGTCCACCTAAAAGGTGAACAATTCAGTGGGAATCTACAGACCCTCTGTAGAGCCTGCTAGCAGTATGTATTGCTTCTTTGATGAGTCGGGGCTCAACAACAAACTCTCCTGAGGTTAAATGTCTCGAGCCTTTCACCATTCTCTGACTCCTTGAAGGCAGCTCCTCAAGTCTGTCACTGGTGCACATTCCTTTTCTGTACCTTCATGCCAAAAGAGTAGAGTCTTGTTTGTCGGGGATTGCTTTCGAAACACCTGACTACTTTCCAAAAAGGGTTCCAAGTCTGATCGCCTCAACTACACATCTGTCAGTCTTCTCTCCATCATCAACAGTGATCGAACCTGTCGTTGTTGCAGAACTTGGGCATTATTGCTTCTCCAATTCTCTGATTTCTGGTCATCATTTTGACTTTTGCCCCAGATGTTCTACCATGAGCACGTTGCTTCTTTTATCCCATCAATGGTGGATGCTCGATCTCAAATCAGTGTTCAGGGTCATCTCTCCAGACATCTGCCTCCTGAGCTGTCACATTCCCAACTTTCTTTCTAAATTCTGCTTCCTTTTCAAAATGCGATTTATGATTCTGAATTTGAGGAATTTTCATTCCAAATACCTGCACCTTTGCTGTCATAAAAGGACTTCATTATTCACGTATGTGACAGAATCGGTCGATTTGTCGACTTGTGTAAATGTAGAACGCTGCTGATGTAAACTTGTGGCACCTCGCTTGCTGTTCGAGCACATCGTTATTCTTTCATAAATTGGTCACCAGTATTCTTCAAGAAGAAACATTGAACTAAACTTCTGCTTTACCAGTCACTGTATTGCTGTGTATTAGAGGAGCGTTGTAAATGAGTTGCAATATCCATGTATGCTACAACACTGTTTACTGTGAACGTTGGGGTAGCTGAGAATATAACTTTGTTTACTTCACTTCATTAATTTGCTCCATGTATGGAGAAAAAGATTTGAAATCATTTATGCTTTATTTTTGAGCCAAACCTTTACTTTATCATTAAATTAGTCTTTAGTGATGTCGCTGTGTTGTTCACAAAGAATTAATGGGAATCTGAGTGAAAAAATTGGGGGGGGGGGGGGCAGTCAGGCTTCGAAATTCCTTTTTGTCATGTTTTCGATACTGTCCTCTTCATGCTTGTACTTTACTGTGGAATATTATACGTCAGGAGGTGGGGTCTGGAAGGTGTCCTGCTCCATTAGTGAGATAGTGCTATCCCGCAGTTATTGTTTGTGTGTAACCTCTTTTAAGAGAATGTACAGGCAGACATGTGCAAGACAAGACCGATTATAATAGCTGCGACGATTGATAAAAAGACTTGTATTGACTGTAGCACTTAATATCTCGATTATTTCAGAGAAATTGATTTTGCAATCCTTTGCACTGTAGGAAAAGAGATTGAAGTTGTTTTATCAAATAATTATTTTATTATTTCCCTTTTGAATCGCCAGGCGATTAAATAAGTGCTTTCACCAAAAATAACATCAGAAAATTAATCTGAGTCTTTTATGTCGACCTTTAAAGCTTCTTTTTTCTGATTCACAGTTAGTGGCTCGTGGAAGAGCCGGTGAGGGAGCTGTAAGAGGCTGCGACGTCGTCCATGGGGTAGAGAGAATCAGCAGGCGAGGAGGGGAGAATTGGATGAGGAACGAACATATGAACAACGTGAGACGTACAGACGTGACTAGGGATTGAGTGGGATAAGTCGACAAAGGACGTGCGAGCAGAGGAGAAACTGAAAAACAGGTTATGTGTGGTTATGTGTGAGTGCAAGTGACATTGGACAGCAGTCACCAAAATAAGAGGTCGTAGTGTGAAGGACTCAGACGTGTATTGTTTAATCTCCCCGTCCTCTCACTCTGAATATTTAATCCCCCCGCCCCCTGCTTTTTCTATAAACACTCCTTCAGGCTCAGAGTGACCTCAAAGTAAAATTTGCCCACAATTGGGATCCATATCAAATGTCTTTACCTCTGTCCAGTGTTCTTTGGCAGTTATGGAGGCACGAGTCTATTGGTACTTTGTGGAATTTTTGAAATGTTTTGTGACTTGCGCAGCCACGTGGATGGCTGTGATCATCTTTGGGAACCAAGGAGTGCACATTCTTTCATTGTGCAACTTGCCCATTTCGCTGCGTTGCGGCTTCCCGATTTAACGTTATTTTGACCTTGAACTGAACTTGGGCCTTACCTTTTGTTCTGGTCGCACCCTGATCTGATTTGGTTCTCAGTTGCTTGAACTCATGTATGTGGGATTTTGTAATTAAAGGAATGGAGTGTTTGATGTGCGCACATTCAAATTCCCTGCTTTTCTTTTGGAAAAGTGAAATAATCTTTCAGATGGCAGTGGTGGAAATTAGTATTATTGTAACCTCATCACAGTGTAAGGTTGCTGATGTTGCTGTTTCAAAAAGGAAATATGAGGTACAATTGGAACAAATGTATGTCGTTTACATTTCACGCACTTTATTTCACTTTGCTTACAAACGTATGCGTGAAATTGCGACGGATGTTCATTTGTCCGCAACGAGTTTGCCTCTTGTAAAACGTGACAATTTTGTTTAACTCTGTTTGGTGACATTTTGATTTTTGAACTCATTTACACAGTGCTTCAGATTATATATATATATATTTTAAAGTTTTTGTGAATTTTTCTTTGACATTTCGCATGATGATCAGAAAATGTTGTTTTGCAAACGGTGTCTCGATATCGCAGATGTTTTCTTTCGTGCATCTATAAAGTGCCAGTTTGCAAACACAACAACACATTCTAATCGCCAGTATGGAGTGGGAAGGCGGTGGAAACGCCCGAGTATTCAAAATGAATGGGTGAGCGAATTATTGTTGAGACTTGACAAAGCGCGTCGGACTGTTTAAATGTTTTTCCTTGTTTCGAGTACGTGCTTTTTTGCCAAGCGCCAAAGTTTAATGGCAATTGGCCGTTCGTCATTCCATTCGTCACCACTCAGCCGGCCGGTCCTAACCGTGGAAGAGCTTACGGGGGAGTCGGTCGGACGATCTGCCATCATCCAGCATGGTTCGAGTCCCACAGCAGACCAAAGTCTGAAATGGTTAATTATCCTAAGTGCATCTTAACCAAGACGAGACTGTGCATTTTGCGTGACAGAAGTTTTTGGTGATTATCTAATAAACGTGACATTTTGCACTTCTGTAAATAGAGATGGTAAGAGACTTAAAGAAATGGGAAATGTGTAAAATATGAGATCTTATTTTGGATATAATGTGTATAATTCCTGAAGATTTTGTTTTCTCCTCCCACCCCCACCCCCCCCTGCCCCTATGAGGGTACATTAAAGTTCATTCATAGCATCAAGCTTTGTAAGGGAGAAGAACGTGCTCTGCTTTTTGTGCACATGAATGTGGAGTTTCCTTGTGCGTGCTTCGAAATGAAGTTTTTGTTTTCAAAAAATATATTAAACTTTTCCTCCCACGTGTCCAAAACCCACTCGATCACAGTGAAGATGGCACGAGGGATTTTGCATTCGAACTTCATGATAGTTGCCACAAAGTGGACTTTCTTGCGGGGACTGTACGTTGTGTTCATGTCGACCGGGAGTGGCGGAAAGATCGCGACGATGTTTGTTTTGCGCGTTCTTAAATATGCTTGCTTTTACATCGGTCAGTGTGGCACAAACATGTATAAATATACATGTTGTTGCTTCTTGACTTTCTGTTTTTGGTGCAGTGGTAAAATTTGGGGAAATGCAGTGTCGCCATTATTTGTGCATGTGCAATGATTCATCACAAACTCCACTCCCCCTCCCCCTGCCCCCACTCCCAAACACCCCGTCACTCTATCAGTACTCCACTCCCCTCTCCCAGGACTCTTTTTGTTGATCTGTCACTCTATCAGTACTCTACTCCCCTCTCCCAGGACTCTTTTTGTTGATCTGTCACTCTATCAGTACTCCACTCCCCTCTCCCAGGACTCTTTTTGTTGATCTGTCACTCTATCAGTACTCCACTCCCCTCTCCCAGGACTCTTTTTGTTGATCTGTCACTCTATCAGTACTCCACTCCCCTCTCCCAGGACTCTTTTTGTTGATCTGTCCCTCAATCTCTGCTTTTCCTTTTTCTGCTGTAAAATAGTATCATGATGCAGGTGCTGTCATTATTCATACCTTTGTTTTTTGTTTTTTTGTTTTTTTAAATCTCGTCTCTTCATGCATTTACCAATTAGGGTTGAACATTTCATTTTATAGTGATTATGGGTAATTTAGATTATCTGCGCCTGGAAGGAGCAATGTTGTCACTGCAGATTCATAAAATCGATTTTGACTTGTATTATTATTTGCTGGTGTATGTTGTGTTCATGTAATACAGTGGGGAGACTTTATTTGCCTGTATTTCTCATTTACGATTGTATAGTGACAATAAAGTTTGAAAACTATTGTTCACTTATCGTGGTGCACATTGAGTTGTTTCTCCATTGTATGTAATTTATTTTATTTTAGTATACAGTAGGGTGGGAGTGGGAAGGACAAAACAGTGGGGAACAGAGACATGAGGAGATCTGTGGAAGGGAGAGGAATGGGGTGGGGAACATGGGGTACACAGGATTGACACCACAGGGACTTTCAGGAAGGAAAGCAGGGAATTTGAAGGAGGTGGGTTTGGGTGGATTAACAGAAAAGATTGAGGATTTGGATGGGGGAAGACAAGAGGTGGTGGTGAACAGATGTTTTGATGACTTGGAGGGAAGAGTGGGGTAGAAGTGAGTGTGGGAATTTGTTCCAAAGGTGGGGGAAAAGAGGAATGGAAGAGTGAAGGTGAGCAATGATTCGTGATTTTAGTACTTTTATGAGAAGTGGGTTGCTGGCGGACCTTGAACGCCCTGCGGAAATATGGGGGGGGGGGGGACGGACATCTCTCAGACAGAACAGGGGAGGAGGGGTGAGGCTGGAGAGGAGATGGAAGAAGACAGAAAGACAACCGACCTGCCTGCGGTGAGAGACCCAAAGACTCGGACACACCACGGGAGATACCGATGATCCCAAATGCCTTGGTTTCCATCGTGTGAAGCCGAGAAAGGTGGGAGGCAGGAGTACCAGCCCAAAGGGGAGAGCAGTACTCCATCAGGCTGTGGACGAAAGCTTTGTATGTGGTCAGAAGCTCATGAGTGACAAGGATAGACTTTGCACGACGGAGGATTCTCAGTTGGTGGCTGGCTTTGGAGGCCATCTTCGAAACGTAGCTTTCCCAGGAAAGATCATGGCAGAGAGTGAGACTCAGAAGCTTGAAAGAAAGGACTTCTTCCAGAGGATTGTTGAGAATGTAGATTGGGGGAGGGGGTGTGGAGGGGGTGGGGAGGGGTGTTCCAGACGGTCCTTTCGGAGAGACATAGTGAGAGTGTGAGATTTGTCCAGATTGAAAGACATGTTCCACGTGTTGGACCAGTTTGTGATTTTTTTCCAGATCTGCAGAGAGTGAAGAAGCTGCTGCTTGCCGGTCTGAGGGATGACAGATGGTAAGGCAGAGGGTGGAGTCATCAGCAAAGATATAAGGAGGATTTTCCAGAGAGTCGGAGAGATCATTGATGAAAACCAGAAAAGAACAGGGCCCAGAACGCTACATTGAGGAACTCCAGCCTGGACAGGAAGAGGGGATGAAAGAACTCCATTTAGGGACACACGTTGACTGCGACAGGAGAGGAAGTCTGTGAGCCATGAGTGGAGAGGGCCTTGGATACCATGGGAAGAGAGTTTGCTGAGCAGGGCAGGTGCCACACCATATCGAGAATACGCGATATGTCTCGGGATATGGCTCTGATTTCATGTCCGGCATTGAGGACCTCCATCCATTGTTGGGAGAGCAGAAGCAGCATATCCAGGGTAGAGTGACCTGGTCTGAAACCAAATTGATGATCGGAAATCAAGGCATTGGAGAAGAGGAAGGATCTAATGTCTGAAGCGATGATGGATTCCATAACCTTGCTGATTGGGAGAAGGCTGATTGGTCTCTCGTTGCAGGGATCTTTTTTTACGCAGGGTGGTAATGTTTGCTGATTTCCAAGCAGATGGCAGATGACCTTGAGCAAATGAGAGGGTGAGCAAGAGCAGAGGAGCAGGTTTTTAGGACACGTGGGCTGATGCCGTCTGGACCGGTTGCAGAATCTGAGTCGAGGTTTGACAGCAAGCTCTCCACCTTGTCAGGAGAAAAGGACACAGAGTCCAGGGACAGTTGGGTGTGACTGGGTAAGGTGGGTCGAGAAAGCGATAGATTTGGGACACAATATTGAGAAGCAAACACAGCGTTTAGACATTCAGCCTTTTTACGAGGTGTCAGCAGTGCGGTCATTTGAGGTAAGGGAGGGGATGGAGGAGGCACATTCACCAGAAAAAAGACTTGATTAGAAGTGCACTCGGTGGAGTGCATACTTTCGCCACATAATGCCTGATCCACGACAACATATTTGCTGCATATCGTTTTTTTTCCCGATCTTGCAATGTTGAATGACCTTCGAAATTAAATAATTCTTGAATCCGGATTCGGTTCTTCAACAAAATTGAAACAATTTTTCCTTGCCATACACCCAACATGTCCACCAAGTTTAGTCTGAATCCGTTCACAACTTTGAGATATCCTGTACTCAAAGACAAAGAAATAGAAAGAGGTGAAAACAACCTCCTTCATCTTCGGTGGTGGAGGAAAATGCATGGCAACCTGACCGGAGACCATAAGTACACCTGTCCTCCAAAGTATTTTCCTTCTGATTACTTCATCTTTCTTAACAGAATGACTCCTCTGTATCACACCGCACTCTCTCCCTCGTTTCATCTCACTCACACCGCACACTGTCACTCAAACCCTCCCCTGCACCCAAACTTTCTCCCACACACCACACACTCAAACCCTCACCCACACCTTGCACACACACATATTCCCACGCACTCAAACCTTCCCCCACCCTGACCCCACACACTCAAACATTCCCCTGCATCCCAGCTTCGCAAAACTTCACCTTGTCCCCACAAAGCCCCCCACCCCAACACCTCCTCCCCTCTGTCTGTAACTGAGTGACCTCAAACACCCGAGGTCTCCACTCTAACCTGACAGATCTCTCAAGCCAGGCCGCTGCCGATAAGCCAGACATCATCTGTTGACAGAATCCTTCCTCCCACAGGACGTCCCCAACTCCTCAGTGTCTCTTCCCGGTTCTTGTCTCCTCTGATTTGATAGGACTGAACCACGCGCGGTGGTGTTGCACTTTACATCAATAACTCAATTTATCACTGCCCTTGTCCTGATGTTACACCTCCTAACCCCCAGAAGTTGCTCTGAGTGACTTCCACTCCACCCCCACCTCTTGTTCATCTGTTTGTTGTGCCATCCCCCAAACCGTGACGACGACTCTCTTCTCTCTTTTTCTCTTTCTTTTTCTCCATGGACAAACTTTAAATCACTCATCCCAACTCTCTCTTCCTCATATGTGGCGATTTCAATATAATAATAACTTGGCTGGGTGTTGGTGCCTGTCGCCAGCGATGGCACTACAGCAGGACTTCTGTGACTCCATGGGACTGATTCAATCTATGAACTTTCCAACCTGGATTTCACCCAATGGCCAATCCTCCCTTTTGAACTCTGTGATGGCTGACTCTCCTGCAAATGTCTCCTGCTCGTTCTCTGCTACAATTCGTTCATCTGATCATATGCTTGTGAAAGTCAACAGCTCTGGTTATTCTAAGATAGCTATCTCAACGCTAAACAGTCTGGCATTTCATCCAGGCAGACTGCAGGCACTGCAAGCGGCCATCTCTGGTCTTCAGAACTGGTCTCCCATATCTACTCTCCCTGATGTTAACTCAGCTTGGGAATTCTTCCACAGAAACCTGCTCTCTCTCTCTGTCTCTCATGCACGGATTCATCCCATCGAGTCTTCAGTTATCCTCCCCTTATTCCAGCACATGGTACACTGAATTACCTAAAAAGGTGCAAAAACTGCTCCACTTAACTCCAGACCTATCAACTTACTTCGAATCATCAGCAACGTCATGGAATACATTATCGCAGTTGATATGAAGTCCTACCTTTTCTCCAAAAACCTCATCTCAGATCAACAATTTGGTTTCAGACCGGATCACTCCACATTGGACATGCTGCTTCTATGCACCCAACGATGGATGGAGGCCCTCCATGTCAGACGTTACATCAGGGCCGTCTGTTAGAGAATCCACAGCTGGGTGTGCTGCACATCCAAGCTGAAGTTCATTTTAAAAATTGGGCTCAAACTGCAAAGAGGGTATTCAGAATGTTGCATGCTAACCACAGCTCTGACTCACAAACCAGCTGCATCACTGCGGATGCCAGTCGATTTTACTGCAGGCCGGATGGGTTCTCGATGAACTGATACCATTCTGCTGGTGTCACGGAGACGACATCCAAGCAGGCTGTTCCTCTCTGGTCATATTGAAAAGGCAAAGGGCACGTTCTCCTTCCTCATTCCTCACCACTGCTGGTCTTCTGTGTAGTCCTCAACGGTGAGTGGTGCACTCGGATACTCTGCTCGCTTCGGTGATGTGAAGATCACCTTCTGGAGACACACAATGCCACTGGCCAGTTGGACTGTGTGCGCTCTTCGGGGCAAGGTGGTGGCTTTGTTTCGAATGTGACCACAACCGAATTCGACATAAATTTGTATCCTGCTGAGGTTTCATCAAGAACAGGTGACATGAGATAAGTTGCATACTTGAAAGTCGTGAGTTAATTGAAAACTGCATTGAAACGTATCATGTGCAACTTTTGGGAGTTTGAAAAGCATTGAATGTTTCTTTTTTAAATCATTGTGATGGAATGTTATTAAATGGTGTTGGTGTTTGAAAAGTGGACTGTAGGGATGAATAAATTACTTTTTGAGTATCCTTCTGTTTCGTGGTTTAAACTGTTAAACAATAGATGGGACATTATTGTCAGTAAAATTTTTCTACCGTGCTTCCCCTCCAGGTAACTGGTGAATTCGCGTCGATGCACAGAGGCAGTACGTAACAATAAGCGCCACCATGAAAGCAGTGCCTTTCTCCTTGTGATGGAAGCCTTTTTGAACCACAAAAAGGGTTTAAAAAAAACAACAAAAAGGGTTTTAAAAAAACAACAAAAGAACGTGGACCACACGCACCCTGGCCCAAAGGTGCATGGTCAACCAAACTCACTCACTGCAACCCCGAAGGGTCAGGATGCAGGGTCATTCTATTGGACCAATATTATTGAGTTCAATTAAATCAGCGGACCAGATATCATCAACTTCCTTGGAATAAATCTTCCTTTTATTAAACTTTGTGATTATTGGTTTTTGGAATTCATCAGTGAATTGCCGTTCGATCTTAATGACATCATTAGAGCCGATAAGTTTTTAGAATTTCCAAGCCCAAGTTTCAAATGAGCACTGATCAACTTTTTCTCTCAAGGTTGGATTTTGTATTAAAGATAAATTACACAACATTTCTCGATCTGCTTCGTGTTTTTCTTCCAATGTCGTGCAATTTTCAAAATAAATATCGTGCTTCATACACACTTCATCAACTCTATTTATAGGTTTAGACCAAGGTATAGGATTGTCAGCCTCATCTAATCTTTTATCCAAGTTTGTTCCTGGACCTACAACAAAAAATTTACGAATTTTCTTTAAAATAACAGTATCACATTATACAGCACCTAAAGTGAAGGAAAAGCGGTTGTTATTGAGCTTTAAAATCGCACTTTAAAAGAGTAAGAGAGACTATATTTAAAAGAGAGAAAAAGTAAACTCAACTCTGTTCTCAACTATGGTTATCTTTAATTCAGGACATTGTAGATAAGTACGACGATACGATTCATACCTCAACGAAAATGAAACCATCAGAAATATTTACAAAATTAATATATGAAAAAGAGATGAATGACATAAAGCCTAAGTTCAAAGTTGGTGATATAGTAAGAATATACAGGTGGAAATCTCATTTTGAAAAAGGTTAAACGAAGCGATGGACAAATGAAGTTTTTTAAATTGTTGATGTAATCAGAACAGTTCCTTGGACTTATAAATTATGTGATTTAGAGAGGGAAGAGATTTTCGGTTCATTTTATTCACAGGAACTACAAAAGGGAAAGATAATAAATTGACAAAAACAAAAATTCAAAAATTGACTCCACCCCCTTTTATTATTTCACCCCTTTTTGCCTCCACCCACACAAGCCACACCTGCACAAGCCCCACCCATTCATCCCACCCCTTGTCTTCCCCTTCCCCTTGTGCACCCCCACCCTTCCCAACACACACATGGGGAGGGGAGTGGGTGGGGTGAGGGGGAGTGGTGGGTGGTTGGGGGAGTGCACCTACCCCCCAACCCTAACCCTCCCCCACTCCTCCCAATCCCAACCCTAACCCCCCCACCCCTCCCCTTTACACCCCCTTTATTCTTTTTTTGTAATTAAGAATTAAATAATTGTAAGCAAAGTATATATTGTTGCGGATTCGCGCCCGCCGGCGTGCGAACGGCCACGTAACTCGAATCGCGGCACGTCGCCCACCGGACGGACAATCCAGTCGTGACCCTCTCGGACTAACGCCGGGAACCAGTCACGGGTGGACCTTTCGGTCTCACCGCGATCGTGCCAATCGGCCCCCGCGTGGGATAGGGTTGCTCGCCAAATTCGACCTACCTAAGTACCCACACGGAGGGTAGACCGGGCGATCGCACCTCGCCGCAGGTCGACTTCGGACACGGGCCACTTAAGCGACCCGTTCCGTACTATCGGGATAACCGAGCGGTGTTATTCGTCGGCCTCGATGGTTCGATTAATTATCGGGCGTCTTAGCCCACGACCAACCCTTTACGTGAAGCAAGATGGGGATTCAATGAAAGAAATGACGAAGCGAAGCGGGAAAACAGTTCAACAATAAGCACATTTATTTCGCGATGAACGGAAAGCACACATATACAATTCCACCAAAAGCACACGTAAAAGAAGAAGACAATGCAATATTACACAAAAAGCAAATGCAACAATGCAGATCTATCCGACTACCGGGCACACGGCAACACTTATACAATTTTACTTCACAGATGGCGCCGACAACACATATTCCCAAAGCAAAAGAAAAGAGAACCACCCTCCAAGATGAGGGGGTAGGCGGGCCTGGGGCCGAGACCGTGTCGGGCCTACCCGTCTGATGAGACGCGGAGCGGCGGTGGTGCCTCAACTCCGCGGGCCTCGCGGACAGTCTGGTAGGGGGTGGGAAGGGGGCCCCCTTTGTCGCACTATCTCAGCGCGGGGGGAAACAGGAGGGGGTTGCTGATGCTCGGGGAAAGGAGGATATAACCCTGTCTCGGGTCCCGCGGCGAGCGTCTCCTCCTCCACCTCGGTCGCGTTGCTGGCCTCTCCCTGTGCCACTCCCGGCACCGACGCGAGCACCCCCTCGTCCGCCTTCGCCGCCGTCACCTCTTCACAGCTCCGTCCTCTTCACTCCGACTAGTACCACTTCTTTCCAGCTCCACCGACGACTCTGTTGAATTCCGCACACTCAACTCTCAACTCTTACTCAACTTCCAACTGAACTGCCACTCAACTTCCAGCTGAACTCCTCAGCTCCACTTGTACTCAACTTGTCTGACGAACGCAGTCGTTTTTATAAGCCCCGTGGCTTCGCACTTTCATCTTTGACCCTCTGCCTCCGACCTTTCACCTCGCTCCCCATTGGCCCGAGGAAAAGTGGGCGTGAATGCTTTTTGATCCATGAATTTGCATATGGCGACCGCCCTCCAACGCCCTGAAGGCGGGTCCAAATCGCCCCTCGCTCACCGATTGGACGGAACAAAAGTGGGCGTGAGTCGTTTTTGATCCGTTTTTCTGCGGAAAGTCCGTGATGTTTTTGAACACGCTGCTCGGTGCGCACCCTACACGAGTCCAGCATCGGCGCCCACGAGTGGCGCGAGATGACGGTGTTGCGATGGTGGCGAGTTGTGACGGTAAAGGTCGTGGCGGTTGTGGTGAAGCGGCGTTGTGGTTGGTGGTTGTTGTTGTGATGGCTGTTGAGACGTGGTTGGTGGTGGTAATAATGGCGGTTGGTCCAAAATAAAGATAGTAAAAGAAAAACGGCTATCCTGAAGAGTCGCAGCCCTCATGAATGACATTTATTCCCTCCAGACAACGGGTTTGGGCCTAACTACACATATACTTACCGAGATATCTCACCTAAGGGACCTGAATGGTGGTTTGCGAATTTGGTCAACCACAACACTACCCCCTCCCCTTTTTACAGACTCGTCCCGAGTCGTCAAATTTTCGTGTGCCATCATGTGTAGTTTTCCCCTAGTACATTTTACCTACGGATCCCTGAGTGCGACATTCATGGTATTCGTGTCCCCAAAATAAATAACCTGAGGGCTGCGTAACTACCTAAACAAACTCACTCACACGGACGACTTAAATAAAATTGCCGGCGCTAAGACAGACATGCCGGGGGCGCACTCATATTTACAGTACATCTTAACCTTAACTTACAAATTTTACACGAAACCATGGCCCAGGATCAATGAGCTCTGCAAAAAGAAAGCAGTTAACAGGGAGCCAGGCTGCTCGCATGCAGTCTCTGGCTCAAACAATGCAGGTGACAGGGAACGTGGCCGGCTGCTCACACGCAGTCCAAGGCCTTCCCTTTTTGAACTGAACGCAGTGAACCACAACGGTGCATGGGCTGCACAACGCAGTCTCCGTGCCAGCTCAAGTGGCACACGCAATGAACACAACGAATGGATGGATGAACACAAACACGGTGCACGGGCCGCCACTGCAGGCCCGTGTTGTAGCTGCCAACAGGGCAGTTCTTGCAGCTTGCAAACTGTTGCCTTGATCCTGGCGCACATGGCAATGAACGGGGGGGGGGGGGGGCAAAGCAAAAATTGAACGGGGCTGGTGAACAGGGGCAGTGGGCATGGCATGGCAAAGGTAGCAGGCAAACACAGCCCGCAGAAGAAGGCCGTTGCAGGCAAACACAGCCGGCAGATGAACTGGCCGGCACAGGCCTTGAAGTACCACAGCTGCAGATGATCCGGCCGGCACAGGCCTTGCAGCAACACAACAGCTGCCGATGAAGTGGGCCGGCACAGGCCTTGAAGAAAAACAGCCAGCCGGCAGATGAAGTGGGCCGGCACAGGCCTTGCAGTAACACAGCCAGCAGATGAAGTTGGCCAGCCTTTGCCGTTCAGTGGAGGTTGGTGGAGGGAGTGCGGTGGTGCTGGCCACTTGGAAGGCGGGCTCGGACCTACCTACCTGTCTCCCTCCCAACCTATCACCTTTGCCTGTCACTGTACATACCCACTCCCTTAATTTGTCAAACCCCAATTTAGCCCCAACTTATTTTTTTATTTTACTTCCCCACTATAAATCGTCCCCTAACCCCCTTTACTGTCCTTGTTCGGCTAACCTATCCTGTCACCTAGCCTACTCCCCACCCCTACGTTCCCTTCCCGGAGGGGAATAAGGGAGAGCTAACGTCCTGTGTCGAGGCCCAACGAAGCCTCAGAATGGCCTCCCCAGAGTTCGGCGATCTATAACCAAAGTGGGTCCAGCGGCCCACAACGAGATCGAGGGGATGGATGGTGCGGAGGGGTACACTTCCTAATCTACCCTAACCATTTAACTGTTAAACTACCCCGGGGCTTTCAACAAGCGCCTCTCGCTTAAACTATTGGTTCTAACAACCCAGATTCACGTCGCCTGTGTTGGTGTCCTTACAATTTCAGGCCTCGCCCCCCAATTTTCTCTCCGTGCCCTCACACGGTCTCCTGGCTGGGACACGTGACTCCCTTTGGCAGGCACGACCCTCTGCCGAATCTCCGACAATGGCACCCCCGGGCACTACACTGCTTCCGAGCCTACCAGCTCCCTAACACCGGGGAGTGCCCCCCATGGCACCTCCCCTGAAACACACACGTGGCAGGCTGGCTTCCCAGGCCCCTTTCCGAGGGTCACCCTTGCCCACAACACTGCCCACGCGGCTAATGGCGCCCCGGGCCCCCGCACTAAGCAGGCGCACCCGTGCCCACTACGCTATCCCGGCCCCCCATGGGCCCTTGGCCTACCACGGCCGACTAGCCTGGTGCCCGGGGTACCCACTCAGCGATATTCACTTTTCGCAGCCACGCTCCCAGCCCGTCAACAGGGCTCCTGCACCCTCCAAACGGGTTTCGAGCCTACACACCCACCAACAACAAAACGACCTCCATTTTGTAAATTTGACTAACCCCCTAACTCACTCTACACTGACCCCGGGGTCCCTTGGGCGGGAGTAACTCCTCCCCCCAATCACTCATCGCACCATGCATTCCCCATTCGCTCCACTCACACAGACCCGCTGGCCTCACTCACTCAACAAGTGCTCACCTCACAACTCACCAACTCTTCAACACACTCACTGCTGAACTCTGCCATCCTTCTAACTACATCCCCTAACTAACTCGTGCTCCCACATCGTCCCTTACACTACAGCACGTTCCTTTTAACACTACGTCGCTAAACTACGTCCCCTCTACACACTCACAAGTCTGTCACTGTCTCCAAATAATCCCATTTATCAATTTCCCAACCTAAATCTCGCTACAATCCCTCTAACTAATCCATTCCACGGACTCCATGAGGACTTACCCCCTGCCACATGAAGTCGGTCTAGCTAAGCTAACCCTTCCCCCGAACTAGTTTCCATCCTGTGCCCTAGTCAAGGGGGTCTTCCACCCCTTGCCCAGGAATCCTGTGCACCCGAAAGTGAGGCTTGTTTTTTTTTTTGTTTTTTTTTTAATGCGCATCACCAGCGCGGCAACTCGCGCACTTTGCACCTGCCCGTGACGTCATGCAGCTGCACGTGTACCTCGTCCCTCCTTGGACGGTACCATCCGGCAGGAATACCCTTCCTGCCGGATTCCAACCCCACGTGCAGCCATGACGTCACCATGCGCATAAAAAAAACACAAGCCCCACGTCTCGAGGGGTTCCCCACGCGAACACATGTGCTTTGCCCGTTGGAGCTGAACACACACGATCGCGTGGAGAACCCGTCCGGTCCAAATCCGAAATCCTGCCTAAACTTTGTCCGTCCGCGGGATCGGCAAATCCACCGCTGGCGTTTCCGGACCGGGACTTCACTCTCGCAAGCGAGCACGTGGGGGCCTCGTGCGTTGCACAGCACGGACCTCGTGCTCACTGCTGGGTGAACCCGGCACGGTCCCCGAAACAGCTACAGCCGCTACTCAGCTTTCTTTCCTCACATGTCTCCGTCGTCGCCTCCATTCCACCCACGCACACATGCGTGTTACGACGCTCACACTCCACACCATTAAACTCACACCGGGAGACGCGGCTGCGTGCTCCCGCATGCCAACCGACATCTCCCTCACATACCGCTCTCTCACACACACGGTCTCCCTTGCATTCGGCCGTTCACTCACGCATGCTACCTCCCTCGCACACGTGGCTCCACGCACTCGCGGCCTTTCACTCACTCGTGGTGCCTCATCCACACACCGTACCTCACTCACACACGCGGGGGCACTCACCCGCAGTGCCTCATCCACACTGGCCGTTTCATCCACACACACGGCCTCACTCACACACGGTGCCTCACCCACACACGCGGGGGCACTCACCCGCGGTGCCCCATCCACACTGGCCGTTTCATCCACACACACGGCCTCTTCCACACACGGTGCCTCATCCACACACGGCGTGCTGGGAAGCACGTACTCCGGCACCATCGCCACCACACCACTCACACACGGGGTCGCTTCCACACACGGGGACGCACCCACGCCTTGCACCACACACACACAGGGACAACCACACTGGGGATTCGTGTCCCCACAAGGGTCGCCGGGGCCTCTATACCCCCCAAGCTCTCCGTGCACCTGTCCACAGCACTCCTCCTCAACCTCGCAAAGCACGACCGAACTCACTTGGTCGTGACTCGCCTCAAGGGGGAATACTCCCTCCCCTCGTTCCTGGAGGAGGCCATCCCGCTGCTCGCACCGGGCCTCCACCCAGTCCACCAGCTCACCCCCGTTGTCCTCCACTCCCTCCGTGTGTGTGTGTGCGTCACTTACCCCGTCTTCATCGTGCAGTCTTCCCTCCATCATTCCCATCTCCCGTGTCTCTGCCCACTCAGTCACCTCTTCACCCTTTACCTCCCTTGTCTCTACTATTTTTATTTCCTTTGTCGTCACCTCAACTCCGCGGGCCTCGCGGACAGTGTCTGGTAGGGGGTGGGAAGGTGGCCCCCTTTGTCGCACTATCTCAGCGCGGGGGGAAACAGGAGGGAGTTGCTGATGCTCGGGGAAAGGAGGATATAACCCTGTCTCGGGTCCCGCGGCGAGCGTCTCCTCCTCCACCTCGGTCGCGTTGCTGGCCTCTCTCCCTGTGCCGCTCCCGGCACCGACGCGAGCACCCCCTCGTCCGCCTTCGCCGCCGTCACCTCTCCACAGCTCCGTCCTCTTCACTCCGACTAGTACCACTTCTTTCCAGCTCCACCGACGACTCTGTTGAATTCCGCACACTCAACTCTCAACTCTTACTCAACTTCCAACTGAACTCCTCAGCTCCACTTGTACTCAACTTGTCTGACGAACGCAGTCGTTTTTATAAGCCCCGTGGCTTCGCTCTTTCATCTTTGACCCTCTGCCTCCGACCTTTCACCTCGCTCCCCATTGGCCCGAGGAAAAGTGGGCGTGAATGCTTTTTGATCCATGAATTTGCAAATAGCGACCGCCCTCCAACGCCCTGGAGGCGGGGCCAAATCGCCCCTCGCTCACCGATTGGACGGAACAAAAGTGGGCGTGAGTCGTTTTTGATCCGTTTTCCTGCGGAAAGTCCGTGATGTTTTTGAACACGCTGCTCGGTGCGCGCCCAACACGAGTCCAGCATCGGCGCCCACGAGTGGCGCGAGATGACGGTGATGCGATGGTGGCGAGTTGTGACGGTAAAGGTCGTGGCGGTTGTGGTGAAGCGGCGTTGTGGTTGGTGGTTGTTGTTGTGATGGCTGTTGAGACGTGGTTGGTGGTGGTAATAATGGCGGTTGGTCCAAAATAAAGATAGTAAAAGAAAAACGGCTATCCTGAAGAGTCGCAGCCCTCATGAATGACATTTATTCCCTCTAGACAACGGGTTTGGGCCTAACTACACATATACTTACCGAGATATCTCACCTAAGGGACCTGAATGGTGGTTTGCGAATTTGGTCAACCACAACAATATGAAGGACTGCGTAAAGCGTTGGTGGCTGAGGGCAAGGATGTCCAGGTGCTTGGGTTCATAGTGGGGGCACTGGGATCGTGGTTCCCTGGTAATGAGTCGGCCCTGAACCGGTTGGGAATCTCCCGGTCTTACCGGAAGCTGATGCGTCGGCTTTGTTGTATTGATGCTATTCGTGGATCCCCGGATATTTACATTGAGCATATGTCGGGCCATCGTCAGTATGTGGAGGTCTGAGGTTGGTACTCCCCCATCTCCCTTCCCCCCCCTTTTTAATTTTTTTCCTATGGTGTGGATGGTTTTCATGTTTGTCTAATGAATGGATCTTGCCAAACGGTCGAGAAGCGCAAATTTCTATTTTTGGACTGGTTCCCCTTCTTTTTATGGCCTGGTGCCCTTAACTGGTCCTTGGGGGTTGTGTTCTTTTTATTTTGACATTCCCCCAGGGTCCTCTTTTTCTATTCTTTTTCTGATTTTAACGGTGTGGAGGAATTGTATCCTCAGTGTCTTATTCTTTTTTAACCTTTTAATTTTGATCTTTTGAAATTTTTTAATAAATCTGTTCTTATCAGTTCAATTGTTTATTATCGTTATCCTGGATGAATGGTGGATTTTTTGTTGTTGTTGTTGTTGTTGTTATAATTTTTTTTTCCTCCCGCCATTTTTTCGCGGTGCAGTGTGGTGGACGTCCTATCCTGGGAACTGGTTCTTGAATTATTGCGAATTTTCTCTCTTGTGTATAATTCTAATTTTTTTCAACACAGATTCCCAATGGAAGAGGACGGACAGAGGCCGGGTCGGCGAGGTGAAGGTGCTGCTCGTGCTGTGGAGACGTTCCCCTGCGAGTAGTGCGGTAAAGACCTTGCGACGCTCGCAGGGTGGCGTCGACACATCGCCCGCATGCACCGGGTGGTCGCCGCGGAGGCCAACGCCCCCGTCGGCCCCCATACCCAGGTATTTCTGTACCCGCTTCCCGACCGGTGGCCTTGTTCACTGTGCCGCGAGACCCTACAACGACATCTGAAGCGGTTTCATGCCGGGACCGCCTTTATTTCAGTTTTTCGATGCTCTCTGTGCGACCTGGAATACGATACGGCAAGGAAGGCGGCGAACCATTTCCAAATCCATCGGAAAGAGGACAGAGTTCGCCCCTCCGTTTCCGGTATCGCTGGGCCTTCGGGTTGTCGATTGCCGAGACGACAGCCGGCTGAGGCGAGCGCCGATTCGAGACGGGTGCCCCAAGTTATAACAAAGGATGTACCGGGTCCGACCTTCCCAGCCGAGAGCTTTGGCTCTGACGACGGGGCGACCGGCCCGCGTATTGTAAATATTAGTGGAATCGGTGTTAGTAAGCTGCGGTCGTTCCGGAGGTCCTGGTCACCATTTTTGGGTTGCCCCTCTGGAGGGCAGGCTGATCTGATTGTGGAGTCTAGCCGGGTCTCAGAGCCCCTTGTGGGTGTCCCCCTCTTGGAACAACAAGTAGTTGCCTGCAGTGAGTCTCCGGTGCTGCCCATCACCGAGGGTTCCCCTGTCGGGGTTACCCCCCGATGTGATGTGGAGACATCCCGGGTTTTTGACCAATTGGTATCAGCTATTCTTGAGGTCCCCGAGGGGCCTGCTTTCGAGGAGGCTTGTGACAGTTTTTTGCAGGTGGCAGGTACTGTGGCTGGGGGTGGGTTGAGCGGTAGTGTGGAGGGGGTGGGGCGCTGCGATGGGGCAGGGGGGGGCTTGAACCCGCGGGTGCGGCTGAAATTGCGGCTCCGCCCGCTTCGGTTGCCGACCGGTCTCGAGCTCCCCCGCCCCGACGCGGCGCTCCCCCGGCTCCACGGCCTGTCTCCCCTCCCCCAGGTGTCGATGCTGGCCTGAGCTTCCCTGAGTATTGGGTTGGTCAGCTGTGGAACGCGGTGTTGTGGGAGGAGTTTGAAAAGGTCTGCGATGCATTCGCCAGCGCCCTGGTTGACCGCTGCCGACCACGGCGTGGTGGACGCAATGCAGACGCCCCCACGCACCCAAGTCGTCCTCGTCCTGATCGTCCGGATATGGTGGGTGCTCCCAGGCCTGGGTACGACCCCCAGGAGGCCAGTCGCCTGCAGAAGCTGTACAGACACAGCAGAAAGCGTGCCTTTAGGGTAGTCCTCGGGAAAGCTGAGGATAGATATTCTGGTGGGAGAGAATCCGTGGAGGCTTTTTTCTCCCGGGTGTTCTCCGCCAAGAATGTCGACCCAGTTGTCATTTCCCGGGAATTCTCCAAACATGTGTCATCCACTGACGAGGCTCGTGCGGAGGGGGCGGCGTTAAGTGCGCCCATTGGTCAGAGAGAGATCTCTGCCCGACTTGGGCGCATGAGTAACTCTGCCCTAGGACCGGACCGTGTTGATTACCAGCACCTGAAGCGGATGGATGGGGCATGTCGCGTGACATTGGAAATTTTTAACCGATGTCTGCGCTCACTCCGCATCCCAGCTTCATGGAAGCAGGCCACCACGGTCCTGATCCACAAGAAAGGGGACACCGGGGACCCAGAGAATTTTCGGCCAATTGCCCTCCAGAGTTGCCTCTGCAAACTGTTTATGGCGGTTCTGGCTGATCGGCTCCGCAGCTGGGCGCTCCGGCATTCAATGCTGAGTGAGGCCCAGAAGTGCTCTCGGCCCAGTGAAGGCTGCTTTGAGCACTCCTTTTTGTTAAACACCATAATGAAGGACGCCAGGCGTAATCAGAAGAATATTTTTGTCGCCTGGCTGCACCTTCGTAATGCTTTTGGGAGTGTTCCACATGGAGCTTCCACATTTTTGGGAGTGTTCCACATTTTTGCCGCACTCGACACGATGGGCGTGTCTGCGGAGCTGATCAACCTGCTTTGGGATGTATACACTGGTGCCTCCACTACCTTTAATATGGATGATGGCCCGACTAGCGAGGTCCCTATATTGTCAGGGGTGAAGCAGGGATGCCCCATATCGCCGATCCTGTTCAACCTCACGATCGAATTGATTGTGCGCGTGGTGCAGGCTTCTGCTGTGGCCAGAGGTCACGGCGTCAAAATTCATGGGCAGCCGGTGTCTATATTGGCATATGCTGATGACCTGGTTGTCCTGAGTGGGACCAGGGAGGGTCTTTCGACCCTTCTTGAAGTGGCCTCTGTTAATGCTGATGTGTTGCAGCTGGAGTTTAAGCCTGCTAAGTGCGCCTCTCTGTCACTTTTCGGTCGTGAGGGGGTCAGGGTCGGTGATGTGTCATTCCCGATTCAGGGTCGAATCATGCCAGCTTTGAGTAGCGAGGAGCATTATCGCTACCTCGGGACCCGCATCGGTGTGTACAGAGATGATGAGGACATCTGCTCATTGGTTACCAACATGATTGCGGACGTCCTCAAAATTAAACAATCATTGTTAGCACCATGGCAGAAGTTGGATGCGATTCAGACCTTTGTCCAACCCTGCCTCTCTTTCACACTGCGCGCGGGAGAGACGACCAAAAAGCAAGTAAATAGGCTGGTATCTGCGGTGGTTAGTGCAGCGAAGGAGATCTGCCAGCTTCCGGTCCGCGCCTCTAATAATTACATTTTTGCGGGCCGGGATGTTGGCGGATTAGGGCTTCAACACCCGGGGTCGGAGGCAGACATCCAAATTGTCGTTTAGACGGTGCGGATGCTGTCCTCCAGTGACCTTTCTTTACGCGGCATTGCCACGCAGCAGCTCTTGTCCGTCGTCCATCCGACAATCCACTGTGTCCCCATTGAGTCGGACGTGGATAAGTTCCTGTCTGGCTCGATGGAAGGGCCATTGGCGAACTCTGGGTACAGCGGCCAAATTTCCACACTCTGATCTCGGGTGAGGTCCGCGACGCGGCGGATGAATGTGACTGTCCGTCGTGCCCTTTCAGGGGAGCCCGTTGTGACCCTGGGCCATTCCCGTGAGTGTAACTCTAAAGACGTGTGTTCTGCACTTCGGGAATGGACCAGGGAGAAGTTTGCACAGAGGTTGCTCGGCCTCCCGGACCAGGGAAAGGTGGCCGCTGCACTGAAAATGGATAGGTTTGCCAACGGTTCCTCATGGATTTGCAGTGGTTCGTTTATGCACTTCTGTGATTGGAGGTTTGTGCATTCGGCAAGGCTGAACTGTGTCCCGACTAATGCTGTGACTCATCGGTGGAATCCCGCTGCCCCCCAGGGGTGTCGGCAGTGTTGCTATCCCCGGGAGACTCTGGCACACATTGTTGACCATTGTCCCCCGGGTATGGTACCCATTCGCCGCCGACACAACATGATCCAGAGTGGCCTGGTCAAGGCCATTCGTCATGGGGACGTATCTGTTGACCAGCATGTCCCAGGTGATCCCTCCCCACATGAAAGACCAGATATCACTGTGGTGGAGGGAAATACAATCACAATCGTTGACGTTGCTGTCCCCTTTGACAATGGTCCTGATGTCCTTGCCACTTGCGCAGTTGCAAAGAGGGAAAAATATGAAGGACTGCGTAAAGCATTGGTGGCTGAGGGCAAGGATGTCCAGGTACTTGGGTTCATAGTGAGGGCACTGGGATCGTGGTTCCCTGGTAATGAATTGGCCCTGAACCGGTTGGGAATCTCCCGGTCTTACCGGAAGCTGATGCGTCGGCTTTGTTGCATTGATGCTATTAGTGGATCCCAGGATATTTACATTGAGCATATCTCGGGCCATCGTCAGTATGTGGAGGTCTGAGGTTGGTACTCCCCCATTTCCCTTCCTCCCCCTCTTTGCCCCCCCCTTTTTTTTAATTAAAAAAAAATTTTTTGTATGGTGGTGGATGGTTTTCATGTTTGTCTCAGTCAGGCGTCGGCAACCTAAACCAGGCCGCGGGCCACTGGGCCACGTTCGGGCCACCTTGCGGGCCGCACCCCCCTCCCAACCCGAAAAAATAACAAACACACCTAAAAATCAAATAATAATAAATGTAATTGTAACTTGAACCTTAAGACTTGTAATAATCACAATGTGAAACAATTAATGTGAAGGCTGGTGATTCTTTGATGCAGACAGAGAGTCAATGTCCAGCTTGATGGAGGAGGAGGCCAGGAGGAGGACGTCTTAAAGATGAGCGTCTGTAAGCTGTGCTCTTGTCTTGTTCTTCGTCAGCTTCACGTGACTGAACAGCTGCTCTCAAGAGTATGTGGACCCAAACAATGAAGCTAAGCTCAGAGCCTCCATAACAAGAGCCGGGAAAGCACGGGAGGCTGAGAGCGAGTGCCAGAACTTTATTGGCGACAAAAGAGCAAACTTTGCGCGGTGGCTCTCTGAGCACTGGAGCTCAATGAGCTCCAGCTGAAGGTCGTCAGCCACATCCACAGAATCCACATCAATGGGAGCGGAGAATAGCTTGAACTCTTTCTCACAGGCGCGCACATCTTTGAAGCATCTCTCGAACTCCCCTCGCAGCTCAGACAGGGCAGCGGCGTAGCGACGGCAGGCAGCGGGGGTCGGGCGCAGCTCAGCCAATCGGGCGAAGTGAGTGAATTTGTTCTGGTTGAGCTGATGCTCCCACAGGCGAAGTTTGCATTCGAATGCCTTCACGAAGGCGAGGAGGTCAGGTACCAAGACACCTTTACCCTGCAGATGGATGTTCAGCTCGTTTAGATGTCAAGTAATGTCCACCAGGAACCCGAGGTCACACACCCATGTGGGATCCTCGAACTGAAGGACAGGATTGCCCTTCTCTCGCAGGAAAGACGCCAGCTCATCCCTCAGGCTGAAGACTATCCAACATCTTTCCTCGGCTGAGCTAACGGACCTCGCAGAAGTCGATCAGGTCGCCGAACTCTGCCTCAGCATCAGCCAGGAGATCGCGGAACTGTCTGTGGGTGAGAGCATGGGCGCAAACAAATTTCACCGCCCTGACGACTACAGTCATGACCTCCGTAATGGTCACAGACTTGGCGCACAGAGCCTCCTGGTCCTGGTTAAGTGGACAAGAAGCGAAAATAATTTATTGTGACGTACAGAGACTGTGATGTACGTGGAAGAATCATATGTCCACATATGTTAAATTTGCCGTCTGTTCAGAAAAATGTTTCGCGGGTCGCACCTAATGGAAATCCGGACAAGGCGCCGCGGGCCGCACGGGAGGAGCTCGTGGGCCGCATTTGGCCCACGGGCCGCGGGTTGCCGACCTCGGGTCTAAGTGAATGGATCTTGCCAAACGGTTGAGAAGTGCAAATTTCTATTTTTGGACTGGCCCCCCTTCTTTTTATGGCCTGGTGCCCTGAACTGGTCCTTCGGGGTTGTGTACTTTTTATTTTGACATTCCCCCAGGGGCCTCTTTCTATTCTTTTTCTGATTCTAACGGTGTGGAGGAATTTTATCCTCATTGTCTATTCTCTTTTAACTTTTTAATTTTGGTCTTTTGAAAATTTTTTAATAAATCTATTCTTATCAGTTTCGCAGCTGATATGTCCTGCAATGTGGGACTAGACTATTAAATGGATTTTTGGTATTGGGAGTTGCATTCGGGGCTTGTTCCGTTTGCTCCATGCATCGACCTGGTATTGCAGTCCCTCCAGGAACGGTTCACCCCTTTTGGGGAAAATTATAAACAAAGAAAAGATTATTGTATGTCATGCAGTGGTTTGGGGGTTTCACTCTTTTATGGTCTTCACATCTATATCTGAGTTTATAATGGGAAAGGTCCATGGTGAGTTCCATGCATTCCAATGTTGATCAGATACAATACCTCAAGAAGCAAGTGGTATCCACATCCACATCCATCCTGTAGAGGTTCCAATGTTGATCAGATGCAATATCTCAAGAAGCAAGTGGTATCTTGCTTTGGATATTTGGAGAATTTCTCCTTCGCTGGTGTTTTGAGAGAATTAAAAACGTCTTCACGACTTCATCCCTTTTGGGGGATTCCACCCTCATATGATGACGCGAGGTATAACTTGGTGACGTCATAAAGCCTATTGTTGAGTCACGATTGCTCAGCTTGTTTGTTTCCTCATCACAAGAATCTCTATGAATCATTTTGTTCCACATTGATCCCTTTGTTTAGATTCGGGAGAAGAATGATGACATCAGAGATCTAGTCAATGGACAGCCGAGAGGTACGCACACTCGCCTCCAAACTGTCTCGTGTCGAGCCTGGGTTGCATTCCTGACCAAGCTATAAACTACCATCCTGGTGTTTCATTAATGTGTGCGCTGTCCCTCGGATGGGCGTTAAACGTGACTCTCATCTGCCAGCATTAGTTGGTGGACGTTGAAAGAGTTGGCCAGCCAGTTCATGAAAGACTTATCAAACTTCATCGCCCACCCAGGCCACCAACCTCGCAAGAGTGTGGGAATAATTGTGGGTGTTAAGAAGAGGAAGAAGTTTGCGAACGAAGGTGACGCCAGCTGACTTCCAGGCAGATGGAAGATGTCCTCGGGTAAATGATTGGGTGAAGATCCGTCATCGAAGCAACAGTTAAAACTGCCTCGTACATTGACAGCACCCTCAACCCAATGCACCATTGCAATGGAAGCTTTGAACGCACGGAAGCGTGCACAGAGAACCTTCTGTACACCCAGTCCAAGGACATGAAAAACGCACGCTCGCCAACTCGGACTCACCATGGACCTTTCCCATTATAAACTCGGATTTAGATGTGAAGACCATGAAACCCCCAAACCACTGCATGACATACAATAATCTTCTCTTTGTTTGTAATTTCCCCCAAAAGGGGTGCACCGTTCCTGGAGGGACTGCAATACCAGGTCAATGCATGGAGTCGACGGAGCAAGCCCCTAATGCAACTCCCAATTCCAAAAATACATTTAATAGACGAGTCCCGCATTGCGGGACATATCAGCTACTAAACCGATAAGAACAGATACTACACTTGATCTTAGCCATCGAAGGCCGAGAAGCGATAACTTTAAAACTTTTATAGAAATCCTTTTAAACGAGGATCACATTTCAGCATCAGTGGCGCCGATTGGTAAAAAAAAAACGAAAATTCCCTCGAAATGTCCGCCCTTCGGAACCTCCTTTTCAGCCCTGAATCTCCCTTGATATTATGATTTTAAACAAGCCCGATGGAATTTATTTATTTAGTTTATCTTGGGAGAAATGTAGGATTTATTGTGTAAAGAATAACAGGAATTGTGGAGTGAGCAGCGACATCACGTGATTTTCTCAGAGCGTCAGAACCTCGCGCTGTGCGAAAAACCCATCACTCCGGATCGCGATTTCAATGGAATTGGATTTTAAACACATGGCATGTGATTACATTGTCAACTACAAGGGCACTCGGTAGAGCGCATACCTCTGCTCTGTAATACCTGATCCACGAGAACATATTACGCCCAAGCTTCGCAGAGTGATAGGCAGAGGGAAGGTCACCAACTGCAGGAGGATGTCTGCAGATGCAGTTGGTGCCAGGTATGGTGGCCATTGCCCCACAAAGAGCTCCTGCACCCTTTGGCAGGTTTTAAAATTTAATCCTGTGGGCTGTCCATGTCTATACAACCTCCGCACCAGGTGGACCTGGATCACATCGGGGTCACCAGTTCAGCATGGAAGAAAAGACGTCAGTAGATGTAAAATGTTGCTTCTGGGACGCCCATTCAAATGAATGGGAAAAAGCGAACACTATCTGACCCAAGCTCCAAAAGCTCAAAATGGGAGACTCACTTCCTCCCCCTCCCACACAAGGAAATGAAGAATTGAGATTTTCTGATTCAAGCACTTCTTACCCCCAACATAATCACAGTCCTTTCATATTTTCATTTTACTCAAAGAGCGAACCAATGAACATTTGTCCATGTTCTACTTTGGGGAATAACTTAATTTTCTTATAACATTCATTTCCATCGAGTATATTCACAAAGAATAACTTGGAACTTGGTTCTTCGTTTAGTTATCTCTGTTGAGCAGATATAAATGATAAACTTCTCTGAATGCTCTTGTTTGACAACCTCCTGATCCACATATCATTTTGTCGATTCCTTATATTTTTCATCGTCTTTCCGAATTCAACATTATTTATGATTTTATGAAAATATGATATTTATTTTCTGAAAGTTCTTCTCAAAATCATTTGAAGCAACCGGTTTTATTTTTGTGTCAAAATGAGTCAGCCAAGCTCCCTCGCCTGAAGCAAAAATGCAACTCATTTCCTTTGAGAGACAAACCTGAAAAAAACCCATTGTTTTCTCATTTCCGTGATGTCATCAACTTGTCCTCTTTTAACGCGAGCTTTGGCTTGTTTTATTCAGAGTATGGAGGATTCAGAGGAGAACTCCGACCTTGCAGATCAATCTTTTTTCACAAGGGGAGAGGTGAGATCCTTAAACCAATTCATTATTTGTTGTTTTATACAGAATTAAATTACTATATGACGAATAATATTTTTTTTCTGACAGATTGTCCCCAATAACATCGTTGATAACTGATGTTGAAAATGAAGCCGACGAATATCATGAAGAATGGCAGAATATGAATGAAATCCTTATCGATCTTCAATAATTTTGAAGATAATTACATGGCATAATGTGTCTCGGTGGTTGGAAGACCTTTCACACCCCCTGACGTTGGATAAGTCAAAAGAAAGTGAGAAATTCTCTCTCGCTCTCTCTCTCTCTCCTCGTCCTCTCTCTCTCTCTCTCTCTCTCTCTCTCTCTCTCTCTCTCTCTCTCACTCTCTCTGTCTCTCTCTCCCTCTCTCTCTCTCTCTCTCTCCCTCTCTCTCTCTCCCTCTCTCTCTCTCTCTCTCTCTCTCTCCTCGTCTCTCTCTCTCTCTCTCTCTCTCTCTCTCTCTCTCTCTCTCTCTCTCTCTCTCTCTCTCTCTCTCTCTCTCTCTCTCTCTCTCTCTCTCTCTCTCTCTCTCTCTCTCTCTCTCTCTCTCTCTCTCTCTCTCTCTCTCTCTCTCTCTCTCTCTCTCTCTCTCTCTGTCTCTCTCTCCCTCTCTCTCTCACTCTCTCTCTCTCGCTCTCTCTCTCTCTCTCTCTCTCTCTCTCTCTCTCTCTCTCTCTCTCTCTCTCTCTCTCTCTCTCTCTCTCTCTCTCTCTCTCTCTCTCTCTCTCTCTCTCTCTCTCTCTCTCTCTCTCTCTCTCTCTCTCTCCCTCTCTCTCTCCACAGCTGTTGCTCGCTTGGCACGTGCGCGCAATCGCGAAGACCTGTTGCTCAGTTCCTGGCGGTACGCGCGGAGCCTGTGTTGCTTTCTCCTCTCCCTCTTCTCATCGTCTAAATGTTTTAGTTTTCGATTTCTTGACCCCCTTTCTCCTTGTTTTCTCTTTTCCATTGAGCGAGAGAGAGAAAGAGAGTGCGCACGGTAGGTGGTGTTCGGGTTTCTCAGAACCCCTCCCGGTTTTGAGGCCTGGTTTCCATCCGACGTGTTTTGTTAGTTTTTGCCATCGCTTTGGCTCCTTTAAACGATTCTTGGACCGCGTCCATATTATTATCATTTGTATTATTATTAATTTCCTCCATTCGCCAGCGTCGCTTGTGTATTGGTTTTTTAATATAGATATATATATATATATATATATATATTTTTTTTTTCCCCCGAGGCATTGAGTGTTATTGCGCCTAAATCATGGTGACCGTTGAGCTGTTAGAGTCTTTAAGTCAGAAAAATGGGTTTTCGTGTACGCCACCACCCGAAATCTCAGTTGAAAAAGTTGTTTTGTGTGTCGGAAAATTAATCGGCATGCATCGTGTAATAGCTGCATCGAGAATGAATCAGCGTGTTGTTATCTTCGTCGCTAAAGAGGAAATGGTGGCGCAGCTTGTGGAGTCAGGACTGACTGTGGAGCCGGATATATTCCTCTTCATATCACCCCTCGATGTTCCATCGATGAAGGTACTCCTGTCAAATATTCCTCCCTTCATAAAAAACGAGCAGGTGAAGGCTGCTTTAGAACAGTATGGCACTGTGGTTTCAAAAATAACTTTCATTCCTGTTCGCTTTAAGGACCACAGTACAAAACATATTCTTTCCTTTCGACGTCAACTATTTATTATTCCGAAGCCAAACATTCGTGAGCTAGACGTGATGTTAAAAATTGAACATGAAAAGTTGACTTACCGCATCTTTGCCACATCACAGACTTTAGTGTGTTACAAATGTGGACAGTATGGTCACATGAAAAATGAATGCCCAAGGGGCGTTGAAAAAGAATCAAGTAAAGTTGAAAATGTAAATGAACCTGAGGTCACTGGGGTGTCTACTGAGGCAGGGGAAAACTCTGAAAATCAAACAAATGGAAAAAATGAGTCTGGTTGGGTGACACGAGGAAAACGAAGGCACCAAAGTGCAGTTTTCGTCGAACCTTCTTCATACGCGGAAGCAGTCGCTGTGAAGAGGGTTTCACTCAATCGGAAAGAGAGTAACCAAAATCCTTCAGATGTTTATGCCTGTCCTCTCACATGTGATGACGAGGAGACTCTGGAGCTTCAAAACACACCATCAGTAGATGTCCCAGGCGGAGACGAAACTTGTTCTGGACATACAGTAGGTAGTCATACACTGAAGCAGGATGTTCATGCAGAGATTGTGTCTAAGACCCAAGAACCAACTGTTGAAACCATAGTCGTGCCTAATACCTCAGAACCAGCAGTTCAGACTACAGTAGAGCCTAATAACTCAGAGCCATCTGTCCAAACTATAGTTGTGCCTAACACCACAGAACAATCTCACCAAACTGTAATTGCACCGAGTACCATAGAACTGCCTGTCACATCTACAGCCACACCCATTACCTCAGTGACTTTGAAGCAGACACCTGAAAAGTTTGAAGGAAATCTGCTTCCTGAGGATTCCTTTTTCGTGAAACCATTTCCAATGTCTGCTATATCTGTTAAGAAAAAGGAAGCTGAATTTGAACACGAGTCATGTGATTCCGATGATACTTGTTCAATATCAGATTCTTCTGAGTTGGATGGTGCAGATGGAGATTCACAAGACCGCAAGGGCGTAAATGCCCCTGCTCGTGCGAAGGTGATCAAGTTCCTCCACAACACCTTTTGGAAAAAAATTAAACTAACCGATTTCTTTCTGGAACTCGATAAATTTATGCTTACCGCATCCCTTATTACTAAAAATCCGGCAGCCTATGGCGCCAATGAATCCCACGTACACAGATTGAGGAAAGATGTAACTCTGGCAAGGAAAGAACTTCAGTAACCAGTACCCACCTATAAAATACTAAAATGGTTCTGTCTCTTGCTTGTTTAAACATAAATGGGGGCCGCGCCCCTATACGTAAAACACATGTTCGACTGTTACTTGATCAAAAGCATATTGATGTAGCTCTTCTTCAGGATGTGCGTTGTGGACCGACTTGTTCTGCAGAGTGGCAAACCACAATAAGGGGTTCTTGGTTTTTCAGTTCCTTTGATTGCTGCAGTGCAGGAGTTGCTTTCTGGTTTCGATCAAGTCTTTCATCGGACCAAATTGTTTTTCACGAATTCATGCAAGGTCATTTGGCTTTTGTGGTTTTTTCTTATGGAGGCTATAAAATCACACTATTAAATGCTTATGTCCCAAGTAATCCTGCAAAAAGAAACGAATATTTTTCCATTCTTGATGATTGTTTATCCCAGATTGATTTTAGTGGCCTCGTGTGCCTCGCTGGTGATTTTAATTGTACCTTGGAGCCAGCTCTGGACCGTAATGGCTCAGAACCTCACCCTGAGAGTGCAAAAGGGTTTGCGACCATTTTAGCAAAGTATAATTTGGTTGATGGTTGGAGATTGCAGCACCCCAAAGTTAAACAATATTCGTGGTGTCAAGCTTCCAATAACAGGGTATCGTTCGCTCGCTTAGATAGATTTTATGTTAATAATGATTTTCGGAACTTTATATTGTCTACGGCAATTTCTCCCTCTGGCTTTTCGGATCACCACCTAGTTTCTTTAAAATTAACTTTTCCCTATCTTCAACGTAGGAGTGCCTATTGGGCTCTAAATGTTAGTCTTTTGGAAGACATTGTTTTTTGCAATGCTTTTAGGATCTTTTGGACTTCTCTTTACGGAAGGAAAAATACTTTTCATAGCAAGCTACAATGGTGGGATATTGTAAAAATCCACATCAAAATCTTTTGTCAGCGGTATAAACTTCATCACTCTCAGGATAGTCTTTCAAGGATAACGATTCTAGAAAAAGAGGTTTTAGAATTGCAAAGAAATCCTCTTGAGTTGAACAGAAATCAAGGATTACGTAAAGAATTTATAACTAAAAAAGAACTTCTTCACAGTCTTGTCAACGAAAGGGCTAAAGGGGCTTTAGTGCGGCTTAAGATTAAAAATTTGGATCTTTTTGACACTTCATCAAAGTTTTTCTTCTCTTTGGAGAGGAAAACTAAAGCTCAACAACAACTATTATCTGTACAATCACCTGAAGGAGAAATAGTAAGTGAACCGAAGATGGTTAAAAGAATTGTAGTCGATTATTTTTCTTCTTTATTCTGTGCAAAAAAGATTGATTTGAATGTTGCAAAAGCCTTTATTGAACCTTTACCCAAGAGTCACAGCGAGCGTCTTTGGAGAGTTCCATCACGCTGGAGGAGTTGGGTCTTGCTCTTTCCAGTATGGCGTCCGGGAAAGCTCCTGGTCTGGATGGAATCCCCTGTGAATTCTGCAAAACCTTTTGGGACATTATCGGACCCGAACTTTTGGAAGTACTCAAGGAAAGTTTTCAAGTTGGGGAGCTCCCCCTAAGTTTCCGGCGAGCCGTTGTTTCCTTGTTACCAAAGAAGGGAGACACCCAGTTACTCAGAAACTGGCGTCCTGTCTCCTTACTGAACACCGACTACAAGATTTTTTCAAAGGTCCTTGCCTCTCGCTTAAAATTGGTAGTCCAATCTTTGGTGCATCCTGATCAAACCTGTTGTGTGCCTGGACGATCAATATATGACAATCTTGGCGCTGTTCGTGACATTGCTGATGTGTGTGATCTTCTGCATAAAAGTACTGGCTTAATCTTTGTTGATCAAGAGCATGCCTTTGATAGTATAGATCGTAGTTATCTATTTGCTATCCTAAAGGGTTTTGGTTTTGGTCATATTTTTGTATCATATATTCAGTTGTTGTATCACAATATTTATAGTTTATTCAAAATAAATAATGAGTTGATTCCTCCCTTTACTGTTACCAGAGGAATAAGGCAAGGGTGTCCCTTATCCGGAATCCTTTATGTTCTTTCCATTGAACCCCTTTTAGTTAAATTGCGTGAGAAACTTGTGGGATTCACTGTCGCTCCGGACATACCTGCTATAAAAGTTGTTGCTTAAGCAGATGATATCTGCACTACAATTCAATGTCAAGAAGATGTATCTGAACTACTTAAAACTATGAATAATTTTACCCTTGCTTGCTCAGCCAGAGTAAACTGGACAAAGAGTTATGCCTCCTTTTTTGGATTAACAATGCATTTTTCCTTCCCAACACTACCTGGCAATTTATCCTGGAAGAATAATAGTGTTTACCATTTGGGTGTCCACCTTGGTGATGCTCAAAGTATTCAGAAAAACTGGGATGGACTAACAGACAAAGTCTACTCCAGACTTCAGAGATGGAGGGGCCTTCTGTGCAAATTATCATATAATGGAAAAGTTTTAGTTATTAACAATTTGGTCTCTTCCAACTTGTGGCACAGGTTTATTGTCTTGCAGCCACCTGCATGGCTAATTAAAAATATTCAAAAACACTTAATCGATTTTTTCTGGGGTGGTATGCACTGGCTTCGACCAGGTGTGCTCAGCCTTTCTCGTAATGAGGGGGGTCAAGGGCTTGTTGACATCACCAGCAGGATGTCCCAGCATCACCAGCAGCATCACCAGCAGGTGGTCAAACAAGAACATTGAGAGAAGTTTATCATTTATATCTGCTCAACATAGATACTTAAACCAACAACCAAGTTCCAAGTTATTCTTTGTGAATATACTCGATGGAAATGAATGTTATAAGAAAATTAAGTTATTCCCTAAAGTAGAACATGGACAAATATTCATTGGTTCGCTCTTTGAGTAAAATGAAAATATGAAAGGACTGTGATTATGTTGGGGGGGAAGAAGTGCTTAAATCAGTAAGTCTCAATTTTTCATTTGCTTGTATGGGAGGGGGAGGAAGTGAGTCTCCCATTTTGAACTTTTGGGGCTTGGGTCAGATAGTTTTCTCTTTTTCCCATTCATTTGAATGGGCGTCCCAGAAGCAACATTTTACATCTACTGACGTCTTTTCTTTCATGCTGAACTGGTGACCCCGATGTGATCCAGGTCCACCTGGTGCGGAGGTTGTATAGACATGGACAGCCCACATGATTAAATTTTAAAACCTGCCAAAGGGTGCAGGAGCTATTTGTGGGGCAATGACCACCATACCTGGCACCAACTGCCTCTGCAGACGTCCTCCTGCAGTTGGTGACCTTCCCTCTGCCTATCACTCTGCGAAGCTTGGGCGTAATATATTCTCCTGGATCAGGTATTACAGAGCAGAGGTATGCGCTACCGAGTGCCCTTGTCGTTGACAATGCAATCACATCTCGTGTGTTTAAAATCCAATTCCATTGAAATCGCGATCCGCAGTGCTGGGTTTTTCGCAGAGCGCGAGGCTCTGACGCTCTGAGGAAATCACGTGATGTTGCTGCTCACTCCACAATTCCTGTTCTTCTTCACACAATAAATCCCACATTCCTCCCAAGATAAACAAAATAAATAAAATCCATCGGGATTGTTTAAAATCAGAATATCAAGGGAGATTCTTGGCTGAAAAGGAGGTTCCGAAGGGTGGACATTGAGGAAATTTTCGTTTTTTAACGAATCGGCGCCACTAATGCTGAAATGTGATCCTCGTTTAAATGGATTTTTACAAAAAAATTTAGGTTATCTCTTCTTGACCTTTCGTGGCTAAGATCAAACACACCGATGTGTCCTCCACTGACAAGGCTCGTGCAGAGAGGATGGTGTTAAGTGTGCCCGTTGGTCAGAAGGAAATTTCTGATCGACTTGGGTGCGTGAGTAACTCTGCCCTGGGCATGGACCATGTTGAGTACCAGCACCTGAAGCGGATGGATGGAGCGTGTCGTGTGACATTAAAATTTATAACCGATGTCTGCGCACGCTCTGTATTCCAGCTTCATGGTCCTGATCCACAAGAAAGGGGACACCGGGGACCCAGAGAATTTTCGGCCAATTGCCCTCCAGAGTTGCCTCTATAAACCATTTATGGTGGTCCTGGCTGATCGGCTTCGTAGCTGGGCGCTCTGGCATTCTATGCTGAGTGAGTCCCAGAAGTGCTCTCGGCCCAGTGAAGTCTGCTTCGAGCACTCCTTTTTGCTGATTACCATCATGAAGAATGCCAGGCGTAACCAGAAAAATATTTTTGTTGCCTGGCTGGACCTCTGTAATGCTTTCGGGAGTGTTCCACATGGACCTATTTTTTCCGCGCTGGACACGATGGGCGCGTCTGTGGAGCTGATCGACCTCCTTCGGAACATGTATACTGGTGCTTCCACAACCTTTAATACGGATGACGGTCCGAAGAGCGTGGTCCCTATTCAGTCAGGGGTGAAGCAGGGATGCCCCATGTCACCGATCCTGTTCAATCTCACGATAGAATTGATTGCGTGCGCAGTGCAAGCTTCTGCTGCGGCCGGAGGTCATGGTGTCAAAATTCATGGGCAGCCATTGTCTATATTGGCGTATGCTGACGAATTGGTTGTCCTGAGTTGGACCAGGGAGGGTCTTTCAACACGTCTTGACGTGGCCTCTGTTTATGCCGATATATTACAGCTGGAGTTGAACCCTGCTAAATGTGCCTCTTTGTCACTTTTCAGTCAGGGGGTGGATGCAATTCAGACCTTTGTCCAGCCCTGCCTCTCTTTCGCGTTGCACGCGGGAGAGACGACAAAAAAACAAGTAAATAGGCTGGTATCTGTGGTGGTCAGTGCGGCGAAGGAGATCTGCCAGCTTCCGGTCTGCGCTTCGAACAATTACATTTTCGCGGGCCGGTATGTTGGTGGATTAGGGCTCCAGCACCCGGGTTTCAGAGGCAGACATCCATACTGTCGTTCAGACGGTGCGGGTGCTGTCCTCCAGTGACCTTTCTTTACGCGGCATTGTCACGCAGCAGTTCTTGTCGGTCGTCCACCGGACGATCCACTGTGTTCCCGATGAGTCGGACGTGGATAAGTTCCTGCCTGGCTCAATGGAAGGGCCATTGGCGAACTCTGGGGACAGCGGCCAAATTTCCACACTCTGTTCTCGGGTGAGGTCTGCGACGTGACGGTTAAATGTAACTGTCTGTCGCGCCCTCTCGGGGGAGCCCGTTGTGACTCTGGGCCATTCCCGTGAGTGCAGCTATAAAGACGTGTGTTCTACACTTCGGGAATGGACCAGGGAGAAGTTTGCACAGCGGTTGCTCGGCCTCCCGGACCAGGGAAAGGTGGCCGCTGCCCTGAAAACGGATAGGTTTGCCAACGGTTCCTCGTGAATTCGCAGTGGGTCATTTATGCGCTTCTCCAGGAAGCGTGAGACCGTGATCCAGGAGAATATATTACGCCCAAGCTTCGCAGAGTGATAGGCAGAGGGAAGGTCACCAACTGCAGGAGGACGTCTGCAGAGGCAGTTGGTGCCAGGTATGGTGGTCATTGCCCCACAAAGAGCTCCTGCACCCTTTGGCAGGTTTTAAAATTTAATCATGTGGGCAGTCCATGTCTATACACCCTCCGCACCAGGTGGACCTGGATCACATCGGGGTCACCAATTTAGCATGAAAGAAAAGACGTCAGTAGATGTAAAATGTTGCTTCTGGGACGCCCATTCAAATGAATGGGAAAAAGAGAAAACTATCTGAACCAAGCCCCAAAAGTTCAAAATGGGAGACTCACTTCCTCCCCCTCCCATACAAGCAAATGAAAAATTGAGACTTACTGATTTAAGCACTTCTTACCCCCCAACATAATCACAGTCCTTTCATATTTTCATTTTACTCAAAGAGCGAACCAATGAATATTTGTCCATGTTCTACTTTAGGGAATAACTTAATTTTCTTTTAACATTCATTTCCATCGAGTATATTCACAAAGAATAACTTGGAACTTGGTTCTTGGTTTAGTTATCTCTGTTGAGCAGATATAAATGATAAACTTCTCTCAATGTTCTTGTTTGACCACCTCCTGAGCCTCAGATTGTTTTTATAAGCCACGCCCACTTTTACATAAGTTACGCCCCCGTTTTCTTAAGCCACGCCCACTTTTTTCTTCAGCCATGTCCACTTTTCATGAACCGCATCCGCTTTCCCTAAGCTCCACCCACTTTTCCTAAGCCCCACCAACTTTTCCTAAGCTCCACCTTCTTGTGACGACCACCTCCTCTTAAATCATTTCCAGTTAATCTTTGACTCACAAGGCTTGCCTGGGCTTGCCCAGGGGATTTCCAAAGGAAACCACACCAACCAGTCTTTCTATATAAATGCTTGAAACCCAGACTGAATTTAAACATATTTTTACTTTTACTGAGAATAGACTGCTGTGCTGAGCTTGAGTGGGATGACTTTGGAGTTCCTTGGAGTTCTACTACTTGTATGGAACTAAACCTTCAAGTTGATGAACTGGATTCAAACCTTTTATCTATTGAGGTAAGATTTTATTTTCCTATTTACAGAGTTTGATTTAAGCATATAATCATTTAATAATTAAATCACTTAATTAATACATTAACAAGACTCGGCAAGAAGAGGGATCCGGGGCGATTCGACGGGATGGTGGTGTGGGTTTGGGCGTGGGGAAAACACAGACAATTCCAATGAATATACAAATCTCAAACCCTCTAAGGCGCCAGGTACACACACACACACACACACACACACACACACACACACACACACACACACACACACACACACACACACACACACACACAAATACGTAGCTGGTCCTGGTGGTCAGGCTGGCCCGTGGTGTAGACGCAACAGTCCCTGGATTGGCGTTGGACGAGCTGGCCTTGCTCTCGTCAGGGGGGCAGGAGAAACCGTGGTGCTGTCGACCTCCTGGTCTTGGCCCAAGTCCGCTCACAGCCGCCAGGGAACTAGTTCTGGCGCCAAATTGCGAGCAGGAGAGGGAGGCAGGTCCGCCCGCTGTTCAACCCCGTACTCCGAGCCAGCAGAACCCCAGAGCCAACCGAGGTGAGGTACGAGGCTCAGCAAGGCTACAAGACACGATGAAACCAGGATCGAAAACAGCCCAACAAAAAGCACGCTCCCAGCACAACAACCTCCACCAGAACAGTTTTTCTGTCCCGATCTTCTTCCTCTTCCTTTTCGACCCCGAACAGAACCTTTTATCCTCCCCTCCTCGTCACTTCCAATCGAGCCGTTTTATTAGCCCTGCGCCGTCGCCTTCCGCCAATCGTGATCACGGGGCGGAGCCATCGGCAGCACTGTCCTGTGACGTCACGGCAAGCCTCCAGGGACTACTAAAAGGGGTTTACGCAGACACACTTACCCTATCCCGTATCCCTATCTAATTACGTGACAATTATCATTTCCCCCTTGAAGAAATGAACATTTACGAGACAACTTATCACCACTGAATTGCTACTTATTACATCGAGATCCTGGTACACTCGAACAGCATGGCATACCTAATTAAACATCCTAATTACCCTTTGAATGCATACCCCCACCTCAAACGTAACAATATATAGCGAATCCAATATTTTCTCTCACAGGAAATTGTATCAGAAATACAAAATGAAAATACTGCTTTTGCCACAACTTGGGGCGAAATTGTTGGCTTGGTTGAAGACCTTGTGAGCGACCAAGACCCACAGAATGAGCTCAACCTTGATGACCCAACCAAAGAGTTATACCTTGATGAACCAGAACATAAGTTTTACCTCGGAGACTCGCAGATTAAAAAAAAATATATCACGAAATGAGCTATCCTTGGTGGTTGAAATATGAAACCTACCTCGATGACCTCACAAATTTTGGAAACATCAGTAAATGAGTTCTGCCTTGATGGTTTCAATAACTACCTTGGAGACTCGGGAAAAGGGTTCTGCCAAGATGGTTCTAAATATGGAACCTACCTTGGAGACTCACAAATTTTGAAAAAAAAACAGGAAATGAGTTATCCCTTGGAGACTTTGTAAGTTGGTTTTATTTTGGAGACTTGTGGGTTCTGGCTTGATAACTCACAATGTGATACATATCTTGGAAACTCAACAGGAATGTGGTTATACCTTGGAGACTTGGAAAGTTGGGTTTATTTTAGAGACTAGAAATGTGTTTTCTACCAAGAAGACTCTTGGGGATCTGAACCTATCGATGTGATTCTTTGTTGGATGGTGCTTGATGAGAGCAATATCAAGAAAGTTCTGGGAAGAAAGTGAAGGAAAGTTCTTACTCCCCCTTTCTACGTCATCAAACCTGAAAGCCTTAAAAGACAGAATTGGAAGAAGAGAAAAAAACATCAAAAATATTTATATTGTTGAAATACGTGTTTAAAAATAGATATTGTGTTGGGCCTGGGTTGGGTTGGGGTTGAGATTTTGAATGTGAGGGATAGGGTGGGTTCGGGATGGGTTGGGGTTGATCATGCTCCCTGTTATATTATCACACACACACACACACACACACACACACACACACACACACACACACACACACACACACACACACACACACACACACACACACACACACACACACACACACACACACACTCACACGTTAAGCCTTTGACGATGTAGTCGAGGATTCTGTGTTTGGGGTTCACAGATCTAAGAACGTCCCCCTCGACACACATTATATATATTTAAAATTTAACCCTCGGCAGATGCCACCTGGTATACACCTCAGACTTGGTCCTCGAGTGTCCATAAAGGTGTACAGTGGAGGGGAGTGAAGTGCCAACCTATTGCTCCCATGAGTATTATCTGCTTACTTTTGTCTTTTGTAATTCCTGTGAATAAAATGAACCTGAAATCTCTTCCCCCTTTAAATCATATATCTTATAAGTCCAAGGAACTGTATCTATCACATCAACAATTTTAAAAAGCTCATTTTCTCCATCGTTTAGTAGAACCTTTTTCAAAATGAGATTTCCACCTATATACTCTTACAATATCACCAACTTTGAACTTACGTTTTCTGACATTAATCTCTTTTTCATATTTTGGTTCATAACATATTTTGTTCATCACAAATTATGATACAAATTATGTGATTTAGAGGGAGAAGAGATTTTAGGTTCATTTTATTCACAGGAATTACAAAAGAGAAAGATAATAAATTGACAAAAACAAAAATTCAAAAATTGACTCCACTCCTTCTTTGACTCTGCCCCTTTTTGCCTTCACCCACACAAACCACAGCAACACCAGCCACACCCACACCAGCCACACCCACATCCATCATATCCACATGATTAGTGATTGGTTTATGAGTTCCCCACACACATGTAAATTTAATTAACAAATTGCTCCACCCCTTCTTTGTTTCCACCCACACAAGCCACACCCACACAAGCCCCACCCACAAAGTCCCACTCACAAAAGCCCCAGCCACACATATTCATCCCACGCCTCCGCTTCCCCTTGTGCACCCCGACCTTTGGCCCACCACACCCCCTCATCCCACCCCCCCCCCTTCCCCACACGCACATGGGGAGGGGAGTGGAGTGGGATGAGGGAGTGTTGGGTCGTAAGGAGAGTGCATCTACCCCCAACCCTAACCCTCCCCACCTCTCCCCCAACCCTAACCCGAACCCTCCCCCACCCCTCCCAACCCTAACCCTCCCCCCACCCTCCCCTTTATTCTTTTTTGTAATTAAGAATTAAATAATTGTAAGCAAAGTATATATCATTAAATAAGATTGAAAACATTGAACAAAATCTTCTTCCGCAGCAACAGTCTAACGATTTGTGGTTTTGAAACTCGATCACCATATTTTATTCAAAACAAAGAGAGAAAATCCATGAGGGTAAATAACGATGATTATACAACGATATGAATAAAATAATAAAGAAAACATTTACCTCCAGAAGATTGAGTTTTGCGTCAGGTTGATCCAGACAGGTGTTTAAACTGAAAGAAAAAAAAATTGAAAATGAGTCATCGCTCCGTGGATCAAAACAGACAAAAATTAACACCAAAAGAGAGAGAGAGAGAGAGAGAGAGAGAGAGAGAGAGAGAGAGAGAGAGAGAGAGAGAGAGAGAGAGAGAGAGAGAGAGAGAGAGAGAGAGAGATAATTTCTCACCTTTCTTTTGACTTATCCAACGTCAGGGGGTGTGAAAGGTCTTCCAACCACTGAGACACATTATGCCATGTAATTATCTTCAAAATTATTGAAGATCTATAAGGATTTCATTCATATTCTGCCATTCTTCCTGATATTCGTCGGCTTCATTTTCAACATCAGTTATCAACGACGTTATTGGGGACAATCTGTCAGAAAAAAATATTATTAGTCATATAGTAATTTAATTCTGTATAAAACAACAAATAATGAATCGGTTTAAGGATCTCACCTCTCCCCTTGTGAAAAAGATTGATCTGCAAGGTCGGAGTTCTCCTCTGAATCCTCCATACTCTGAATAAAACAAGCCAAAGCTCGCGTTAAAAGAGGACAAGTTGATGACATCACGGAAATGAGAAAACAATGGGTTTTTTCAGGTTTGTCTCTCAAAGGAAATGAGTTGCATTTTTGCTTCAGGCGAGGGAGCTTGGCTGACTCATTTTGACACAAAAATAAAACCGGTTGCTTCAAATGATTTTGAGAAGAACTTTCAGAAAATAAATATCATATTTTCATAAAATCATAAATAATGTTGAATTCGGAAAGACGATGAAAAATATAAGGAATCGACAAAATGATATGTGGATCAGGAGGTTGTCAAACAAGAGCATTCAGAGAAGTTTATCATTTATATCTGCTCAACAGAGATAACTAAACCAAGAACCAAGTTCCAAGTTATCTTTGTGAATATACTCGATGGAAATGAATGTGATAAGAAAATTAAGTTATTCCCTAAAGTAGAACATGGACAAATATTCATTGGTTCGCTCTTTGAGTAAAATGAAAATATGAAAGGACTGTGATTTTGTTGGGGGTAAGAAGTGCTTGAATCAGTAAGTCTCAATTCTTCATTTCCTTGTATGGGAGGGGGAGGAAGTGAGTCTCCCATTTTGAGCTTTTGGAGCTTGGGTCAGATAGTTTTCTCTTTTCCCCATTCATTTGAATGGGCGTCCCAGAAGCAACATTTTACATCTACTGACGTCTTTTCTTCCATGCTGAACTGGTGACCCCGATGTGATCCAGGTCCACCTGGTGCGGAGGTTGTATAGACATGGACAGCCCACAGGATTAAATTTTAAAACCTGCCAAAGGGTGCAGGAGCTCTTTGTGGGGCAATGGCCACCATACCTGGCACCAACTGCATCTGCAGACATCCTCCTGCAGTTGGTGACCTTCCCTCTGCCTATCACTCTGCGAAGCTTGGGCGTAATATGTTCTCGTGGATCAGGTATTAGAGAGCAGAGGTATGCGCTCTACCGAGTGCCCTTGTAGTTGACAATGTAATCACATCCCATGTGTTTAAAATCCAATTCCATTGAAATCGCGATCCGGAGTGATGGGTTTTTCGCACAGCGCGAGGCTCTGACGCTCTGAGAAAATCACGTGATGTCGCTGCTCACTGCACAATTCCTGTTATTCTTTACACAATAAATCCTACATTTCTCCCAAGATAAACTAAATAAATAAATTCCATCGGGCTTGTTTAAAATCAGAATATCAAGGGAGATTCAGGGCTGAAAAGGAGGTTCCGAAGGGCGGACATTTCGAGGGAATTTTCGTTTTTTTTTTACGAATCGGCGCCACTGATGCTGAAATGTGATCCTCGTTTAAAAGGATTTCTATAAAAGTTTTAAAGTTATCGCTTCTCGGCCTTCGATGGCTAAGATCAAGTGTAGTATCTGTTCTTATCGGTTTAGTAGCTGATATGTCCCGCAATGCGGGACTCGTCTATTGAATGGATTTTTGGAATTGGGAGTTGCATTAGGGGCTTGCTCCGTCGACTCCATGCATTGACCTGGTATTGCAGTCCCTCCAGGAACGGTGCACCCCTTTTGGGGGAAATTACAAACAAAGAAAAGATTATTGTATGTCATGTAGTGGTTGGGGGGTTTCACTCTTTTCGCGGGCCGGGACGTTGGCGGATTAGGGCTTCAACACCCGGGGTCGGAGGCAGACATCCAAACTGTCGTTCAGACGGTGCGGATGCTGTCCTCCAGTGACCTTTCCTTACGCGGCATTGCCACGCAGCAGCTCTTGTCGGTCGTCCACCGGACGATCCGCTGTGTTCCCGTTGAGTCGGACGTGGATAAGTTCCTGTCTGGCTCGATGGAAGGGCCATTGGCGAACTCCGGGTACAGCAGCCAAATTTCCACGCTCTGGTCTCGGGTGAGGTCCGCGACGCGGCGGTTAAATGTGACTGTCCGTTGTGCCCTCTCAGGGGAGCCCGTTGTGACCCTGGGCCATTCCCGAGAGTGCAGCTCTAAAGACGTGTGTTCTGCACTTCGGGAGTGGACCAGGTAGAAGTTTGCACAGCGGTTGCTCGGCCTCCCGGACCAGGGAAAGGTGGCCGCTGCACTGAAAACGGATAAGTTTGCCAACGGTTCCTCGTGGATTCGCAGTGGTTCGTTTATGCGCTTCTGTGATTGGAGGTTTGTGCATCGGGCAAGGCTGAACTGTGTCCCGACTAATGCTGTGACCCATCGATGGAATCCCGCTGCCCCCCAGGGGTGTCGGCGGTGTTGCTATCCCCGGGAGACTCTGGCTCACATTGTTGACCATTGTCCCCCGGGTATGGTACCCATTCGCCGCCGTCACAACATGATCCAGAGTCGCCTGGTCAAGGCCATTCGTCATGGGGACGTATATGTAGATCAACATGTTCCCGGTGATCCCTCCCCACATGAAAGACCAGACATCACTGTGGTGGAGGGAAATAAAATCACAATTGTTGACATTGCTGTCCCCTTTGACAATGGTTCCGATGCCCTTGCCACTTGCGCAGCTGCAAAGAGGGAAAAGTATGAAGGACTGCGTAAAGCATTGGTGGCTAAGGGCAAGGATGTCCACGTGCTTGGGTTCATAGTGGGGGCACTGGGATCGTGGTTCCCTGGAAATGAGTCGGCCCTGAACCGGTTGGGAATCTCCCGGTCTTACCGGAAGCTGATGCGTCGGCTTTGTTGTATTGATGCCATAAAGGGATCCCGGGATATTTATATTGAGCACATGTCGGGCCATCGTCAGTATGAAGAGGTTTGAGGTTGGTACTTCCCTATTTCCCTTCCTCCCCTCTTTCCTCCCCCCCCCTTTTTTTTTTATTTTTTTTGTATGGTGTGCATGGTTTCTATGTTTGTCTAAGTGAATGGATCTTGCCAAACGGACGAGAAGCGCAAATTTCCATTTTTGGACTGGTCCCCTTTCTTTTTATGGCTTGGTGCCCTTAATTGGTCCTTGGGGGTTGTGTTCTTTTTATTTTGACATTCCCCCAGGGGCCTATTTCTATTCTCTTTTTGATTCTAACGGTGTGGAGGAATTTTATCCTCAGTGTCTATTCCTTTTTTAACTTTTTAATTTTGGTCTTTTATAAATTTTTAATAAATCTGTTCTTATCGGTTTAGTAGCTGATATGTCCCGCAATGCGGGACTCGTCTATTGAATGGATTTTTGGAATTGGGAGTTGCATTAGGGGCTTGCTCCGTCGACTCCATGCATTGACCTGGTATTGCAGTCCCTCCAGGAACGGTGCACCCCTTTTGGGGGAAATTACAAACAAAGAAAAGATTATTGTATGTCATGCAGTGGTTGGGGGGTTTCACTCTTTTCGCGGGCCGGGACGTTGGCGGATTAGGGCTTCAACACCCGGGGTCGGAGGTAGACATCCAAACTGTCGTTCAGACGGTGCGGATGCTGTCCTCCAGTGACCTTTCCTTACGCGGCATTGCCACGCAGCAGCTCTTGTCGGTCGTCCACCGGACGATCCGCTGTGTTCCCGTTGAGTCGGACGTGGATAAGTTCCTGCCTGGCTCGATGGAAGGGCCATTGGCGAACTCCGGGTACAGCGGCCAAATTTCCACGCTCTGGTCTCGGGTGAGGTCCGCGACGCGGCGGTTGAATGTGACTGTCCGTCGTGCCCTCTCAGGGGAGCCCGTTGTGACCCTGGGCCATTCCCGAGAGTGCAGCTCTAAAGACGTGTGTTCTGCACTTCGGGAGTGGACCAGGGAGAAGTTTGCACAGCGGTTGCTCGGCCTCCCGGACCAGGGAAAGGTGGCCGCTGCACTGAAAACGGATAAGTTTGCCAACGGTTCCTCGTGGATTCGCAGTGGTTCGTTTATGCGCTTCTGTGATTGGAGGTTTGTGCATCGGGCAAGGCTGAACTGTGTCCCGACAAATGCTGTGACCCATCGGTGGAATCTCGCTGCCCCCCAGGGGTGGTGGGAGGAGAGGTGGGGGAGGGTTAGGTTGGGGGGTAGGTGCACTCCCCTTACGACCCAACACCCCCCCTCATCCCACCCACTCCCCTCCCCATGTGTGTGTGGGGAAGGGTGGAGATACACAAGGGGAAGGGGAGGGGTGGGATGAATGGGCGCGGCTTGTGTGGGTGGAAACAAAGAAGGGGTGGAGCAATTTGTTGATTAAATTAACATGTGTGTGGGGAACTCCAAAACCAATCACGAATCATGTGGATATAATGGATGTGGGTGTGGCTTGTGTGGGTGTGGCTGGTGTGGGTGTGGCTTGTGTGGGTGTGGCTTGCATGGTTGGAGTCAAAAAGGGGGTGGAGTCAATTTTTGAATTTTTGTTTTTTTCAATTTATTGTCTTTGCCTTTTGTAGTTCCTGTGAATAAAATGAACCGAAAATCTCTTCCCCCACGAAATCACATAATTTGTAAGTCCAAGGAACTGTACTGATTACATCAACAATTAAAAAACTTAATTTGTCCATCGCTTAGTATTGTTGCAGAAATGGGCCCTTGGTGTGTTATTAAATATAGGATTTGCTCACATCCTCCCTTAAATGCATGTTTAGCCAGGTTGTTTGGTAATCGGACGTTAAATGTGTGTCGGGAGGTGAAGCAGGCGGTCCAGTGTTCATACAGTGGTGGTGTACCGAGAGGCGCCGTTCTTCTTCCTTCCCCCCCTCCGAACCAGCCCCACCCAGCGCTCGGACAGAGTCAGTCAATGAGACGTGTCAGCAACCCATTGGCGGAGAACGGCTGCAAACTCGAAGGATGGACCAATCACGTATCACCGGGGGTGGTCCAAAAGAGCGAGCCCCAAGAAGGCAAGGGAGAAATTGCGAGTGTCGAATCTGCAATCTGCTGTATGAGGGGTGGTTTGGTCAAGTCTGCGATCTGCTTCATGAGGAGTGAGTCGACGAGCTGTTCCTCCTTGGCGATGGATCCAGCATGCAGGTTGTCCCCAGGTTCATCCTGAGTCCAGTCACGGAGCCTCTGACTGTCCTGTCTCCATGCACAGCGCGACACGTCTTTCCATCCCATCGTTTCGCCTGCCGAGCCCAACACCCAGATTTGACCGAGTCTGGTAAACAGGCCAGGCCTGGATTTGTATACTGGGCATTGTGAGAAACCAGCTGGAACACAAAATAGATCTTTCGCTCTTGTGCCGTCGACCTTCCAGGGGCTGGACGCGCCGCGGCATGCGCGAGCGGTGCCGGGAAAACGAGAACGAGCGCCATCTTGCCACGTGGCGTGCTCGAGCTTGGGCACTCAAATCCGTTGACATCGGCTTTTCACGAGCCTCATTCGTGCCTTCGACACTTTTCCTCTCGTCCATGAGGCACTACCAAGTACTCTGTGTCTTGTCTGCATGTTGTCTAAGGTTTATTTCGCTCGGGCTCCCTTCAAAACCCGTATCCGTAGCTCCCTAATTAAGAGCGGGTTATAGATGAATAATAACGTTCGTGAATGTTTTCCTTGTGTTGTGTTTCCCCGATGTGTCCCCAATAAGTCTGGCTGATTCATATGAAAGTTGCCGCCTTGAGTTTATTCGTGCCGTGCTGAGGAACAATCGGCTCGATTTGTATTTAAAACCAAACGTGCTACGGACTGGCAGACTTCGCTCGGTCTCTGACAAACCCAGTCTGTAGCCGGGGTCTATTTCCCCAACTGGTAAGGCCCAGGTGTACTTTGGAATCGTGATCTGAGGCACGTGACCCGAGACCTGTGCCGAACTAGCCGGCGTTATAACCCCTGAGACGGCGGTGCTGTTAAGTGCCGTCGAATCTCAACAGTATATCCTTTTTCAAAATGAGATTTCCACCTGTATATTCTTACTATATCACCAACTTTGAACTTAGGCTTTATGTCATTCATCTCTTTTTCATATATTAATTTTGTAAATGTTTCTGATGGTTTCATTTTCGTTGAGATATGAATCGTATCGTCGTACTTATCTACAATGTCCTGAATTAAAGATAACCATAGTTGAGAACAGAGTTGAGTTCACTTTTTATATAATCTCTCTTTTAAAGTGCGATTTTAAAGCTCAATAACAACCGCTTTTCCTTCATTAAAGGTACTGTATAATGTAATACTGTTATTTTAAAGAAAATTCATAAATGTTTTTTGTAGAACTCTGTACCGTGATCAGTCCACAATTTTTTAGGTTTTCTCTTGCTTTTATTGAATATCTTTTGGAAAGCTAACATAAGAGTATTACCTGTTTTGTTTTTTAAAGGGACAACCCACGCACATCGACTCCTGAAATCAATAAGTATCCTCAAAGCATACTTATACCCCTTGTCATTATTGAGTTCAATCAAATCAGCGGACCAGATATAATCAACTTCCTTTAAATAAATGTTCCTTCGATTAAACTTTGTGATTATTGGTTTATGTAATTCATCCGCTAATTGCCCTTCAATCTTAATGACATCATTCGATCCTATAAGTGTTTTGAATTTCCGCCCAAGTTTCAATTGAGCACTGATCATCTTCTTCATGATGAACCTATCAACTTTTTCTCTCAAGATTGGATTTTGAATTAAGGATAAATTACACAACATTTCTCGATTTGCTTCGTGTTTTTCTTCCAATGTCGTGCAATTTTCATAATCAATATCGTGCCTCATACACACTTCATCAACTCTATTTTTTAGGTTTAGACCAAGGTTTAGGATTGTCAGCCTCATCTAATCTTTTATTCAAGTTTGTTGCTGGACCACAGAAACAATATCCTGGTATTCCAGGAAAATGGTTTTAGTGTTTGAAAGGTAGACTGGAGGGATGATTAAGTTACTTTTGAAGTATCTTTCTGTTTCGTGGTTTAAACTGTTAAACAATAGATGGGACATTATTGTCAGTAAAGTTTTTCTACCGTGCTTCCCCTCCAGGTAACTGGTGCATTCGCGTCGGTGCACAGATGCAGAACGTAACAATAAGCGCCACCATGAGAGCAGTGCCTTTCTCCTTGTGATGGAAGCCTTTTTGAACAACAAAAAGGGTTTAAAAAAACAACAAAAGAACGTGGACGACACACGCACCCCGGCCCAAAGGTGCATGGTCAACCAAACTCACCCACTGCAACCCCGAAGGGTCAGGATGCAGGGTCATTCTATTGGACCACTCCTCAACAGGAGTGGGTGCCCCAACTACACCTGACCAGGAGAGCCACCGCGTTAATTCACGGTCTTGCTCCGGTCAGATAAACACGAGTTGTTGTTCTGGGTGTTTTCAGAGCCACGAGGTTTTATATACGCTGCGTGCCCAGACATAATAGCGGTGAACGACGGAGCCTTCAGGTAATCCATAACACGATATGGATTTCCCCCTCTCTTATGGAAATCTCAGAACCGCCATGCAAGGTCGGGAATGCTTCTGGTTCAAATGGCCAAAAATGTTGGGCAGATCCGACATGGCAATTCCTGCTTCTTTATAGGGAGAGAGATATACCTGATCTCTGCGGGAATGCCAGGGGAGTAGAACTGTGGAAACCACCATCAGGTCACCCTGTAACAAAAGCTTTCCTGATTGTTGGAGTCCCACTGCGATTGCCGTGTGTTTTTTTCAATCTCTTCCTTTGCCAGACTCACGATTTCTGACTGACCCAGAGGGATTTGGGTAACACACCCATGTTTACGGACAGGTGTGGCCGCCTGGTCGCAGGTCTCATTTCCCCCAATGGGAAGGGTTCCAAAACAGGTTGACAATCAAGCCCCTCCTATTGGCAATGTTGATCAGATACAATACTTCAAGAACCAAGTGGTATCGACATCCATCCTGTGAAGATTCCAATGTTGATCAGATGCAATACCTCAAGAACCAAGTGGTATCTACATCCATCATGTAGAGATTCCAATATTGATCAGATACAATACCTCAAGAACCAAGTGGTATCCACATCCATCCTGTTGAGATTCCAATGTTGATCAGATACAATACCTCAAGAACCAAGTGGTATCCACATCCATCCTGTCGAGATTCCAATATTGATCAGATACAATACCTCAAGAACCAAGTGGTATCCACATCTATCCTGTCGAGATTCCAATGTTGATCAGATGCAATATCTCAAGAACCAAGTGGTATCCACATCCATCTTGTGGAGGTTCCAATGTCTTTTGTGCAGAGAGAGAATCAGAAAGATAAAGTACGAGTTGTTCATCCATGGGATTCCTTTTCTTGCTGCCATCACCACCTTCCTTTACTGGGACTAATTCACTGCATCTCCTGAATATTTATATAAATGGTGAATCCTCACTAGAATTCATGGAGCGGTGTTTGTGTGTTCGTTTGTCATGCGACTCTTCCAACAGTTCTGACCCAATCTCATCCAGGATTGCTACATAGGATCAGTGTGACCCCAATTAATGTATAGGATTGTTTTTATCCTTTCTGGTTGTCTTGGGGTGGGTGAGGGGGGTGATGTAAATTATTTATGTTAATGTGTGTTGTGCAGCACCACATCCAGGTGGGGGAGGGTATTACAGGACTCTCCCATTTACAGTACAGTATTCCTGTCCCCACGTTTTCCAGTACAGTGAGGTGTTTTGAATTATAACCAGTCAGTATGTTTTTGCTTCATGCACATAATCTGGGTTCGTAGCCTGGTGTTGGCTTCGTGGTTCGGGTGGTGCCTTGGGATTTTTGGGTCCTGAGTTCAAGCCCCGTTGGCCACTGAATTAATACATCAGGAGGTTGACTCAGTCTGTCATCCTTCTAAAGTCGGCAAAATGAGAACCAGTTTCCTGGTAAGGGGGACACTGCATCTGCGGCATAGCCACGTCCCAACCAATGATACAACCAGCAGCCACAGGCTGCACTCGATGGAGAGAGAGATCTGGCTTATTTATTTAATTTTCCTAAACAGAGCTGTCAGTTGCCTATACACCGCCCAAATAAAGGTATACGTCAAAGAACGTGTTGCATGCGTGGAGCAAGATCACCAGTCGGGTAGGAAGGTACTCTGCTGGAGTTACAAGAACTTCAAGAAGAGATCCCAATCAGAGTATTCGGTTCTATATTCTGATTTCGATATTTGGAGAATTTCTCCTTCGCTGGTGTTTTGAGAGAATTAAAAACGTCTGCACCCCTTTTGGGGGATTCCACCCTCATATGATGACGAGAGGTATAACTTAGTGACGTCATAAAGCCTATTGTTGAGTCACGATTGCTCAGCTTGTTTGTTTCCTCGTCACAAGAATGTCTATGAATCATTTTGTTCCACATTGATCCCTTTGTTTAGATTCGAGAGAAGAATGATGACATCAGAGATCTAGTCAATGGACAGCCGAGAGGTACGCACACTCGCCTCCAAACTGTCTCGTGTCGAGTCTGGGTTGCATTCCCGACCAAGCAATAAACTACCATCCTGGTGTTTCATTAATGTGTGCGCTGTCCCTCGGATGGGCGTTAAACGTGACTCTCATGTGCCAGCATTAGTTGGTGGACGTTGAAAGAGTCGGCAAGCTATTGCCGGCACCCTGGCCAAATTAGAAATTCCTGTCCAAACCTTAGTTGAATGTGCGTCTTGGCCAGCCAGTTCATGAAAGACTTATCAAACTTCATCGCCCACCCAGGCCACCAACCTCGCAAGAGTGTGGGAATAATTGTGGGTGTTAAGAAGAGGAAGAAGTTTGCGAACGAAGGTGACACCAGCTGACTTCCAGGCAGATGGAAGATGTCCTCGGGTAAATGATTGGGTGAAGATCCGTCATCGAAGCAACAGTTAAAACTGCCTCGTACATTGACAGCACCCTCAACCCAATGCACCATTGTAATGGAAGATTTGAACGCACGGAAACGTGCACAGAGAACCTTCTGTACACCCAGTCCAAGGACATGAGAAACGCACGCTCGCCAACTCGGACTCACCATGGACCTTTCCCATTATAAACTCGGATTTCGATGTGAAGACCATTAAAGAGTGAAACCCCCAAACCACTGCATGACATACAATAATCTTTTCTTTGTTTGTAATTTCCCCCAAAAGGGGTGTACCGTTCCTGGAGGGACTGCAATACCAGGTCAATGCATGGAGTCAATGGAGCAAGCCCCTAATGCAACTCCCAATCCCAAAAATCCATTTAATAGACGAGTCCCGCATTGCGGGACATATCAGCGACTAAACTGATAACAGATTTATTAAAAAATTATAAAAGACCAAAATTAAAAAGTTAAAAGAGAATAGACACTGAGGATAAAATTCCTCCACACCGTTAGAATCAGAAAAAGAATAGAAAGAGGCCCCTGGGGGAATGTCAAAATAAAAAGAACACAACCCCCAAGGGCCAGTTCAGGGCACCAGGCCATAAAAAGAAAGGGGACCAGTCTAAAAATAGAAATTTGCACTTCTCGTTCGTTTGGCAAGATCCATTCACTTAGACAAACATAGAAACCATGCACATCATACAATAAAAAATAAATAAAAAGGGGGGGGGGAAGGAAGGAGGGGAGGAAGGGAAATAGGGAGGTACCAACCTCAAACCTCTTCATACTGACGATGGCCCGACATGTGCTCAATATAAATATCCCGGGATCCCCTTATGGCATCAATACAACAAAGCCGACGCATCAGCTTCCGGGAAGACCGGGAGATTCCCAACCGGTTCAGGGCCGACTCATTACCAGGGAACCACGATCCCAGTGCCCCCACTATGAACCCAAGCACCTGGACATCCTTGACCTGAGCAACCAACACTTTACACAGTCCTTCATATTTTTCCCTCTTTGCAACTGCGCAAGTGGCAAGGACATCAGGACCATTGTCAAAGGGGACAGCAATGTCAACAATTGTGATTTTATTTCCCTCCACCACAGTGATGTCTGGTCTTTCATGTGGGGAGGGATCACCTGGGACATGCTGATCAACATATACGGAACCATGATGAATGGCCTTGACCAGGCAACTCTGGATCATGTTGTGACGGCGGCGAATGGGTACCATACCCGGGGACAATGGTCAACAATGTGAGCCAGAGTCTCCCGGGGATAGCAACACCGCCGACACCCCTGGGGGGCAGCGGGATTCCACCGATGGGTCACAGCATTAGTCGGGACACAGTTCAGCCTTGCCCGATGCACAAACCTCCAATCACAGAAGCGCATAAACGAACAACTGCGAATCCATGAGGAACCTTTAATAGAAATCCTTTTAAACGAGGATCACATTTCAGCATCAGTGGCGCCGATTCGTAAAAAAAAAAACGAAAATTCCCTCGAAATGTCCGCCCTTCGGAACCTCCTTTTCAGCCCTGAATCTCCCTTGATATTCTGATTTTAAACAAGCCCGATGGAATTTATTTATTTAGTTTATCTTGGGAGAAATGTAGGATTTATTGTGTAAAGAATAACAGGAATTGTGGAGTGAGCAGCGACATCACGTGATTTTCTCAGAGCGTCAGAGCTTCGCGCTGTGCGAAAAACCCATCACTCTGGATCGCGATTTCAATGGAATTGGATTTTAAACACATGGGATGTGATTACATTGTCAACTACAAGGGCACTCGGTAGACCGCATACCTCTGCTCTGTAATACCTGATCCACGAGAACATATTACGCCCAAGCTTCGCAGAGTGATAGGCAGAGGGAAGGTCACCAACTACAAGAGGACGTCTGCAGATGCAGTTGGTGCCAGGTATGGTGGCCATTGCCCCACAAAGAGCTCCTGCACCCTTTGGCAGGTTTTAAAATTTAATCCTGTGGGCTGTCCATGTCTATACAACCTCCGCACCAGGTGGACCTGGATCACATCGGGGTCACCAGTTCAGCATGGAAGAAAAGACGTCAGTAGATGTAAAATGTTGCTTCTGGGACGCCCATTCAAATGAATGGGAAAAAGCGAACACGATCTGACCCTAGCTCCAAAAGCTCAAAATGGGAGACTCACTTCCTCCCCCTCCCATACAAGGAAATGAAGAATTGAGATTTACTGATTCAAGCACTTCTTACCCCCAACATAATCACAGTCCTTTCATATTTTCATTTTACTCAAAGAGCGAACCAATGAACATTTGTCCATGTTCTACTTTGGGGAATAACTTAATTTTCTTATAACATTCATTTCCATCGAGTATATTCACAAAGAATAACTTGGAACTTGGTTCTTGGTTTAGTTATCTCTGTTGAGCAGATATAAATGATAAACTTCTCTGAATGTTCTTGTTTGATCACATCCTGATCCACATATCATTTTGTCGATTCCTTATATTTTTCATCGTCTTTCCGAATTCAACGTTATTTATGATTTTATGAAAATATGATATTTATTTTCTGAAAGTTCTTCTCAAAATCATTTGAAGCAACCGGTTTTATTTTTGTGTCAAAATGAGTCAGCCAAGCTCCCTCGCCTGAAGCAAAAATGCAACTCATTTCCTTTGAGAGACAAACCTGAAAAAAACCCATTGTTTTCTCATTTCCGTGATGTCATCAACTTGTCCTCTTTTAACGTGAGCTTTGGCTTGTTTTATTCAGAGTATGGAGGATTCAGAGGAGAACTCCGACCTTGCAGATCAATCTTTTTTCACAAGGGGAGAGGTGAGATCCTTAAACCAATTCATTATTTGTTGTTTTATACAGAATTAAATTACTATATGACGAATAATATTTTTTTTCTGACAGATTGTCCCCAATAACATCGTTGATAACTGATGTTGAAAATGAAGCCGACGAATATCATGAAGAATGGCAGAATATGAATGAAATCCTTATAGATCTTCAATAATTTCGAAAATAATTAAATGGCATAATGTGTCTCGGTGGTTGGAAGACCTTTCACACCCCCTGACGTTGGATAAGTCAAAAGAAAGGTGAGAAATTATCTCTCTCTCTCTCTCTCTCTCTCTCTCTCTCTCTCTCTCTCTCTCTCTCTCTCTCTCTCTCTCTCTCTCTCTCTCTCTCTCTCTCTCTCTCTCTCTCTCTCTCTCTCTCTCTCTCTCTCTCTCTCTCTCTCTCTCTCTCTCTCTCTCTCTCTCTCTCTCTCTCTCTCTCTCTCTCTCTCTCTCTCTCTCTCTCTCTCTCTCTCTCTCTCTCTCTCTCTCTCTCTCTCTCTCTCTCTCTCTCTCTCTCTCTCTCTCTCTCTCTCTCTCTCTCTCTCTCTCTCTCTCTCTCTCTCTCTCTCTCTCTCTCTCTCTCTCTCTCTCTCTCTCTCTCTCTCTCTCTCTCTCTCTCTCTCTCTCTCTCTCCTCTCTCTCTCTCTCTCTCTCTCTCTCTCTCTCTCTCTCTCTCTCTCTCTCTCTCTCTCTCTCTCTCTCTCTCTCTCTCTCTCTCTCTCCTTGTCCTCTCTCTCTCTCTCTCTCTCTCTCTCTCTCTCTCTCTCTCTCTCTCTCTCTCTCTCTCTCTCTCTCTCTCTCTCTCTCTCTCTCTCTCTCTCTCTCTCTCTCTCTCTCTCTCTCTCTCTCTCTCTCTCTCTCTCTCTCTCTCTCTCTCTCTCTCTCTCTCTCTCTCTCTCTCTCTCTCTCTCTCTCTCTCTCTCTCTCTCTCTCTCTCTCTCTCTCTCTCTCTCTCTCTCTCTCTCTCTCTCTCTCTCTCTCTCTCTCTCTCTCTCTCTCTCCTCCTCTCTCTCTCTCTCTCTCTCTCTCTCTCTCTCTCTCTCTCTCTCTCTCTCTCTCTCTCTCTCTCTCTCTCTCTCTCTCTCTCTCTCTCTCTCTCTCTCTCTCTCTCTCTCTCTCTCTCTCTCTCTCTCTCTCTCTCTCTCTCTCTCTCTCTCTCTCTCTCTCTCTCTCTCTCTCTCTCTCTCTCTCTCTCTCTCTCTCTCTCTCTCTCTCTCTCTCTCTCTCTCTCTCTCTCTCTCTCTCTCTCTCTCTCTCTCTCTCTCTCTCTCTCTCTCTCTCTCTCTCTCTCTCTCTCTCTCTCTCTCTCTCTCTCTCTCTCTCTCTCTCTCTCTCTCTCTCTCTCTCTCTCTCTCTCTCTCTCTCTCTCTCTCTCTCTCTCTCTCTCTCTCTCTCTCTCTCTCTCTCTCTCTCTCTCTCTCTCTCTCTCTCTCTCTCTCTCTCTCTCTCTCTCTCTCTCTCTCTCTCTCTCTCTCTCTCTCTCTCTCTCTCTCTCTCTCTCTCTCTCTCTCTCTCTCTCTCTCTCTCTCTCTCTCTCTCTCTCTCTCTCTCTCTCTCTCTCTCTCTCTCTCTCTCTCTCTCTCTCTCTCTCTCTCTCTCTCTCTCTCTCTCTCTCTCTCTCTCTCTCTCTCTCTCTCTCTCTCTCTCTCTCTCTCTCTCTCTCTCTCTCTCTCTCTCTCTCTCTCTCTCTCTCTCTCTCTCTCTCTCTCTCTCTCTCTCTCTCTCTCTCTCTCTCTCTCTCTCTCTCTCTCTCTCTCTCTCTCTCTCTCTCTCTCTCTCTCTCTCTCTCTCTCTCTCTCTCTCTCTCTCTCTCTCTCTCTCTCTCTCTCTCTCTCTCTCTCTCTCTCTCTCTCTCTCTCTCTCTCTCTCTCTCTCTCTCTCTCTCTCTCTCTCTCTCTCTCTCTCTCTCTCTCTCTCTCTCTCTCTCTCTCTCTCTCTCTCTCTCTCTCTCTCTCTCTCTCTCTCTCTCTCTCTCTCTCTCTCTCTCTCTCTCTCTCTCTCTCTCTCTCTCTCTCTCTCTCTCTCTCTCTCTCTCTCTCTCTCTCTCTCTCTCTCTCTCTCTCTCTCTCTCTCTCTCTCTCTCTCTCTCTCTCTCTCTCTCTCTCTCTCTCTCTCTCTCTCTCTCTCTCTCTCTCTCTCTCTCTCTCTCTCTCTCTCTCTCTCTCTCTCTCTCTCTCTCTCTCTCTCTCTCTCTCTCTCTCTCTCTCTCTCTCTCTCTCTCTCTCTCTCTCTCTCTCTCTCTCTCTGACGTGGATTTCTATCCTCGAACCGCGTCGTGATCGAAAGGATTCTTGATTGTTGAGGGATCTTGTCCTCCTCGAGGATTCAACGTCTAGCCGACTCAGTGTTGCTTGTATCGGGATAAAATAAAACCACAGAAGTCCAGTAATAATCAATGTCCACAAGGAGTTCTTTCTTCTGTACCATTTATTTGCTCTCTCCCAGATCATTCTCCCCCTCCCCATATATCCATTCCATTTTATAAGCAGAGAGGCCTTTGATCGCAAAAACAGAATGCACAGCTTATCAGCCCGGTCACCTTGTACTTGCAGAAAACCCAAGCAATGTCCAAAGTGTCAAAGAAAGACAAGATTATAAGTAGGTGGTAGGCCTTAACAACTAAATAGTAGAACAGTAGAGGAAAAACACAAACACTTTGACCTACTCAGACTGAGGCAAAGGTTTCTTGTCTAGAGAGTAATAATTTCCCCAACACTCCCCCCTTGTTGCCTAATAAGGCAACACTAGTTAAGTTTAACGATATATATTTTCTCTTCACTTGGAAATACATTCTCTCTTGCGTTCGAGTGTGCCCATTTTCTTGGGTAGTCACATCCCCCCTTTTCCCCATCGTAGAGCTCAGTCCCTTAGCCTTTCCTGTCCCGCAAGCCAGGTGGCTTCATGTGGTTGTACAGCTTCGGACCTGGTTGAGGTTCCAGTAGGCCCCTAGGCCGATAGAAGATAAGGCTACCCGTTGGGCTGCACAGCTGATTTTCGACAACCTATTTCGGGAACAAAGCAGATGAGCAAGAGTGGATTGACAATTCCCGTGAATATTGAACACATTCATTTGCGCTACTTATGGATTTCCAAGTTCAGGTTCTATCTCAAAAGAGTCGTAGGACTCAGTCTCAAAACCAGGGTATGAGGGTGGTGCTTGGGCCACCATCACCTTTTTAGCAGTATTCCTCTTTAGACAAGAAACAATCAATGCCGGCATTGTAATTGTTGCACATCTAACAAGCACCACTACAATGATGATCCACAATAACCCAACGGAAATCCAATGCAATAGGGTAGTTCCCCAGCCTCCAAAAATCCCTTCAAACCAGGAATAAAGCCCATCTTTCGTAAAATAATTGTGATACTTGGCTCCTTCTTGCTTAATCTTGTCAGCTATGTTCGTGATTTTCTCCGAGTTATCAGGGATATAAGTACAACACTCAGAGTTAATTACAGCACACGTTCCTCCTTGAGCCGCGAGAATGAGGTCGAGCGCAACTCGGTTTTGCATTGAAACTGCACGTAGGGCGACGACCTCCGAGTTGATATCAACCATGCCGAGAGCAGTTTTATTTGCCAATAATTCAAGCGAAGCAGCGAACTCTGCCAATCCCACAGACGTTTGTCCAACACCGTAGTGAGGGATTAAAATCATGAAGAACAGTTCAGTTGACGTGAAACCCCGTTTACCCCGTTTCAAATGCTCAAAAGGTGACTTAGATAACAGGTGCATATGTGGCAAAATGAATGACAAGAAACAAGATCCACTCCAATTAACTGGAAGCCATGGGTATGCTCGATTTCCACACACCAAATAGGAATTATTTAAAGCGACTTGTGGTCCCATCGTGTGATTTTCATAAACATAATTACTGCATTCAGAATTCCCTAATCTTCTTTCTCCCCATGCCTCTTGTACCAAGCATAGTTCGGGTTTTCCTGTCGCCCGTTCAACCATAAAATGTGGAGGCATTTTACTTAAATTAAAATTTGGCCAAAACCAGTTACTGAAATTTCGTTGTCGGAGGCAATTTCCATTTCCATTGGTAACGATGTGGTCGTTAAGGTTATTATCTTGTTTATCCCAGTTTCTTTCCTTTGCCCAGTACCCACACCATTCACTCAGATTAAATGGTATAGCCAGAAGCGGTATCCCAGTAACTGCTGAATGAGGTATCTTAGTACAAACCCAGCAACTGGTTTTATTAAAAGCTTTCGCGTGTTTACGAGAAAGAGCCAGATAAGTGTTTATTCCATGTGGTGAACCCACTTTGCTCGTTAAGCTTCTTCGGTCTCTGAATGCCCTAGGCTTAGTTTGGTGGGTAGTCTGACAGGCCCATCTCCAAAGAACATGCAAATAACGTTGATCACAGACAGTACTTATCGGTTTAACAGACCAAGTACACATTGCACCACTTGCATTTAGTAGTACAAATAATCCTGCAATGGAAAGAATCATTAAAGTTATCAGGAAGCAATGTTCTCCTCGGGTTCGTTTTGGCCGTGTGCCAGTTTGCAGTGTGTGGCATGGATCCACGTTGCTCTTTCTTTACACTTCACAGCTGTATGGGTAGTTAGCAGTATTTGAAATGGCCCACACCAACGTGCCTGAAGAGAGTTCTTCCGTTTGTAAATTTTCACATAAACAAAGTCTCCGGGTTTGAAGTTGTGATGATCAGATGTGGCTGGTTCTGGCAGAGCTTGTTTCACCTGTGCATAAAAAGTTCTTACAGCATGATTCAGAGACACACAGAACGTAAGCAACGTGTCGTCCATTTGCTGCACGTTCATGTCTTTTATAGTCAAATGAGGTGAGTTCGGTAATCTCATTGGTCTTCCCATCAGAATCTCATGCGGAGATAAGCCAGTGTTTCGATTTGCGGTAGATCTCATAGTCATGAGAGCAATTGGCAGAGCATCTGGCCATTTTAATCCAACTTGTTCATAAATCTTGGCCAGTTTATTCTTCAGGAATCCATTTTGCCTTCTCGACTGCCCCCGCAGATTGCGGACGATGCGGGCAGTCGAAATGTTGTTTTATTTGCAATACGCGACACAATTCTTTCACCACTTCGGCTGTGAAATGAGTACCTTGGTCACTGGAGATCCTACAAGGTATTCCAAACCTACAGATGAAATCCTTCATCAACAGTTTAACCACAGTAATGGCATCTGCTTTCCGACAAGGGTAAGCCTCAACCCATTTGGTGAACAAATCGACGATGACTAACGCAAATTCAAAACCGCAGCATTTTGGTAACTGGACAAAATCCATCTGGATATGAACAAAAGGTCCGAATGGAATTGGATGACCCCCTGGGGCCATCTCCACCCCCCTTGCTGGGTTATGTTTTTGGCAAATATGACATGTCTTACAATACTGTTCTGCAATTGGACTAAACCCCGGGGCAAACCACTGTCTCCCAATTGAAGCACTCATGCCGCCTTTGCTAGTATGCCCGGCCCCATGTGCCAATCGGGCGAGCCAAGGTAATAGAGCTCTTGGTGCCACCACACGACCATCAGATGATCTCCATAATTTGGATTCATTTTCGAATTCACATCCAGCCAGTATCCACAAATCTCGTTCTTTAGCACTGACAGCTGTCTGCAAAGTGTTTATATCGTCAATGGTCGGTGTTGCCTCTTGTCTCAATACACATTGTGATATTAAAAGAGCTCTGGTGTGGGCAGCAGATTTTGCAGCTGCATCTGCCCTGGCATTTCCCCGTGAGACGTCATCAGATCTCCCAGTGTGGGCGTCACATTTTACCACTGCAATTTGGTGAGGCAGAAGTATTGCTTCCAGCAGATTCGCAATCCATGCTCCATTCCTCACCTGCACACCTGATGATGTTATAAAACCCCTTTCGCGCCAGAGTGCTCCGAATTCGTGTACAGCACCAAAGGCATAGCCGGAGTCAGTGTAGATTGTCACTGTTTGGCCTTTGGCTAAATGGCATGCACGAGTGAGGGCGAACAGTTCTGCCTGCTGCGCGGAACAGCTCTCAGCCAATCTCCCGCTTTCGATTACTTCGTGATCAGAGCAAACGGCGTAGCCTGTTAATAAACATCCATCAGGTGCACGCGATGATGAGCCGTCGACATATAGAACCAATTCAGAATTTTGGATTGGTGTGTCTCTCAAGTCAGGACGCGGTAGACACGTGTGGGCGATTATCTCTTCACAATTGTGAGGATCACCATCTTGTACTCCTGGCAACAAACTAGCAGGATTCAGCGGTGCGCATCTCCTAATCGTAATGTTCGTGGGTGCTGTGAGTGAGAGTTCGTATGTTGTTGCTCTTGAAGCCGACAAATGCTGTGTTTTCGTTTTTAACAATACAGCTGTCACTGCATGCGGTACCAGGAGAACCAAAGTGTTTCCCGCGACGAGCGCTTCTGTCGCCTGCACCGCGAGCGAAGCGGCTGCTACTGCCTTGAGACAAGGGGGGAATCCTTGCGCTACCGGATCCAATTTAGTACTGTAATATGCAACAGGCCTTAATTTATTCCCGTGCTTCTGTGTCAGCACAGATTGTGCGAACCCCTGTCTCTCACATGCGTACAAATGGAAAGGTTTTTCATAGTTTGGTAAACCCAGAGCGGGAGCCGAAGAAAGAGCCTGTTTTAACGTTACAAAAGCCTTGTCTGCATTTTGTGTCCATGCAAGTGGGCTGGGCGCGTTTGCCGAACCAATGTCCACCAGGGGGCGCACTAAGGCCGCATAATCTGGTATCCACTGTCTGCAATAGCCGGTCATTCCGAGGAAAGACCTCATCTGTTTAGCAGTAGTTGGCTTGGGCAGGTTTAATATTGCCGCTATACGTTCAGGGGAGATGCGTCTTGTCTCCCTTCAGAATATGTCCCAAATATTTAACTTCTTCTTGGCAAAATTGCAATTTAGCTCTCGATGCTTTGTGTCCTTTCCTGGCTAAGGCCCTCAACAATGTCAATGTATCTCGTTCGCATGCGTCTTTTGACGCTGAACAGATCAGCAGGTCGTCAACATATTGAATCAGTGTGGATCCACAAGGGAAAACTACATCATCCAAGTCGTCTTTGAGGGCCCTCGAGAATAATGTTGGACTTTCACAATAACCCTGGGGCAATACAGTCCAAGTGTATTGCTTTCCCTGGTAGGTGAATGCAAACAGAAACTGTACTTCTTGGGCTATTGGTATACTAAAAAAAGCTGAACAAAGATCCACAACACTAAAATAGGTAGTGTTACTTGGGATGCTTGATAGAATGGTAGTTGGATTTGCAATTACAGGAAAAGCTGGAATTACCGCATCATTCACTGCCCTCAAATCCTGTACGAATCTCCACGTTGGTTTCCCAGGTTTTCTCACAGGAAGGTCGCTTTAATTTGGATTTTAATTAACTCTGTGTGTGTAAGTATCACAGCATTTGTTACTTCAATGAAAGCGATAATTCGTGGGATGATGTGAACATTCCGTACGGGCACGCACTACTTCTGGATAGTGATGACTTTCTGTATTCTAATAATTTCTCGATTTCTTATGCACATTTATAGATAAACACAATGCCCCAATGTAGTCGTCGTTACGAGAGCGAAGGAACGGCCTGTGTGTTTGTTTGAAACTTTTTTTTTTTTTTTTTGCACGTACGGCCATGCACGGACCGGCACGCGAGAGCGAAGGAACGGCCTGTGTGGTTGTTGTTTCTGGCACGCTGTTTGAAAGTTTTTTTTTTGAATGTACGGTCACGTACGTACGGGCATGCGAGAGCGAAGGAACGGCCTATGTAGTTGTTTCTGGCAAGCGGTTTTAAAGTATATATATATATATATATATTATGTTTTTTTTTTGCACGTACGGGCACGCACGTACGGGCACATGAGAGCGAAGGAACGGCCTGTGTGGTTGTTGTTTTTGGAACGCGGTTTGAAAGTTTTTGGGGGGGGGGAGGCGTGGTTTGGACGTACGGCCACACACCTACGGGCATGCACTACTACTGAATAATGATTAAAGATTACTTGAAAAGTCAATCTGTTTTGGACACGTTTACTCGGCAGATTGATCATCTTCCAATACAGAAAAGAGATATTTAAAATGCAAATATATTATTAAAATAGATATGGTGAAGCATATATAATTGTAATAATCATATCGTATTTGAGTACATTTTTCATGAAAGGGTTACAACAATACATTTACTTTTAAAGTTTTAATTCTCAACATTTTATTATTATGTTATCACCCTTCAAACCCATTATGCTAATTTTGGAGAAATTTGCATCGACAGTGGTGATGGAATTGAAACAGGTCGCTGCATGGCCAGATGAAGCTCCTGGAGACAGGGAGGAGCTCAAAGAACATATTGACACCCTCATTGACGCTGTCACAGAGGTGGTAACACTTAAGACCGACTGGGCAAAAATACAGGTGTGCAGGCAACGCGCTGGCGAGGACCCATTGGAGTTCTTAGAGCGTTTTCGGGGTGTATACCAATGTCACTCTGGACTGAAAGAAGAGGGGGTACCATTTGCTCATGTATACCTTAATGGTTTGACGGCCAAATTACAAAATGAGATAAAGCGAGTATGTATTGGTTGGGAATTAAAGGAAGTGAAAGACTTGATGGAATATGTAACGCATTGTAATTCATTGTTGAAACATCGTTCTGACGAGGAAAACGAATCAACATTAATGCTATCCCAGGTTCAAGGTCAAGGTGAATGCCCTGGGGAAAGGAATGTGAGATATAATGCACAAAACCGAGGGCAAACCAATTACCGTCAGAGACCGTAATTTCCCCAACATCTCTCTCTCTCTCTCTCTCTCTCTCTCTCTCTCTCTCTCTCTCTCTCTCTCTCTCTCTCTCTCTCTCTCTCTCTCTCTCTCTCTCTCTCTCTCTCTCTCTCTCTCTCTCTCTCTCTCTCTCTCTCTCTCTCTCTCTCTCTCTCTCTCTCTCCCTCTCTCTCTCTCTCCCTCTCTCCCTCTCTCCCTCTCTCCCTCTCTCCCTCTCTCCCTCTCTCCCTCTCTCCCTCTCTCCCTCTCTCTCTCTCTCTCTCTCTCTCTCTCTCTCTCTCTCTCTCTCTCTCTCTCTCTCTCTCTCTCTCTCTCTCTCTCTCTCTCTCTCTCTCTCTCTCTCTCTCTCTCTCTCTCTCTCTCTCTCTCTCTCTCTCTCTCTCTCTCTCTCTCTCTCTCTCTCTCTCTCTCTCTCTCTCTCTCTCTCTCTCTCTCTCTCTCTCTCTCTCTCTCTCTCTCTCTCTCTCTCTCTCTCTCTCTCTCTCTCTCTCTCTCTCTCTCTCTCTCTCTCTCTCTCTCTCTCTCTCTCTCTCTCTCTCTCTCTCTCTCTCTCTCTCTCTCTCTCTCTCTCTCTCTCTCTCTCTCTCTCTCTCTCTCTCTCTCTCTCTCTCCCCTCTTCCTCTCTCCCTCTCTCCTCGTCCTCTCGCTCTCTCCCTCTCTCCTCGTCCTCTCTCTCTCCTCGTCCTCTCTCTCTCTCTCTCTTTTGGTGTTAATTTTTGTCTGTTTTGATCCACGGAGCGATGACTCATTTTCAATTTTTTTTTCTTTCAGTTTAAACACCTGTCGGGATCAACCTGACACAAAACTCAATCTTCTGGAGGTAAATCTTTTATTTATTATTTTATTCATATCGTTGTATAATCATCGTTATTTACCCTCATGGATTTTCTCTCTTTGTTTTGAATAAAATATGGTGATCGAGTTTCAAAACCACAAATCGTCAGACTGTTGCTGCGAAAGAAGATTTTGTTCAATGTTTTCAATCTTATTTAATGATATATACTTTGCTTACAGTTATTTAATTCTTAATTACAAAAAAGAATAAAGGGGAGGGGGGGGGGGGAGGGTTAGGGTTGCGGGAGGGTTAGGGTTGGGGGGTAGATGCACTCCCCTTACGACCCAACACTCCCCCTCATCCCACCCACTCCCCTCCCCATGTGCGTGTGGTGAAGGGTGGGGGGTGGGATGAGGGGGTGTGGTGGGTCAAAGCTCGGGGTGCACAAGGGGAAGGGGAGGGGTGGGATGAATATGTGTGGGTGGGGCTTGTGTGAGTGGGGCTTTGTGGGTGGGGCTTGTGTGGGTGGAAACAAAGAAGGGGTGGAGCAATTTGTTAATTAAATTTACATGTGTGTGGGGAACTCATAAACCAATCACTAATCATGTGGATATGATGGATGTAGGTGTGGCTGGTGTGGGTGTGGTTTGTGTGGGTGAAGGCAAAAAGGGGCAGAGTCAAAGAAGGAGTGGAGTCAATTTTTGAATTTTTGTTTTTGTCAATTTATTATCTTTCTCTTTTGTAATTCCTGTGAATAAAATGAACCTAAAATCTCTTCTCCCTCTAAATCACATAATTTGTATCATAATTTGTGATGAACAAAATATGTTATGAACCAAAATATGAAAAAGAGATTAATGTCAGAAAACGTAAGTTCAAAGTTGATGATATTGTAAGAGTATATCGGTGGAAATCTCATTTTGAAAAAGGTTCTACTAAACGATGGAGAAAATGAGCTTTTTAAAATTGTTGATGTGATTGATACAGTTCCTTGGACTTTTAAGATATATGATTTAAAGATGGAAGAGATTTTAGGTTCATTTTATTCACAGGAATTACAAAAGACAAAACTAAGCAGATAATACTCATGGGAGCAATAGGTTGGCACTTCACTCCCCTCTACTGTACACCTTTATGGACACTCGAGGACCAAGTCTGAGGTGTATACCAGGTGGCATATGCCGAGGGTTAAATTTTAAATATTGTTGTGGTTACCAGATTCGCAAACCACCATTCAGGTCCCTTAGGTGAGGTATCTCGGCAAGTATATGTGTAGTTAGGCCCAAACCCGTTGTCTAGTGGGAATACATGTCATTTATACGTGCTGCGACTCTTCAGGATAGCCGTTTTTCTTTTACTATCTTTATTTTGGACCAACCGCCATGATTACCACCACAACGACAACATCAACCACCAACCACAACGCCGCTTCACCACAACCGCCACGACCCTTCCGTCACACCTCGCAACTGTAGCATCGCCACCATTCTTGCCCCGCTGTGGGTACCGGTGTTGGACTCGTGTAGGGCGCACGTTGAACAGCGTGTACAAAATCACGGATTTTGTGCTTCAAAAACAGATCAAAAACGACACACGCCCACTTTTTGCCGTCCAATCGGTGAGCGAGGGGCGATTTGGCCCCGCCTCCAGAACGATCGATATATGCAAATTTGTGGATCAAAAAGCCTTCACGCCCACTTTTTCTCGGGCCAATGGGGAGCGAGGTGAAAGGTCAAAGGGAGGGGGTCAAAGGCGAAGCTACGGGGGGATAAAAGGACCGTGTTCGTCAGTCAGAGAGTGTGGAAGTCTGGAGCCCGAAGCCTGCAGTAGCTGGAGAAGCTGGAGAGAGTCCAAAGAAGAGTCCAACGGGAGAGTCCAAAGAAGAGTCCAGAGTCGGAGAGTCCAGAGGCGGAGAGGCGGCAGCGGCGAAGGCAGACGAGGGGGTGCTCGCGACGGTGCCGGGAGCTGCACGCCCGAGGAAGGCCGGCAGCGCGACCTGGCCGAGGTGGAGACGCACACCAGGGATAATAAAGATCCTCTATACCCCGAGCATCAGCAACCCCCTCCTGTTTCCCCCCGCGCTGAGATAGTGCGACCAAGGGGGCCCCTTTCCCACCCCTGCCAGACACTGTCCGCGAGGTCCGCGGAGTTGGGGCGCCATCGCCGCTCCGCGTCTCATCACCAGACGGGTAGGCGCGACCCGGTCTCGGCCTCAGGCCCGCCTCATCCTTGAGGGTATTTCTTTTCCTTGGTTTTGGGTATGTGTTGTCGGCGCCGTCTGTGAGGTAGAATTGTATAAGTGTTGCCGTGTGCTCGGTAGTCGGTATTAGCTCTGCATTGTCTTCGCTTTTATATTTGCTTTTTGTGTAAATGGAATTGTGTTTTCTTTTTTTTTTGTGTGCTTTTGGTGGAATTGTATTTGTGTGCTTCCCGTGTGCCGCGAATAAATGTGCTTTATTGTTGAACTGTTCTCCCGCTTCGCTTCGTCTTTTTCTCCCATTGAATCCTCATCTTGCTTCACGTAAAGGGTTGGTAGTGGGCTGAATACGCCCGATAATTAATCAAACCGTCGAGGTCGACGATAACACCGCTCGGTTATTCTGATAGTACGGAACGGGTCGCTTAAGTGGCCCATGTCCGAAGTCGACCTGCGGCGAGGTGCGATCGCCCGGTCTACCCTCCGCGTGGGTACTTAGGTAGGTCGAATTTGGCGAGCAACCCTATCCCACGCGGGGGCTGATTGGCTCGATCGCGGTGAGACCGAAAGGTCCACCCGTGACTGGTTCCCGGCGTTAGTCCGAGAGGGTCACGACTGTATTGTCCGTCCAGTGGGCGACGTGCCGCGATTCGAGTTACGTGGCCGTCAGCACGCCGGCGGGCGCGAATACCGCAACAATATATATAATGTGTGTCGAGGGGGACGTTCTTAGATCTGTGAACCCCAAACACAGAATCCTCGACTACATCGTCAAAGGCTTAACTTTTGTTTGTTGGTGTGTGTGCAGTGGGGGACATTCTTAGATCTGTGAACCCCAAACACAGAATCCTCAACGACATCGTCAAGGCTTAACGTGTGTGTGTGTGTGTGTGTGTGTGTGTGTGTGTGTGTGTGTGTGTGTGTGTGTGTGTGTGTGTGTGTGTGTGTGTGTGTGTGTGTGTGTGATAATATAACAGGGAGCATGATCAACCCCAACCCATCCCTAACCCACCCTAACCCTCACATTCAAAATCTCAACCCCAACCCAACCCAGGCCCAACACAATATCTATTTTTAAACACGTATTTCAACAATATAAATATTTTTGATGTTTTTTTTCTCTTCTTCCAATTCTGTCTTTTAAGGCTTTCAGGTTTGATGACGTAGAAAGGGGGAGTAAGAACTTTCCTTCACTTTCTTCCCAGAACTTTCTTGATATTGCTCTCATCAAGCACCATCCAACAAAGAACTACACCGATAGGTTCAGATTCCCAAGAGTCTTCTTGGTAGAAAACACATTTCTAGTCTCCAAAATAAACCCAACTTTCCAAGTCTCCAAGGTATAACCACATTCCTGTTGAGTTTCCAAGATATGTATCACATTGTGAGTTATCAAGCCAGAACCCACATTTCAAGTCTCCAAAATAAAACCAACTTACAAAGTCTCCAAGGGATAACTCATTTCCTGTTTTTTTTTCAAAATTTGTGAGTCTCCAAGGTAGGTTCTATATTTAGAACCATCTTGGCAGAACCCTTTTCCTGAGTCTCCAAGGTAGTTATTGAAACCATCAAGGCAGAACTCATTTACTGATGTTTCCAAAATTTGTGAGGTCATCGAGGTCGGTTTTATATTTAAAACCATCAAGGATAGCTCATTTACTGATATTTTTTTTTAATTTGTGAGTCTCCGAGGTAAAACTTATGTTCTGGTTCATCAAGGTATAACTCTTTGGTTGGGTCATCAAGGTTGAGCTCATTCTGTGGGTCTTGGTCGCTCACAAGGTCTTCAACCAAGCCAACAATTTCGCCCCAAGTTGTGGCAAAAGCAGTATTTTCATTTTGTATTTCTGATACAATTTCCTGTGAGAGAAAATATTGGATTCGCTATATATTGTTACGTTTGAGGGGGGGGTATGCATTCAAAGGGTAATTAGGATGTTTAATTAGGTATGCCATGCTGTTCCAGTGTACCAGGATCTCGATGTAATAAGTAGCAATTCAGTGGTGAGAAGTTGTCTCGTAAATGTCCATTTCTTCAAGGGGGACATGATAATTGTCACGTAATTAGATAGGGATACGGGATAGGGTAAGTGTGTCTGCGTAAACCCCTTTTAGTAGTCCCTGGAGGCTTGCCGTGACGTCACAGGACAGTGCTGCGGATGGCTCCGCCCCGTGATCACGATTGGCGGAAGGCGACGGCGCAGGGCTAATAAAACAGCTCGATTGGAAGTGACGAGGACGGGAGGATTAAAAGGTTCTGTTCGGGGTCGAAAAGGAAGAGGAAGAAGATCGGGACAGAAAATCTGTTCTGGTGGAGGTTGTTGTGCTGGGAGCGTGCTTTTTGTTGGGCTGTTTTCGATCCTGGTTTCATCGTGTCTTGTAGCCTTGCTGAGCCTCGTGCCTCACCTCGGTTGGCTCTGGGGTTCTGCTGGCTCGGAGTACGGGGTCGAACAGCGGGCGGACCTGCCTCCCTCTCCTGCTCGCAATTTGGCGCCAGAACTGGTTCCCTGGCGGCTGTGAGCGGACTTGGGCCAACACCAGGAGGTCGACAGCACCACGGTTTCTCCTGCCCCCCTGACGAGAGCAAGGCCAGCTCGTCCAACACCAATCCAGGGACTGTTGCGTCCACACCACGGGCCAGCCTGACCACCAGGACCAGCTACGTGTTTGTGTGTGTGTGTGTGACCGCTGTTTCTCGACAACCACTGGTCCGATCTAATTGAAACATGCCAGGTATATTGCTGGGGACCTGAGGATGTGCCTTTTCAAGGTTTGATATTAAACGGACAAGTGATTCCCAAGTTATGGCAATTTATTTACCAACCAATGACAGGACACGTTGCTGCGGCCATTTATTTACCAACCAATGACAGGACACGTTGCTGCGTAGGCATGGCCGATGGGGAAGAGAACCTCAGCCACGTTCGCCATTATGGGTTTTTTCTCTTCTCTTCTCTTTGTGTTTTTCCTTGCGAAAAGGCAAAATACGTTGGCGCTAATTGAATAATTGGCCATTAAAACGAATAATTTATCAAAACGTTGGCAGATCCAGCAGTCTCCGCATTCTTGCCCTGGACGAGGAAACAAAGAAGCGCTGTTTCCTCAGCAATGTTGTTTTATGAAGAGGTGCTAACGAGATAAAGGTGTGTACATGGAGACAATTTTTATTATTATTTATTTCTTGAAGAAAAATTGTTCCGAAAATAATTTATCAAAAAAAGTGCACAACTTTTTTTTTTTCCAATTGTCAAAACGGTGTGGCCTTTGGAAGTGTTAAGGAATTTAGCTCCACTCAACATGCTTGCCAACGAAATACATCTCCATTTGGTGGTATGCTTTGCAAACTATTTTTTTTTAACTATTTTCAAACTAAAACAATTTGAACATGGAATACATAATGACACTGTACTTTCAGGTCTCCTACAAATCATACCCTGTCACCTCACCATGGCATAGGAGTGGCAATGGTCAATGGCAGCGAATGTCATGGCTCGCAAAGACAGGGAGGTAAACTTGATTTTAATTTGGATTTTAATTAACTCTGTGTGTGTAAGTATCACAGCATTTGTTACTTCAATGAAAGCGATAATTCGTGGGATGATGTGAACATTCCGTACGGGCACGCACTACTTCTGGATAGTGATGACTTTTTGTATTCTAATAATTTCTCGATTTCTTAAGCACATTTATAGATAAACACAATGCCCCAATGTAGTCGTCGTTACGAGAGCGAAGGCCTGTGTGTTTGTTTGAAAGTTTTTTTTTTTTTTTTTTTTTTGCACGTACGGCCATGCACGGACCGGCACGCGAGAGCGAAGGAACGGCCTGTGTGGTTGTTGTTTCTGGCACGCTGTTTGAAAGTTTTTTTTTGTATGTACGGTCACGCACTACGGTCACGTACGTACGGTCACGTACGTACGGCCACGCACGTACGGGCACGCGAGAGCGAAGGAACGGCCTGTGTAGTTGTTTCTGGCAAGCGGTTTTAAAGTATATATATATATTTTTTTTTTTGCACGTCCGGCCACACACGTATGGGCACATGAGAGCGAAGGAACGGCCTGTGTGGTTGTTTCTGGCACGCTGTTTGAAAGGTTTTTTTTGTTTTTTTTTTGCACGTACGGCCATGCACGGACCGGCACGCGAGAGCGAAGGAACGGCCTGTGTAGTTGTTTCTGGCAAGCGGTTTTAAAGTATATATATATATATATATATATTTTTTTTTTTTGCACGTCCGGCCACGCACGTATGGGCACGCACGTATGGGCACATGAGAGCGAAGGAACGGCCTGTGTGGTTGTTGTTTTTAGAACGCGGTTTGAAAGTTTTTTTGGGGGGGAGGGGGGGTTTGCACGTACGGCCACACACCTACGGGCACGCACCTACGGGCATGCACTACTACTGAATAATGATTAAAGATTACTTGAAAAGTCAATCTGTTTTGGACACGTTTACTAGGCAGATTGATCATCTTCCAATACAGAAAAGAGATATAAGGTCATTTAATATGCAAATATATTATTAAAATAGATATGTTGAAGCATATATAATTGTAATAATCATGTCGTATTTGAGTACATTTTTCATGAAAGGGTTACAACAATACATTTACTTTTAAAGTTTTAATTCTCAACATTTTATTATTATGTTATCACCCTCCAAACCCATTATGCTAATTTTGGAGAAATTTGCATCGACAGTGGTGATGGAATTGACTTTTCGGGATGTGGGACTAAAGGGAGTAAAGCAGGCTATCCTCCTAAATCTCAGTTACCTGTTACAATTGATCGTACATTGTTCAATAATTGTGCTGCCTGTTCAGGAATACATCTACGTGTGCTTCCGTATCTTCAAACATTCTGCCAAGCTTAGAATGACGTCCCATTGATTTGTTTTGCCTTTGGACCAGAGTTTACCCCAGCATGTTAAAATAACTGTTTTGCTTCACTGTTTCCATGCTGCCTTGACTGTGGGTTTGCTTGCCTTCCTGAGTAAATATCTCACACATTTCTTTCTGGATCCTATTTAAAGTGCTCGTGAGCAAAATATTACACAAAAGAACCAACCAGTAGCTCTTTTTTTACATTGAACTGAAATGAGCTTAATTTAAATGTTTACTTGTCAGCCTTTCTAATTCTGTCTGCACAAAACACAGTATGTATTACTGTTATTTTATGGCAGTGCAGCAAATCTACTGCCTTGTGTATGTGTGTGTGTCTCTCTTTCTCCCCCAAACTCTCTGCACGGCACTCTACCGTAATACTTCCTTGTAACCCACGCTTCCATTCCTGGTGATCAGTCGACAGACACTCTAACCATTTGTCGTGACTTCAAGTCTGGGCACTGTGCTCGCCCAAACTGTCGCTTTCTGCACCTTCTCGAAGGTATGCCTTTATGCACCCATCCACTCCATCGCAAATGTCTTTCGACTCCTCTCGTCTTGCTTTGCTTCAGTTATATAACGCACTTGCAATCGCATCCTCTTGCATTCGCTGCTATGCCATGCTTGACATAGGTTAATGTTTACAGTTGAATGACAACTTTCATGAAAGTTACAAAAATGCATTGGAACTGTTTTTTGAGGATTGAATGTTAGCTTAGGTTTGGTTAGTAGTTAGGGGCTATTTGCTTGTGAGGGAAAGTTGCGGTGAGAGTGTGTTGAGGTAAATAAATGAAAATGAAGAAAAGGAAGGGTATTTTGATAAGAGGAATAAAAATAATGTATGGGGCAAACAGTAGAGGTTACAAATGCTGCCGGTTTGTGCATTTTATGTACAATGGGGTCTTGTATTAATAATCTATCAAGTTGGCTTATCTGATTTTGATTCAATTGCTGAATGATGTCTACAGATCAAAATCTGACAACTTGTGAGTAAACCAAAGTAATAACTCGCAACAAACAAAAAGGCATGGATGTCAAGGTTCATGAAGGTAACACTGTCTGTTTGATCTATAACTGGATCTGGTAAATGTCTGGCATACCTACGTCTACCTTGGAAAGGCAAAGTGTCTCAACGGTTTGAAAACTAGATCAAACAGTGTCCCATTCTTACTATGGTGTTCAACCACGAGTGATTTTCACCACCCGCTGGTTGCTTCTGTCAATCCAAGAAGATGTTCTGCCCACCTCGCATACAAGTAAGAATATTTACACATTTCATTGCCAGTGTGACACACATCTTCGAGATCGAAAGATCACAACGAACAACACATCCCTTTGGTGATCAGACGGGGTCAGTCAACCAAATTGAATAATCCACAGTGTGCAGAGCAATATCGTATTGGCTGGTTTAAAATCCTGAGTGGAGGACGCAGTTTAGCTCAGCTTCGTGCAATGGAGGCCACATGCATCAGGTCAACCAATCCCATTCTTTGTGGACAATGAATTTGTCCGTACTTTATATCTATCTTGACTATGATGGCTTGACTGTGTGACAACTCTACCACAGTCAACATTGACTCATCATGAAAACCACGCCACTCCCCCTCAGCTAATTAACATTACATTTTCCGCCGGTTCTTGGGGATTCATTATTCATGATGGTTCATTGCATTTCATTTCCACCAACTCATTATTCATGATGCTCTGTGGTTCCACCAATCAGGTAATCCCGTCTTTTCTTTCTCTCAACCAATCAACGTTCAGGACATTACATTGTAACTTTATAAATGAGAGTTTGGTGCTTCTTCATCTGCTTGTGGTTTTATCCTGAAGAGTGCAAGCTGAAAAGCTTTAATGTCCATTTTATGGAAATGCATATTTAAAAATGAAATAATTCTCATATCCAGATCCGGATTCAGATCTTCACCAAAATCAAACCGATTTGTCATGGTCATGCACCGAACCTGTCCACCAAGTTTCATCCGAATCCGTGCACAACTTTTTCAGATATTGTGCTACATATAGTTTTTGGCCCTATCTCTCAATGGTGAAGAATCACTTTATAAATTATATCAGACCCTGATCTGGATTCGGATCTTCACCAAAATTGAACAAATTCTTCCTTGTCACACACTGAACGTGTCAACCAAGTTTCATCCCAATCCATCCACAACATTTTGAGAAATCGTGCTAAATATCATTTTTGGCCCTATCTCTCAATGGTGAAAAATCATTTTAAAAATTGTAGTAGTCGGATCTGGATCTTCATCAAAATCTAATCAGTTTGTCGTCACACACTCAACCTCCCCACAAAATTTCATCCGGGTCCGTCCACAATTTTGAGATATCCTAAACACAAACAGACAGAGGGGTGAAAAACATAACCTCCTTCACCTTTGGTTGTGGGGGTAAAAATAAAACAGCAAATCAAGAAGAAAATAAAATTTCAAACCGGCACACGAAGGATATAACACGATTACAAACAGGCAAATTCAGAACACAATATAATTACAAACAGGCAAATTGAGAATAGGATAAAATTACAGACAAATTCAGAATGTGATAAAATTACAAACAGGCAAATTCCGAAAACAATTAAATTACAAACAGGCAAATTCAGAACACAATAAAATTACAAACAGGCAAATTCAGAATACAATAAAATTACAAACAGGCAAATTCCGAAAACAATTAAATTACAAACAGGCAAATTCAGAACACAATAAAATTACCAACAGGCAAATTCAGAATGAAATAAAATTACAAACAGGCAAGTTCAGAATATCATTAAATTACAAACGGGCAAATTCAGAATATCATTAAATTACAAACAGGCAAATTCACAATATCATAAAATTACAAACAGGCAAATTCCGAAAGCAATAAAATTACAAACAGGCAAATTCAGAACACAATAAAATTACAAACAGGCAAATTCAGAATGAAATAAAATTACAAACAGGCAAATTCAGAATATGATAAAATTACAAACAGGCAAATTCAGAATATGATAAAATTACAAACAGGCAAATTCAGAATACAATAAAATTACAAACAGGCAAATTCAGCATATGATAAAATTACAAACAGGCAAATTCAGAATACAATAAAATTACAAACAGGCAAATTCAGAATACAATAAAATTACAAACAGGCAAATTCAGAATATGATAAAATTACAAACAGGCAAATTCAGAATATGATAAAATTACAAACAGGCAAATTCAGAATATGATAAAATTACAAACAAGCAAATTCAGAATACGATAAAATTACAAACAGGCAAATTTAGAATACAATAAAATTACAAACAGGCAAATTCAGAATATGATAAAATTACAAACAGGCAAATTCAGAACACAATAAAATTACAAACAGGCAAATTCAGAACACAATAAAATTACAAACAGGCAAATTGAGAATACGATAAAATTAAAAACAGGCAAATTCCGAAAACAATAAAATTACAAACAGGGCAATTCAGAATACAATTAAATTACAAACAGGCAAATTCAGAATATGATAAAATTACAAACGGCAAATTCAGAATATGATAAAATTACAAACAGCAAATTCAGAATATGATAAAATTACAAACAGGCAAATTCAGAATATGATAAAATTACAAACAGGCAAATTCAGAATATGATAAAATTACAAACAGGCAAATTCAGAATACAAATATAAGGGTATGTTCTTTTGAACATATGAGTCCCCTCGGACCATGAAGCTATCATTCTTGTTGTTAAAGGCCGTTATGGGAACACGGAAATAAGGGTATGTTTAGCAGCGTCATCATGGTTGGCGTCTCGCAATATAATATATTAGCGCGATTAAAAATACCGTTTTTTCCTCGCATCTTCATGTCTGTCAAAAAACCAGTGTCAAGGTGCACAACTACAGCTCATAACCTATCCATTGAGGTGTTTTTCGCCCCCCCCCCCCCGCTTTCCCGTTTTCACGCCACTGTCCACACAAAAGTCATCAATCAATTCTATGCAGAGTCCGGGGGACTCAATAAAATTACAACCAGGCAAATTCAGAATACAATAAAATTATAAACAGGCAAATTCAGAATACACTAAAATTACAAACAGGCAATTCAGAATGTAATAAAATTACAAACAGGCAAATTCAGAATATGATAAAATTACAAACAGGCAAATTCAGAAAATGATAAAATTACAAACAGGCAAATTCAGAATATGATAAAATTACAAACAGGCAAATTCAGAATATGATAAAATTACAAACAGGCAAATTCCGAAAACAATTAAATTACAAACAGGCAAATTCAGAACACAATAAAATTACAAACAGGCAAATTCAGAATACAATAAAATTACAAACAGGCAAATTCAGAATACAATAAAATTACAAACAGGCAAATTCCGAAAACAATTAAATTACAAACAGGCAAATTCAGAACACAATAAAATTACCAACAGGCAAATTCAGAATGAAATAAAATTACAAACAGGCAAATTCAGAATATCATTAAATTACAAACGGGCAAATTCAGAATATCATTAAATTACAAACAGGCAAATTCACAATATCATAAAATTACAAACAGGCAAATTCCGAAAGCAATAAAATTACAAACAGGCAAATTCCGAAAGCAATAAAATTACAAACAGGCAAATTCAGAACACAATAAAATTACAAACAGGCAAATTCAGAATGAAATAAAATTACAAACAGGCAAATTGAGAACACGATAAAATTAAAAACAGGCAAATTCCGAAAACAATAAAATTACAAACAGGGCAATTCAGAATACAATTTAATTACAAACAGGCAAATTCCGAAAACACTAAAATTACAAACAGGCAAATTCAGAATACAATTAAATTACAAACAGGAAAATTCAGCATATGATAAAATTACAAACAGGCAAATTCAGAATACAATAAAATTACAAACAGGCAAATTCAGAATGGAATAAAATTACAAACAGGCAAATTCAGAATATGATAAAATTACAAACAGGCAAATTCAGAATATGATAAAATTACAAACAGGCAAATTCAGAATATGATAAAATTACAAACAAGCAAATTCAGAATACGATAAAATTACAAACAGGCAAATTCAGAATACAATAAAATTACAAACAGGCAAATTCAGAATATGATAAAATTACAAACAGGCAAATTCAGAACACAATAAAATTACAAACAGGCAAATTCAGAATATGATAAAATTACAAACAAGCAAATTCAGAATACGATAAAATTACAAACAGGCAAATTCCGAAAACAATAAAATTACAAACAGGGCAATTCAGAATACAATTAAATTACAAACAGGCAAATTCAGAATATGATAAAATTACAAACGGCAAATTCAGAATATGATAAAATTACAAACAGGCAAATTCAGAATATGATAAAATTACAAACAGGCAAATTCAGAATATGATAAAATTACAAACAGGCAAATTCAGAATATGATAAAATTACAAACAGGCAAATTCAGAATACAAATATAAGGGTATGTTCTTTTGAACATATGAGTCCCCTCGGACCATGAAGCTATCATTCTTGTTGTTAAAGGCCGTTATGGGAACACGGAAATAAGGGTATGTTTAGCAGCGTCATCATGGTTGGCGTCTCGCAATATAATATATTAGCGCGATTAAAAATACCGTTTTTTCCTCGCATCTTCATGTCTGTCAAAAAACCAGTGTCAAGGTGCACAACTACAGCTCATAACCTATCCATTGAGGTGTTTTTCGCCCCCCCCCCCCCGCTTTCCCGTTTTCACGCCACTGTCCACACAAAAGTCATCAATCAATTCTATGCAGAGTCCGGGGGACTCAATAAAATTACAACCAGGCAAATTCAGAATACAATAAAATTATAAACAGGCAAATTCAGAATACACTAAAATTACAAACAGGCAAATTCAGAATGTAATAAAATTACAAACAGGCAAATTCAGAATATGATAAAATTACAAACAGGCAAATTCAGAAAATGATAAAATTACAAACAGGCAAATTCAGAATATGATAAAATTACAAACAGGCAAATTCAGAATATGATAAAATTACAAACAGGCAAATTCAGAATATGATAAAATTACAAACAGGCAAATTCAGAATATGATAAAATTACAAACAGGCAAATTCAGAATACAAATATAAGGGTATGTTCTTTTGAACATATGAGTCCCCTTGGACCATGAAGCTATCGTTCTTGTTGTTAAAGGCCGTTATGGGAACACAGAAATAAGGGTATGTTTTGCAGCGTCATCATGGTTGGCATCTCGCAATATAATATATTAGCGCGATTAAAAATACCGTTTTTTTCCTCGCATCTTCATGTCTGTCAAAACCCGGTGTCAAGGTGCACAACTACAGCTCATAACCTATCCATTGAGGTGTTTTTCGCCCTTTCCCCCCCCGCCCTGCTTTCCCGTTTTCACGCCACTGTCCACACAAAATTCATCAATCAATTCTATACAGAGTCCGGGGGACTCAATAAAATTACAAACAGGCAAATTCAGAATGCAATAAAATTACAAACAGGCAAATACAGAATACGATAAAATTACAAACAGGCAAATTCAGAATACAATAACAAATTTAAGGCTGAGAATATTGTTCATTATTTATTTATTTCACAGCTTTGCTAAACTTTTGTGTGGTCATTTGCTTTCTAGGCTTTGTATCAGAGGAGAACAGGATAGTCTGAAGAAGTCGCTGATTGTGTTCACCAATACTTTGTTGGTGTCTTCAGTCGTTATCCAATATGTCTGTGGATTGTGTCTTGCCAGCACCACAACGGCCTGAAATTTGCTTAATTTCCAATCAAATTGGAGAACACTAAACCCAGAGATGTAGGTTAAACCACTCCATTTTTGGCATGTTTATTTTCCATCGTTGTGTCACTTTTGTTTGTTTTGAAAATTCTGTCTGAAAAAAAAAATGATTTCAAAATAACACGATATCCCTCCAGGAGAGTTTGCTCTTATTTACTTTGTTTACTTTTGACATGTACAGCCTTTACATGAAAGTACGAGTAGTCCATCTGTTGCATGTTGCCCTGCGCAGATCACGTAGAAGTTGTGGATGACAAAGTGACAGTGTGTCGAGATGCTGCCAAAGGAAAGTGCTCGCGTCCCCTTTGCAAATACTACCATCCACAATCGCAAGCGGCCTCCGCTTCTGCATTGCTTCAGTTTGCTTGCTGACCCTTCCCCGACACAACACCTCGGCAGATGGGGTGGTTGAACTACGATTTTTGTTTTTATTTATTGGGTACCGTTTGTAAATGATTCATTTTGGCATTTCATTTGCTTTCCCTTCTCTCTTCTTTATGTCCCATTGATACAAATGGAAGGCCTGTAATTGAATGGCAGAATGGAAATGAAAGTGGTGCGATTCCTCGGAATGTAATTTCTGGAATGGCAGCGTATTATTGGGAAAATTTTGGAATATTGTGATCCTACTGATTTTGATCATATTTGGGGTTTAAAGCCTGCACGTAAAAGGGTTATTGTTTTTGGTTGGTGGGTTTTTTTTTTTAATTTCGGGATGGATTCCCGTTTGGGGTCATTTTTGAAATGGCCGAACCTTCGTGCTGTGCACATTTTTAGCTCGTTCCTCGGGGGCTGCTATTTTTATCTTGGCCTGTGTTGGTTTCTTCCTGTCTGATACAAAGATCTTTCAAAACCTGAAAAATTTGAGTTCTTGCGAATTAAATAATGGTTGGTACTGATGAAGTTATGTAAATAAGGGAAAAGAAAATCCTTTCCTCTAAATATGCACAATTCCTAGTGCCTATTGTGGAAACTAGCATGTTATCTACAGTGATTTTTTATCTTTTAACTTTATTTGTGTTCACTTTGGAGAGAGGGCTTTGCTGTTTCTTTTAATGTGGGGGGAGGGTGGGAGGGTGGGTGGGCGGTTTGAGTATCAGGAAATTGTCGAGTACGAGTGTAACTTGACTTGACATGACCTGTATTGTGCATTGGTTAAAGGGGTCAACCTGAGAATGGGGATCATACACTGAAACACTTGTGGATAATAACCAGGCTTTGTCGAACACAATCTATAATCATCTTTTCCTCCAAAGGTGTTTTGTATCACGTAGATTAAAAAGGCACCTGTGGTTGAGTTTAAGATTTTAACTTTGGCTATTTTAATGGTGCTTTGAAAAGGTTGTTTAATATATGCAGATAATGCTGAAAGAGTGACAGCCTATTGTGTACGTGTCAGTTAAATGTTTGTGACAACTTCTGTTCATTGTTGTTCATTTTGTTTTGTCTGTGAGGATTGGCAGGCCAAGGCTTTGATGTTGCTTTTTTGACAGACTTTTTTGACATAGCTGAAAACAACAGTCAGTGGTCGACCATTTGTTAACAAATCTTTTGTGATTGTGTGGTTGACATGGGAAACTGATCCACCCACCATTTGGGTTTGTGTGACGTCAAACCCTAACCGTAGCCCCCCCCCCACCAATTTATTGTGAAATTGCTGCATCCCCCCACAAATTATTCAAAATTAATGATGCAACTATTACATTAATTTGCGTCACCCAAGCCATAGCTGTTCAAATGGACAAACCTGCAGCAAATGTTGATAATGCAAGTCCACCTTCCTCTTGGCTTTCCTGATCTTGTCTTTGTGATAGTTTGTCTTTTTGAAAATCTGCAGTGGGCCATCAATATGCTGACATGTATAGAGCAGTCTTAAAAGGCATATTGGTGTACAGCTTGAAATCTGTGATCTCCTTTTCAGACTGGTCCATTATTATATTGGCTCCCAACATTGACAGTTCCTGGAATTCTTTCAACAAATTTCATTCTCTCCAATTCATCCCATCACGCCTCCTATTGTTCAATTCAACATCCCGACCCTGGTATACTGATTTGTGTCTTGAGGCAGTTGCCAAATAGTAGCTTCCATTGTCCACCTAAAAGGTGAACAATTCAGTGGGAATCTACAGACCCTCTGTAGAGCCTGCTAGCAGTATGTATTGCTTCTTTGATGAGTCGGGGCTCAACAACAAACTCTCCTGAGGTTAAATGTCTCGAGCCTTTCACCATTCTCTGACTCCTTGAAGGCAGCTCCTCAAGTCTGTCACTGGTGCACATTCCTTTTCTGTACCTTCATGCCAAAAGAGTAGAGTCTTGTTTGTCGGGGATTGCTTTCGAAACACCTGACTACTTTCCAAAAAGGGTTCCAAGTCTGATCGCCTCAACTACACATCTGTCAGTCTTCTCTCCATCATCAACAGTGATCGAACCTGTCGTTGTTGCAGAAATTGGGCATTATTGCTTCTCCAATTCTCTGATTTCTGGTCATCATTTTGACTTTTGCCCCAGATGTTCTACCATGAGCACGTTGCTTCTTTTATCCCATCAATGGTGGATGCTCGATCTCAAATCAGTGTTCAGGGCCATCTCTCCAGACATCTGCCTCCTGAGCTGTCACATTCCCAACTTTCTTTCTAAATTCTGCTTCCTTTTCAAAATGCGATTTATGATTCTGAATTTGAGGAATTTTCATTCCAAATACCTGCACCTTTGCTGTCATAAAAGGACTTCATTATTCACGTATGTGACAGAATCGGTCGATTTGTCGACTTGTGTAAATGTAGAACGCTGCTGATGTAAACTTGTGGCACCTCGCTTGCTGTTCGAGCACATCGTTATTCTTTCATAAATTGGTCACCAGTATTCTTCAAGAAGAAACATTGAACTAAACTTCTGCTTTACCAGTCACTGTATTGCTGTGTATTAGAGGAGCGTTGTAAATGAGTTGCAATATCCATGTATGCTACAACACTGTTTACTGTGAACGTTGGGGTAGCTGAGAATATAACTTTGTTTACTTCACTTCATTAATTTGCTCCATGTATGGAGAAAAAGATTTGAAATCATTTATGCTTTATTTTTGAGCCAAACCTTTACTTTATCATTAAATTAGTCTTTAGTGATGTCGCTGTGTTGTTCACAAAGAATTAATGGGAATCTGAGTGAAAAAATTGGGGGGGGGGGGGCAGTCAGGCTTCGAAATTCCTTTTTGTCATGTTTTCGATACTGTCCTCTTCATGCTTGTACTTTACTGTGGAATATTATACGTCAGGAGGTGGGGTCTGGAAGGTGTCCTGCTCCATTAGTGAGATAGTGCTATCCCGCAGTTATTGTTTGTGTGTAACCTCTTTTAAGAGAATGTACAGGCAGACATGTGCAAGACAAGACCGATTATAATAGCTGCGACGATTGATAAAAAGACTTGTATTGACTGTAGCACTTAATATCTCGATTATTTCAGAGAAATTGATTTTGCAATCCTTTGCACTGTAGGAAAAGAGATTGAAGTTGTTTTATCAAATAATTATTTTATTATTTCCCTTTTGAATCGCCAGGCGATTAAATAAGTGCTTTCACCAAAAATAACATCAGAAAATTAATCTGAGTCTTTTATGTCGACCTTTAAAGCTTCTTTTTTTCTGATTCACAGTTAGTGGCTCGTGGAAGAGCCGGTGAGGGAGCTGTAAGAGGCTGCGACGTCGTCCATGGGGTAGAGAGAATCAGCAGGCGAGGAGGGGAGAATTGGATGAGGAACGAACATATGAACAACGTGAGACGTACAGACGTGACTAGGGAATTGAGTGGGATAAGTCGACAAAGGACGTGCGAGCAGAGGAGAAACTGAAAAACAGGTTATGTGTGGTTATGTGTGAGTGCAAGTGACATTGGACAGCAGTCACCAAAATAAGAGGTCGTAGTGTGAAGGACTCAGACGTGTATTGTTTAATCTCCCCGTCCTCTCACTCTGGATATTTAATCCCCCCGCCCCCTGCTTTTTCTATAAACACTCCTTCAGGCTCAGAGTGACCTCAAAGTAAAATTTGCCCACAATTGGGATCCATATCAAATGTCTTTACCTCTGTCCAGTGTTCTTTGGCAGTTATGGAGGCACGAGTCTATTGGTACTTTGTGGAATTTTTGAAATGTTTTGTGACTTGCGCAGCCACGTGGATGGCTGTGATCATCTTTGGGAACCAAGGAGTGCACATTCTTTCATTGTGCAACTTGCCCATTTCGCTGCGTTGCGGCTTCCCGATTTAACGTTATTTTGACCTTGAACTGAACTTGGGCCTTACCTTTTGTTCTGGTCGCACCCTGATCTGATTTGGTTCTCAGTTGCTTGAACTCATGTATGTGGGATTTTGTAATTAAAGGAATGGAGTGTTTGATGTGCGCACATTCAAATTCCCTGCTTTTCTTTTGGAAAAGTGAAATAATCTTTCAGATGGCAGTGGTGGAAATTAGTATTATTGTAACCTCATCACAGTGTAAGGTTGCTGATGTTGCTGTTTCAAAAAGGAAATATGAGGTACAATTGGAACAAATGTATGTCGTTTACATTTCACGCACTTTATTTCACTTTGCTTACAAACATATGCGTGAAATTGCGACGGATGTTCATTTGTCCGCAATGAGTTTGCCTCTTGTAAAACGTGACAATTTTGTTTAACTCTGTTTGGTGACATTTTGATTTTTGAACTCATTTACACAGTGCTTCAGATTATATATATATATTTTAAAGTTTTTGTGAATTTTTCTTTGACATTTCGCATGATGATCAGAAAATGTTGTTTTGCAAACGGTGTCTCGATATCGCAGATGTTTTCTTTCGTGCATCTATAAAGTGCCGGTTTGCAAACACAACAACACATTCTAATCGCCAGTATGGAGTGGGAAGGCGGTGGAAACGCCCGAGTATTCAAAATGAATGGGTGAGCGAATTATTGTTGAGACTTGACAAAGCGCGTCGGACTGTTTAAATGTTTTTCCTTGTTTCGAGTACGTGCTTTTTTGCCAAGCGCCAAAGTTTAATGGCAATTGGCCGTTCGTCATTCCATTCGTCACCACTCAGCCGGCCGGTCCTAACCGTGGAAGAGCTTACGGGGGAGTCGGTCGGACGATCTGCCATCATCCAGCATGGTTCGAGTCCCACAGCAGACCAAAGTCTGAAATGGTTAATTATCCTAAGTGCATCTTAACCAAGACGAGACTGTGCATTTTGCGTGACAGAAGTTTTTGGTGATTATCTAATAAACGTGACATTTTGCACTTCTGTAAATAGAGATGGTAAGAGACTTAAAGAAATGGGAAATGTGTAAAATATGAGATCTTATTTTGGATATAATGTGTATAATTCCTGAAGATTTTGTTTTCTCCTCCCACCCCCACCCCCCCCCTGCCCCTATGAGGGTACATTAAAGTTCATTCATAGCATCAAGCTTTGTAAGGGAGAAGAACGTGCTCTGCTTTTTGTGCACATGAATGTGGAGTTTCCTTGTGCGTGCTTCGAAATGAAGTTTTTGTTTTCAAAAAATATATTAAACTTTTCCTCCCACGTGTCCAAAACCCACTCGATCACAGTGAAGATGGCACGAGGGATTTTGCATTCGAACTTCATGATAGCTGCCACAAAGTGGACTTTCTTGCGGGGACTGTACGTTGTGTTCATGTCGACCGGGAGTGGCGGAAAGATCGCGACGATGTTTGTTTTGCGCGTTCTTAAATATGCTTGCTTTTACATCGGTCAGTGTGGCACAAACATGTATAAATATACATGTTGTTGCTTCTTGACTTTCTGTTTTTGGTGCAGTGGTAAAATTTGGGGAAATGCAGTGTCGCCATTATTTGTGCATGTGCAATGATTCATCACAAACTCCACTCCCCCTCCCCCTGCCCCCACTCCCAAACACCCCGTCACTCTATCAGTACTCCACTCCCCTCTCCCAGGACTCTTTTTGTTGATCTGTCACTCTATCAGTACTCCACTCCCCTCTCCCAGGACTCTTTTTGTTGATCTGTCACTCTATCAGTACTCCACTCCCCTCTCCCAGGACTCTTTTTGTTGATCTGTCACTCTATCAGTACTCCACTCCCCTCTCCCAGGACTCTTTTTGTTGATCTGTCCCTCAATCTCTGCTTTTCCTTTTTCTGCTGTAAAATAGTATCATGATGCAGGTGCTGTCATTATTCATACCTTTGTTTTTTGTTTTTTTGTTTTTTTAAATCTCGTCTCTTCATGCATTTACCAATTAGGGTTGAACATTTCATTTTATAGTGATTATGGGTAATTTAGATTATCTGCGCCTGGAAGGAGCAATGTTGTCACTGCAGATTCATAAAATCGATTTTGACTTGTATTATTATTTGCTGGTGTATGTTGTGTTCATGTAATACAGTGGGGAGACTTTATTTGCCTGTATTTCTCATTTACGATTGTATAGTGACAATAAAGTTTGAAAACTATTGTTCACTTATCGTGGTGCACATTGAGTTGTTTCTCCATTGTATGTAATTTATTTTATTTTCGTATACAGTAGGGTGGGAGTGGGAAGGACAAAACAGTGGGGAACAGAGACATGAGGAGATCTGTGGAAGGGAGAGGAATGGGGTGGGGAACATGGGGTACACAGGATTGACACCACAGGGACTTTCAGGAAGGAAAGCAGGGAATTTGAAGGAGGTGGGTTTGGGTGGATTAACAGAAAAGATCGAGGATTTGGATGGGGGAAGACAAGAGGTGGTGGTGAACAGATGTTTTGATGACTTGGAGGGAAGAGTGGGGTAGAAGTGAGTGTGGGAATTTGTTCCAAAGGTGGGGAAAAAAGAGGAATGGAAGAGTGAAGGTGAGCAATGATTCGTGATTTTAGTACTTTTATCAGAAGTGGGTTGCTGGCGGACCTTGAATGCCCTGCGGAAATATGGGGGGGGGGGAACGGACATCTCTCAGACAGAACAGGGGAGGAGGGAGTGAGGCTGGAGAGGAGATGGAAGAAGACAGAAAGACAACCGACCTGCCTGCGGTGAGAGACCCAAAGACTCGGTCACACCACGGGAGATACCGATGATCCCAAATGCCTTGGTTTCCATCGTGTGAAGCCGAGAAAGGTGGGAGGCAGGAGCACCAGCCCAGAGGGGAGAGCAGTACTCCATCAGGCTGTGGACGAAAGCTTTGTATGTGGTCAGAAGCTCATGAGTGACAAGGATAGACTTTGCACGACGGAGGATTCTCAGTTGGTGGCTGGCTTTGGAGGCCATCTTCGAAACGTAGCTTTCCCAGGAAAGATCATGGCAGAGAGTGAGACCCAGAAGCTTGAAAGAAAGGACTTCTTCCAGAGGATTGTTGAGAATGTAGATTGGGGGAGGGGGGGAGGGGGTGGGGAGGGGTGTTCCAGACGGTCCTTTCGGAGAGACATAGTGAGAGTGTGAGATTTGTCCGGATTGAAAGACATGTTCCACGTGTTGGACCAGTTTGTGATTTTTTTTCCAGATCTGCAGAGAGTGAAGAAGCTGCTGCTTGCCGGTCTGAGGGATGACAGATGGTAAGGCAGAGGGTGGAGTCATCAGCAAAGAGATAAGGAGGATTTTCCAGAGAGTCGGAGAGATCATTGATGAAAACCAGAAAAAGAACAGGGCCCAGAACGCTACATTGAGGAACTCCAGCCTGGACAGGAAGAGGGGATGAAAGAACTCCATTTAGGGACACACGTTGACTGCGACAGGAGAGGAAGTCTGTGAGCCATGAGTGGAGATGGCCTTGGATACCATGGGAAGAGAGTTTGCTGAGCAGGGCAGGTGCCACACCATATCGAGAATACGCGATATGTCTCGGGATATGGCTCTGATTTCATGTCCGGCATTGAGGACCTCCATCCATTGTTGGGAGAGCAGAAGCAGCATATCCAGGGTAGAGTGACCTGGTCTGAAACCAAATTGATGATCGGAAATCAAGGCATTGGAGAAGAGGAAGGATCTAATGTCTGAAGCGATGATGGATTCCATAACCTTGCTGATGATTGGGAGAAGGCTGATTGGTCTCTCGTTGCAGGGATCTTTTTTTACGCAGGGTGGTAATGTTTGCTGATTTCCAAGCAGATGGCAGATGACCTTGAGCAAATGAGAGGGTGAGCAAGAGCAGAGGAGCAGGTTTTTAGGACACGTGGGCTGATGCCGTCTGGACCGGTTGCAGAATCTGAGTCGAGGTTTGACAGCAAGCTCTCCACCTTGTCAGGAGAAAAGGACACAGAGTCCAGGGACAGTTGGGTGTGACTGGGTAAGGTGGGTCGAGAAAGCGATAGATTTGGGACACAATATTGAGAAGCAAACACAGCGTTTAGACATTCAGCCTTTTTACGAGGTGTCAGCAGTGCGGTCATTTGAGGTAAGGGAGGGGATGGAGGAGGCACATTCACCAGAAAAAAGACTTGATTAGAAGGGCACTCGGTGGAGTGCATACTTTCGCCACATCATGCCTGATCCACGACAACATATTTGCTGCATATCGTTTTTTTTCCCGATCTTGCAATGTTGAATGACCTTCAAAATTAAATAATTCTTGAATCCGGATTCGGTTCTTCAACAAAATTGAAACAATTTTTCCTTGCCATACACCCAACATGTCCACCAAGTTTAGTCTGAATCCGTTCACAACTTTGAGATATCCTGTACTCAAAGACAAAGAAATAGAAAGAGGTGAAAACAACCTCCTTCATCTTCGGTGGTGGAGGAAAAATGCATGGCAACCTGACCGGAGACCATAAGTACACCTGTCCTCCAAAGTATTTTCCTTCTGATTACTTCATCTTTCTTAACAGAATGACTCCTCTGTATCACACCGCACTCTCTCCCTCGTTTCATCTCACTCACACCGCACACTGTCACTCAAACCCTCCCCTGCACCCAAACTTTCTCCCACACACCACACACTCAAACCCTCACCCACACCTTGCACACACACATATTCCCACGCACTCAAACCTTCCCCCACCCTGACCCCACACACTCAAACATTCCCCTGCATCCCAGCTTCGCAAAACTTCACCTTGTCCCCACAAAGCCCCCCACCCCAACACCTCCTCCCCCTCTGTCTGTAACTGAGTGACCTCAAACACCCGAGGTCTCCACTCTAACCTGACAGATCTCTCAAGCCAGGCCGCTGCCGATAAGCCAGACATCATCTGTTGACAGAATCCTTCCTCCCACAGGACGTCCCCAACTCCTCAGTGTCTCTTCCCGGTTCTTGTCTCCTCTGATTTGATAGGACTGAACCACGCGCGGTGGTGTTGCACTTTACATCAATAACTCAATTTATCACTGCCCTTGTCCTGATGTTACACCTCCTAACCCCCAGAAGTTGCTCTGAGTGACTTCCACTCCACCCCCACCTCTTGTTCATCTGTTTGTTGTGCCATCCCCCAAACCGTGACGACGACTCTCTTCTCTCTTTTTCTCTTTCTTTTTCTCCATGGACAAACTTTAAATCACTCATCCCAACTCTCTCTTCCTCATATGTGGCGATTTCAATATTATAATAACTTGGCTGGGTGTTGGTGCCTGTCGCCAGCGATGGCACTACAGCAGGACTTCTGTGACTCCATGGGACTGATTCAATCTATGAACTTTCCAACCTGGATTTCTCCCAATGGCCAATCCTCCCTTTTGAACTCTGTGATGGCTGACTCTCCTGCAAATATCTCCTGCTCGTTCTCTGCTACAATTCGTTCATCTGATCATATGCTTGTCAAAGTCAACAGCTCTGGTTATTCTTAGAGAGCTATCTCAACGCTAAACAGTCTGGCATTTCATCCAGGCAGACTGCAGGCACTGCAAGCGGCCATCTCTGGTCTTCAGAACTGGTCTCCCATATCTACTCTCCCTGATGTTAACTCAGCTTGGGAATTCTTCCACAGAAACCTGCTCTCTCTCTGTCTCTCATGCACGGATTCATCCCATCGAGTCTTCAGTTATCCTCCCCTTATTCCAGCACATGGTACACTGAATTACCTAAAAAGGTGCAAAAACTGCTCCACTTAACTCCAGACCTATCAACTTACTTCGAATCATCAGCAACGTCATGGAATACATCATCGCAGTTGATATGAAGTCCTACCTTTTCTCCAAAAACCTCATCTCAGATCAACAATTTGGTTTCAGACCGGATCACTCCACATTGGACATGCTGCTTCTATGCACCCAACGATGGATGGAGGCCCTCCATGTCAGACGTTACATCAGGGCCGTCTGTTAGAGAATCGACAGCTGGGTGTGCTGCACATCCAAGCTGAAGTTCATTTTAAAAATTGGGCTCAAACAGCAAAGAGGGTGTTCAGAATGTTGCATGCTAACCACAGCTCTGACTCACAAACCAGCTGCATCACTGCGGATGCCAGTCGATCTTACTGCAGGCCGGATGGGTTCTCGATGAACTGATACCATTCTGCTGGTGTCACGGAGACGACATCCAAGCAGGCTGTTCCTCTCTGGTCATATTGAAAAGGCAAAGGGCACGTTCTCCTTCCTCATTCCTCACCACTGCTGGTCTTCTGTGTAGTCCTCAACGGTGAGTGGTGCACTCGGATACTCTGCTCGCTTCGGTGATGTGAAGATCACCTTCTGGAGACACACAATGCCACTGGCCAGTCGGACTGTGTGCGCTCTTCGGGGCAAGGTGGTGGCTTCGTTTCGAATGTGACCACAACCGAATTCGACATAAATTTGTATCCTGCTGAGGTTTCATCAAGAACAGGTGACATGAGATAAGTTGCATACTTGAAAGTCGTGAGTTAATTGAAAACTGCATTGAAACGTATCATGTGCAACTTTTGGGAGTTTGAAAAGCATTGAATGTTTCTTTTTTAAATCATTGTGATGGAATGTTATTAAATGGTGTTGGTGTTTGAAAAGTGGACTGTAGGGATGAATAAATTACTTTTTGAGTATCCTTCTGTTTCGTGGTTTAAACTGTTAAACAATAGATGGGACATTATTGTCAGTAAAATTTTTCTACCGTGCTTCCCCTCCAGGTAACTGGTGCATTCGCGTCGATGCACAGAGGCAGTACGTAACAATAAGCGCCACCATGAGAGCAGTGCCTTTCTCCTTGTGATGGAAGCGTTTTTGAACAACAAAAAGGGTTTAAAAAAAACAACAAAAAGGGTTTTAAAAAACAACAAAAGAACGTGGACCACATACGCACCCTGGGCCAAAGGTGCATGGTCAACCAAACTCACTCACTGCAACCCCGAAGGGTCAGGATGCAGGGTCATTCTATTGGACCAATATTATTGAGTTCAATTAAATCAGCGGACCAGATATAATCAACTTCCTTGGAATAAATCTTCCTTTTATTAAACTTTGTGATTATTGTTTTTTGGAATTAATCAGTGAATTGCCCTTCGATCTTAATGACATCATTCGAGCCGATAAGTTTTTCGAATTTCCAAGCCCAAGTTTCAAATTAGCACTGATCAACTTTTTCTCTCAAGGTTGGATTTTGTATTAAAGATAAATTACACAACATTTCTCGATCTGCTTCGTGTTTTTCTTCCAATGTCGTGCAATTTTCAAAATAAATATCGTGCTTCATACACACTTCATCAACTCTATTTATAGGTTTAGACCAAGGTTTAGGATTGTCAGCCTCATCTAATCTTTTATCCAAGTTTGTTCCTGGACCTACAACAAAAAATTTACGAATTTTCTTTAAAATAACAGTATCACATTATACAGCACCTTAAGTGTAGGAAAAGCGGTTGTTATTGAGCTTTAAAATCGCACTTTAAAAGAGTAAGAGAGACTATATTTAAAAGAGAGAAAAAGTAAACTCAACTTTGTTCTCAACTATGGTTATCTTTAATTCAGGACATTGTAGATAAGTACGACGATACGATTCATACCTCAACGAAAATGAAACCATCAGAAACATTGACAAAATTAATATATGAAAAAGAGATGAATGACATAAAGCCTAAGTTCAAAGTTGGTGATATAGTAAGAATATACAGGTGGAAATCTCATTTTGAAAAAGGTTTAACGAAGCGATGGACAAATGAAGTTTTTTAAATTGTTGATGTAATCAGAACAGTTCCTTGGACTTATAAATTATGTGATTTAGAGAGGGAAGAGATTTTAGGTTCATTTTATTCACAGGAACTACAAAAGGGAAAGATAATAAATTGACAAAAACAAAAATTCAAAAATTGACTCCACCCCCTTTTATTATTTCACCCCTTTTTGCCTCCACCCACACAAGCCACACCTGCACAAGCCCCACCCATTCATCCCACCCCTTGTCTTCCCCTTCCCCTTCCCCTTGTGCACCCCCACCCTTCCCCACACACACATGGGGAGGGGAGTGGGTGGGGTGAGGGGGAGTGGTGGGTGGTTGGGGGAGTGCACCTACCCCCCAACCCTAACCCTCCCCCACTCCTCCCAATCCCAACCCTAACCCCCCCACCCCTCCCCTTTACACCCCCTTTATTCTTTTTTTGTAATTAAGAATTAAATAATTGTAAGCAAAGTATATATTGTTGCGGATTCGCGCCCGCCGGCGTGCGAACGGCCACGTAACTCGAATCGCGGCACGTCGCCCACCGGACGGACAATCCAGTCGTGACCCTCTCGGACTAACGCCGGGAACCAGTCACGGGTGGACCTTTCGGTCTCACCGCGATCGTGCCAATCGGCCCCCGCGTGGGATAGGGTTGCTCGCCAAATTCGACCTACCTAAGTACCCACACGGAGGGTAGACCGGGCGATCGCACCTCGCCGCAGGTCGACTTCGGACACGGGCCACTTAAGCGACCCGTTCCGTACTATCGGGATAACCGAGCGGTGTTATTCGTCGGCCTCGACGGTTCGATTAATTATCGGGCGTCTTAGCCCACGACCAACCCTTTACGTGAAGCAAGATGGGGATTCAATGAAAGAAATGACGAAGCGAAGCGGGAAAACAGTTCAACAATAAGCACATTTATTTCGCGATGAACGGAAAGCACACATATACAATTCCACCAAAAGCACACGTAAAAGAAGAAGACAATGCAATATTACACAAAAAGCAAATGCAACAATGCAGGTCTATCCGACTACCGGGCACACGGCAACACTTATACAATTTTACTTCACAGATGGCGCCGACAACACATATTCCCAAAGCAAAAGAAAAGAGAACCACCCTCCAAGATGAGGGGGTAGGTGGGCCTGGGGCCGAGACTGTGTCGGGCCTACCCGTCTGATGAGACGCGGAGCGGCGGTGGTGCCTCAACTCCGCGGGCCTCGCGGACAGTGTCTGGTAGGGGGTGGGAAGGGGGCCCCCTTTGTCGCACTATCTCAGCGCAGCGGGAAACAGGAGGGGGTTGCTGATGCTCGGGGAAAGGAGGATATAACCCTGTCTCGGGTCCCGCGGCGAGCGTCTCCTCCTCCACCTCGGTCGCGTTGCTGGCCTCTCCCTGTGCCGCTCCCGGCACCGACGCGAGCACCCCCTCGTCCGCCTTTGCCGCCGTCACCTCTCCACAGCTCCGTCCTCTTCACTCCGACTGGTACCACTTCTTTCCAGCTCCACCGACGACTCTGTTGAATTCCGCACACTCAACTCTCAACTCTTAGTCAACTTCCAACTGAACTGCTACTCAACTTCCAACTGAACTCCTCAGCTCCACTTGTACTCAACTTGTCTGACGAACGCAGTCGTTTTTATAAGCCCCGTGGCTTCGCTCTTTCATCTTTGACCCTCTGCCTCCGACCTTTCTCCTCGCTCCCCATTGGCCCGAGGAAAAGTGGGCGTGAATGCTTTTTGATCCATGAATTTGCATATAGCGACCACCCTCCAACGCCCTGGAGGCGGGGCCAAATCGCCCCTCGCTCACCGATTGGACGGAACAAAAGTGGGCGTGAGTCGTTTTTGATCCGTTTTTCTGCGGAAAGTCCGTGATGTTTTTGAACACGCTGCTCGGTGCGCGCCCTACACGAGTCCAGCATCGGCGCCCACGAGTGGCGCGAGATGACGGTGATGCGATGGTGGCGAGTTGTGACGGTAAATGTCGTGGCGGTTGTGGTGAAGCGGCGTTGTGGTTGGTGGTTGTTGTTGTGATGGCCGCGTTGTGGTTGGTGGTTGTTGTGTGATGGCTGTTGAGACGTGGTCGGTGGTGGTAATAATGGCGGCTGGTCCAAAATAAAGATAGTAAAAGAAAAACGGCTATCCTGAAGAGTCGCAGCCCTCATGAATGACATTTATTCCCTCGAGACAACGGGTTTGGGCCTAACTACACATATACTTACCGAGATATCTCACCTAGGGGACCTGAATGGTGGTTTGCGAATTTGGTCAACCACAACACTACCCCCTCCCCTTTTTACAGACTCGTCCCGAGTCGTCAAATTTTCGTGTGCCATCATGTGTAGTTTTCCCCTAGTACATTTTACCTACGGATCCCTGAGTGCGACATTCATGGTATTCGTGTCCCCAAAATAAATAACCTGAGGGCTGCGTAACTACCTAAACAAACTCACTCACACGGACGACTTAAATAAAATTGCCGGCGCTAAGACAGACATGCCGGGGGCGCACTCATATTTACAGTACATCTTAACCTTAACTTACAAATTTTACACTAAACCATGGCCCAGGATCAATGGACTCTGCAAAAAGAAAGCAGTTAGCAGGGAGCCAGGCTGCTCGCATGCAGTCTCTGGCTCAAACAATGCAGGTGACAGGGAACGTGGCCGGCTGCTCACACGCAGTCCAAGGCCTTCCCTTTTTGAACTGAACGCAGTGAACCACAACGGTGCATGGGCTGCACAACGCAGTCTCCGTGCCAGCTCAAGTGGCACACGCAATGAACACAACGAATGGATGGATGAATGGTTTGAACTGAACGCAGTGAACCACAACGGTGCATGGGATGCACAAACGTAGTCTCCGTGCCAGCTCAAGTGGCACACGCAATGAACACAACGAATGGATGGATGAACACAAACACGGTGCACGGGCCGCCACTGCAGGCCCGTGTTGTAGCTGCCAACAGGGCAGTTCTTGCAGCTTGCAAACTGTTGCCTTGATCCTGGCGCACATGGCAATGAACAGGGGGGGGGGGGCAAAGCAAAAATTGAACGGGGCTGGTGAACAGGGGCAGTGGGCATGGCATGGTAAAGGTAGCAGGCAAACACAGCCCGCAGAAGAAGGCCGTTGCAGGCAAACACAGCCGGCAGATGAACTGGCCGGCACAGGCCTTGAAGTACCACAGCTGCAGATGATCCGGCCGGCACAGGCCTTGCAGCAACACAACAGCTGCCGATGAAGTGGGCCGGCACAGGCCTTGAAGAAAAACAGCCAGCCGGCAGATGAAGTGGGCCGGCACAGGCCTTGCAGTAACACAGCCAGCAGATGAAGCTGGCCAGCCTTTGCCGTTCAGTGGAGGTTGGTGGAGGGAGTGCGGTGGTGCTGGCCACCCGGAAGGTGGGCTCGGACCTACCTACCTGTCTCCCTCCCAACCTATCGCCTTTGCCTCTCACTGTACATACCCACTCCCTTAATTTGTCAAACCCCAATTTAGCCCCAACTTATTTTTTTATTTTACTTCCCCACTATAAATCGTCCCCTAACCCCCTTTACTGTCCTTGTTCGGCTAACCTATCCTGTCACCTAGCCTACTCCCCACCCCTACGTTCCCTTCCCGGAGGGGAATAAGGGAGAGCTAATGTCCTGTGTCGAGGCCCAACGAAGCCTCAGAATGGCCTCCCCAGAGTTCGGCGATCTATAACCAAAGTGGGTCCAGCGGCCCACAACGAGAGCGAGGGGATGGATGGTGCGGAGGGGTACACTTCCTAATCTACCCGAACCATTTAACTGTTAAACTACCCCGGGGCTTTCAACAAGCGCCTCTCGCTTAAACTATTCGTTCTAACAACCCAGATTCCCGTCGCCTGTGTTGGCGTCCTTACAATTTCGGGCCTCGCCCCCCAATTTTCTCTCCGTGCCCTCACACGGTCTCCTGGCTGGGACACGTGACTCCCTTTGGCAGGCACGACCCTCTGCCGAATCTCCGACGATGGCACCCCCGGGCACTACACTGCTTCCGAGCCTACCAGCTCCCTAACACCGGGGAGTGCCCCCCATGGCACCTCCCCTGAAACGCACACGTGGCAGGCTAGCTTCCCAGGCCCCTTTCCGAGGGTCACCCTTGCCCACAACACTGCCCACGCGGCTAATGGCGCCCCGGGCCCCCGCACCAAGCAGGCGCACCCGTGCCCACTACGCTATCCCGGCCCCCCATGGGCCCTTGGCCTACCACGGCCGACTAGCCTGGTGCCCGGGGTACCCACTCAGCGATATTCACTTTTCGCAGCCACGCTCCCAGCCCGTCAACAGGGCTCCTGCACCCCTCCAAACGGGTTTCGAGCCTACACACCCACCAACAACAAAACGACCTCCATTTTGTAAATTTGACTAACCCCCTAACTCATTCTACACTGACCCCGGGGTCCCTTGGGCGGGAGTCACTCCTCCCCCCAATCACTCATCGCACCATGCATTCCCCATTCGCTCCACTCACACAGACCCGCTGGCCTCACTCACTCAACAAGTGCTCACCTCACAACTCACCAACTCTTCAACACACTCACTGCTGAACTCTGCCATCCTTCTAACTACATCCCCTAACTAACTCGTGCTCCCACATCGTCCCTTACACTACAGCACGTTCCTTTTAACACTACGTCGCTAAACTACGTCCCCTCTACACACTCACAAGTCTGTCACTGTCTCCAAATAATCCCATTTATCAATTTCCCAACCTAAATCTCGCTACAATCCCTCTAACTAATCCATTCCACGGACTCCATGAGGACTTACCCCCTGCCCCATGAAGTCGGTCTAGCTAAGCTAACCCTTCCCCCTAACTAGTTTCCATCCTGTGCCCTAGTCAAGGGGGTCTTCCACCCCTTGCCCAGGAATCCTGTGCACCCGAAAGTGAGGCTTGTTTTTTTTTTTGTTTTTTTTTATGCGCATCACCAGCGCGGCAACTCGCGCACTTTGCACCTGCCCGTGACGTCATGCAGCTGCACGTGTACCTCGTCCCTCCTTGGACGGTACCTCCTCTTCTTCTTCTTCTTCTTTCGGCTGCTCCCGAGAGGGGTCGCCACAGCGGATCATCCGTATGATCCGCATAGTGATTTGGCACATGTTTTACGCCGGATGCCCTTCCTGACGCAACCCTGGTCGCCTCTTACGACACAGGGATACGACACCTCCTTGGACGGTACCATCCGGCAGGAATACCCTTCCTGCCGGATTCCAACCCCACGTGCAGCCATGACGTCACCATGCGCATAAAAAAAAACACAAGCCCCACGTCTCGAGGGGTTCCCCACGCGAACACATGTGCTTTGCCCGTTGGAGCTGAACACACACGATCGCGTGGAGAACCCGTCCGGTCCAAATCCGAAATCCTGCCTGAACTTTGTCCGTCTGCGGGATCGGCAAATCCACCGCTGGCGTTTCCGGACCGGGACTTCACTCTCGCATGCGAGCACGTGGGGGCCTCGTGCGTTGCACAGCACGGACCTCGTGCTCACTGCTGGGTGAACCCGGCACGGTCCCCGAAACAGCTACAGCCGCTACTCGGCTTTCTTTCCTCACATGTCTCCGTCGTCGCCTCCATTCCACCCACGCACACCTGCGTGTTACGACGCTCACAGTCCACACCATTAAACTCACACCGGGAGACGCGGCTGCGTGCTCCCGCATGCCAACCGACATCTCCCTCACATACCGCTCTCTCACACACACGGTCTCCCTTGCACTCGGCCGTTCACTCACGCATGCTACCTCCCTCGCACACGTGGCTCCACGCACTCGCAGCCTTTCACTCACTCGTCGTGCCTCATCCACACACCGTGCCTCACTCACACCCGCGGGGGCACTCACCCGCGGTGCCTCACTCACACACCGTGCCTCACTCACACACGCGGGGGCACTCACCCGCGGTGCCTCATCCACACTGGCCGTTTCATCCACACACACGGCCTCTTCCACACACGGTGCCTCATCCACACACGGCGTGCTGGGAAGCACGTACTCCGGCACCATCGCCACCACACCACTCACACACGGGGTCGCTTCCACACACGGGGACGCACCCACGCCTTGCACCACACACACAGGGACAACCACACTGGGGATTCGTGTCCCCACAAGGGTCTCCGGGGCCTCTATACCCCCCAAGCTCTCCGTGCACCTGTCCACAGCACTCCTCCTCTCAACCTCGCAAAGCACGACCGAACTCACTTGGTCGTGACTCGCCTCAAGGGGGAATACTCCCTCCCCTCGTTCCTGGAGGAGGCCATCCCGCTGCTCGCACCGGGCCTCCACCCAGTCCACCAGCTCACCCCCGTTGTCCTCCACTACCTCCGTGTGTGTGTGTGCGTCACTTACCCCGTCTTCATCGTGCAGTCTTCCCTCCATCATTCCCATCTCCCGTGTTTCTGCCCACTCAGTCACCTCTTCACCCTTTACCTCCCTTGTCTCTACTATTTTTATTTCCTTTGTCGTCACCTCGTGTCTCGTCTTGCACGTTTTGGTCTCCCCATTTAATTTTTCCCTTTTGGTCATCGTCACGACCCTCGCCCAACACGCCCCCCGAATTATTTTTTCACCCGCCTCCATCGCGGGCCTGTCAGCCGTTGCACCCCCTCCCAGCTCGTTCGTTCCTACACGTGGAGTCGCCATTTTTATCTCCCTGGTCACGGCCTTCATGCCCGCCTGCAGGCATCGGCCCATGTTCTGCGTCTCACCCCGCAGCTTTTTCGTTTCGTTTATAAATTCATTTGCGTTTGTATCCATCCTCGTTTTCACTTCGTCCATTTGCTTGTTCATTCCGTTCATTTCGTTTTTCATTTCATTTGTGTATGCATCCATCTTTTCGTTCATGCCTTTCATTTCGTTTTTCATATCCGCAATTATCTTCGCTGTCGTTTCCGCATTCACTTTTGCCAGCATGGTGAATAGCTGGGCCATGTCGGGTGCGCTTGGGTGAGCAGTTTCGGCAGGGGTTGGGGAAGGGTTTTGGTGGAGAGGGGGAGGGGAGGTGTCATACACCGCGGCCACTGCCGCACCCATTTCGGGCTCTGGGTTCAGTTGGGCGAGTTCGTTTTCCTGTACAACCAACATTTCCTGCACGGGGATTCCATCCTGGATCATGGATTCTACACATTCTACATCCATTTCTAATACCCCCGGCTCCCGCTCGCCTTGAGACGCCATCTTATTTCTCGTAAAGGGTTAATTTGAATCGCTCGTAATTTGGAGGGAATCGGGGGTCGCTTCTCACCCCTGGACCGATTCCCGTGAATTTAGCCGGAGACAGGAGAGCCCGTTTTCCCGTTCTCCGTTACCAGTGCCGTGAGGAGGGCGATGGGTTTGTATCGCACGACCTGACACCAGTGTTGCGGATTCGCGCCCGCCGGCGTGCGAACGGCCACGTAACTCGAATCGCGGCACGTCGCCCACCGGACGGACAATCCAGTCGTGACCCTCTCGGACTAACGCCGGGAACCAGTCACGGGTGGACCTTTCGGTCTCACCGCGATCGTGCCATTCGGCCCCCGCGTGGGATAGGGTTGCTCGCCAAATTCGACCTACCTAAGTACCCACACGGAGGGTAGACCGGGCGATCGCACCTCGCCGCAGGTCGACTTCAGACACGGGCCACTTAAGCGACCCGTTCCGTACTATCGGGATAACCGAGCGGTGTTATTCGTCGGCCTCGACGGTTCGATTAATTATCGGGCGTCTGAGCCCACGACCAACCCTTTACGTGAAGCAAGATGGGATTCAATGAAAGAAGTGACGAAGCGAAGCGGGAAAACAGTTCAACAATAAGCACATTTATTTCGCGATGAACGGAAAGCACACATATACAATTCCACCAAAAGCACACGTAAAAGAAGAAGACAATGCAATATTACACAAAAAGCAAATGCAACAATGCAGATCTATCCGACTACCGGGCACACGGCAACACTTATACAATTTTACTTCACAGACGGCGCCGACAACACACATTCCCAAAGCAAAAGAAAAGAGAACCGCCCTCCAAGATGAGGGGGTAGGCGGGCCTGGGGCCGAGACTGTGTCGGGCCTACCCGTCTGATGATGAGACGCAAAGCGGCGGTGGTGCCTCAACTCCGCGGGCCTCGCGGACAGTGTCTGGTAGGGGGTGGGAAGGGGGCCCCCTTTGTCGCACTATCTCAGCGCGGGGGGAAACAGGAGGGGGTTGCTGATGCTCGGGGAAAGGAGGATATAACCCTGTCTCGGGTCCCGCGGCGAGCGTCTCCTCCTCCACCTCGGTCGCGTTGCTGGCCTCTCTCCCTGTGCCGCTCCCGGCACCAACGCGAGCACCCCCTCGTCCGCCTTCGCCGCCGTCACCTCTCCACAGCTCCGTCCTCTTCACTCCGACTCGTACCACTTCTTTCCAGCTCCACCGACGACTCTGTTGAATTCCGCACACTCAACTCTCAACTCTTACTCAACTTCCAACTGAACTGCTACTCAACTTCCAACTGAACTCCTCAGCTCCACTTGTACTCAACTTGTCTGACGAACGCAGTCGTTTTTATAAGCCCCGTGGCTTCGCTCTTTCATCTTTGACCCTCTGCCTCCGACCTTTCACCTCGCTCCCCATTGGCCCGAGGAAAAGTGGGCGTGATTGCTTTTTGATCCATGAATTTGCATATAGCGACCGCCCTCCAACGCCCTGGAGGCGGGGCCAAATCGCCCCTCGCTCACCGATTGGACGGAACAAAAGTGGGCGTGAGTCGTTTTTGATCCGTTTTTCTGCGGAAAGTCCGTGATGTTTTTGAACACGCTGCTCGGTGCGCGCCCGCACGAGTCCAGCATCGGCGCCCACGAGTGGCGCGAGATGACGGTGATGCGATGGTGGCGAGTTGTGACGGTAAAGGTCGTGGCGGTTGTGGTGAAGCGGCGTTGTGGTTGGTGGTTGTTGTTGTGATGGCTGTTGAGACGTGGTTGGTGGTGGTAATAATGGCGGTTGGTCCAAAATAAAGATAGTAAAAGAAAAACGGCTATCCTGAAGAGTCGCAGCCCTCATGAATGACATTTATTCCTTCTAGACAACGGGTTTGGGCCTAACTACACATATACTTACCGAGATATCTCACCTCAGGGACCTGAATGGTGGTTTGCGAATTTGGTCAACCACAACAATATGAAGGACTGCGTAAAGCGTTGGTGGCTGAGGGCAAGGATGTCCAGGTGCTTGGGTTCATAGTGGGGGCACTGGGATCGTGGTTCCCTGGTAATGAGTCGGCCCTGAACCGGTTGGGAATCTCCCGGTCTTACCGGAAGCTGATGCGTCGGCTTTGTTGTATTGATGCTATTCGTGGATCCCCGGATATTTACATTGAGCATATGTCGGGCCATCGTCAGTATGTGGAGGTCTGAGGTTGGTACTCCCCCATCTCCCTTCCCCCCTTTTTAATTTTTTTCCTATGGTGTGGATGGTTTTCATGTTTGTCTAATGAATGGATCTTGCCAAACGGTCGAGAAGCGCAAATTTCTATTTTTGGACTGGTTCCCCTTCTTTTTATGGCCTGGTGCCCTTAACTGGTCCTTGGGGGTTGTGTTCTTTTTATTTTGACATTCCCCCAGTGGCCTCTTTTTCTATTCTTTTTCTGATTTTAACGGTGTGGAGGAATTGTATCCTCAGTGTCTTATTCTTTTTTAACCTTTTAATTTTGATCTTTTGAAATTTTTTAATAAATCTGTTCTTATCAGTTCAATTGTTTATTATCGTTGTCCTGGATGAATGGTGGATTTTTTGTTGTTGTTGTTGTTGTTGTTATAATTTTTTTTTTCCTCCCACCATTTTTTCGCGGTGCAGTGTGGTGGACGTCCTATCCTGGGAACTGGTTCTTGAATTATTGCGAATTTTCTCTCTTGTGTATAATTCTAATTTTTTTCAACACAGATTCCCAATGGAAGAGGACGGACAGAGGCCGGGTCGGCGAGGTGAAGGTGCTGCTCGTGCTGTGGAGACGTTCCCCTGCGAGTAGTGCGGTAAAGACCTTGCGACGCTCGCAGGGTGGCGTCGACACATCGCCCGCATGCACCGGGTGGTCGCCGCGGAGGCCAACGCCCCCGTCGGCCCCCATACCCAGGTATTTCTGTACCCGCTTCCCGACCGGTGGCCTTGTTCACTGTGCCGCGAGACCCTACAACGACATCTGAAGCGGTTTCATGCCGGGACCGCCTTTATTTCAGTTTTTCGATGCTCTCTGTGCGACCTGGAATACGATACGGCAAGGAAGGCGGCGAACCATTTCCAAATCCATCGGAAAGAGGACAGAGTTCGCCCCTCCGTTTCCGGTATCGCTGGGCCTTCGGGTTGTCGATTGCCGAGACGACAGCCGGCTGAGGCGAGCGCCGATTCTTGACTGGTGCCCCAAGTTATAACAAAGGATGTACCGGGTCCGACCTTCCCAGCCGAGAGCTTTGGCTCTGACGACGGGGCGACCGGCCCGCGTATTGTAAATATTAGTGGAATCGGTGTTAGTAAACTGCGGTCGTTCTGGAGGTCTTGGTCACCATTTTTGGGTTGCCCCTCTGGAGGGCAGGCTGATCTGATTGTGGAGTCTAGCCGGGTCTTCGAGCCCCTTGTGGGTGTCCCCCTCTTGGAACAACAAGTAGTTGCCTGCAGTGAGTCTCCGGTGCTGCCCATCACCGAGGGTTCCCCTGTCGGGGTTACCCCCCGATGTGATGTGGAGACATCCCGGGTTCTTGACCAATTGGTATCGGCTATTCTTGAGGCCCCCGAGGGGCCTGCTTTCGAGGAGGCTTGTGACAGTTTTTTGCAGGTGGCAGGTACTGTGGCTGGGGGTGGGTTGAGCGGTAGTGTGGAGGGGGTGGGGCGCTGCGATGGGGCGGGGGGGGGCTTGAACTCACGGGTGCGGCTGAAATTGCGGCTCCGCCTGCTTCGGTTGCCGACCGGTCTCGAGCTCCCCCGCCCCGACGCGGCGCTCCCCCGGCTCCACGGCCTGTCTCCCCTCCCCCAGGTGTCGATGCTGGCCTGAGCTTCCCTGAGTATTGGGTTGGTCAGCTGTGGAACGCGGTGTTGTGGGAGGAGTTTGAAAAGGTCTGCGATGCATTCGCCAGCGCCCTGGTTGACCGCTGCCGACCACGGCGTGGTGGACGCAATGCAGACGCCCCCACGCACCCAAGTCGTCCTCGACCTGATCGTCCGGATATGGTGGGTGCTCCCAGGCCTGGGTACGACCCCCAGGAGGCCAGTCGCCTGCAGAAGCTGTACAGACACAGCAGAAAGCGTGCCTTTAGGGTGGTCCTCGGGAAAGCTGAGGATAGATATTCTGGTGGGAGGGAATCCGTGGAGGCTTTTTTCTCCCGGGTGTTCTCCGCCAAGAATGTCGACCCAGTTGTCATTTCCCGGGAATTCTCCAAACATGTGTCATCCACTGACGAGGCTCGTGCGGAGGGGGCGGCGTTAAGTGCGCCCATTGGTCAGAGAGAGATCTCTGCCCGACTTGGGCGCATGAGTAACTCTGCCCTAGGACCGGACCGTGTTGATTACCAGCACCTGAAGCGGATGGATGGGGCATGTCGCGTGACATTGGAAATTTTTAACCGATGTCTGCGCTCACTCCGCATCCCAGCTTCATGGAAGCAGGCCACCACGGTCCTGATCCACAAGAAAGGGGACACCGGGGACCCAGAGAATTTTCGGCCAATTGCCCTCCAGAGTTGCCTCTACAAACTGTTTATGGCGGTTCTGGCTGATCGGCTCCGCAGCTGGGCGCTCCGGCATTCAATGCTGAGTGAGGCCCAGAAGTGCTCTCGGCCCAGTGAAGGCTGCTTTGAGCACTCCTTTTTGTTAAACACCATAATGAAGGACGCCAGGCGTAATCAGAAGAATATTTTTGTCGCCTGGCTGCACCTTCGTAATGCTTTTGGGAGTGTTCCACATGGAGCTTCCACATTTTTGGGAGTGTTCCACATTTTTGCCGCACTCGACACGATGGGCGTGTCTGCGGAGCTGATCAACCTGCTTTGGGATGTATACACTGGTGCCTCCACTACCTTTAATATGGATAATGGCCCGACTAGCGAGGTCCCTATATTGTCAGGGGTGAAGCAGGGCTGCCCCATATCGCCGATCCTGTTCAACCTCACGATCGAATTGATTGTGCGCGTGGTGCAGGCTTCTGCTGTGGCCAGAGGTCACGGCGTCAAAATTCATGGGCAGCCGGTGTCTATATTGGCATATGCTGATGACCTGGTTGTCCTGTGTGGGACTAGGGAGGGTCTTTCGACCCTTCTTGAAGTGGCCTCTGTTAATGCTGATGTGTTGCAGCTGGAGTTTAAGCCTGCTAAGTGCACCTCTTTGTCACTTTTCTGTCGTGAGGGGGTCAGGGTCGGTAATGTGTCATTCCCGATTCAGGGTCGAATCATGCCAGCTTTGAGTAGCGAGGAGCATTATCGCTACCTCGGGACCCGCATCGGTGTGTACAGAGATGATGAGGACATCTGCTCATTGGTTACCAACATGATTGCGGACGTCCTCAAAATTAAACAATCATTGTTAGCACCATGGCAGAAGTTGGATGCGATTCAGACCTTTGTCCAACCCTGCCTCTCTTTCACACTGCGCGCGGGAGAGACGACCAAAAAACAAGTAAATACGCTGGTATCTGCGGTGGTTAGTGCAGCGAAGGAGATCTGCCAGCTTCCGGTCCGCGCCTCTAATAATTACATTTTTGCGGGCCGGGATGTTGGCGGATTAGGGCTTCAACACCCGGGGTCGGAGGCAGACATCCAAACTGTCGTTCAGGCGGTGCGGATGCTGTCCTCCAGTGACCTTTCTTTACGCGGCATTGCCACGCAGCAGCTCTTGTCCGTCGTCCATCCGACGATCCACTGTGTCCCCATTGAGTCGGACGTGGATAAGTTCCTGTCTGGCTCGATGGAAGGGCCATTGGCGAACTCTGGGTGCAGCGGCCAAATTTCCACACTCTGATCTCGGGTGAGGTCCGCGACGCGGCGGATGAATGTGACTGTCCGTCGTGCCCTTTCAGGGGAGCCCGTTGTGACCCTGGGCCATTCCCGTGAGTGTAACTCTAAAGACGTGTGTTCTGCACTTCGGGAATGGACCAGGGAGAAGTTTGCACAGAGGTTGCTCGGCCTCCCGGACCAGGGAAAGGTGGCCGTTGCACTGAAAACGGATAAGTTTGCCAACGGTCCCTCGTGGATTTGCAGTGGTTCGTTTATGCGCTTCTGTGATTGGAGGTTTGTGCATTCGGCAAGGCTGAACTGTGTCCCGACTAATGCTGTGACTCATCGGTGGAATCCCGCTGCCCCCCAGGGGTGTCGGCGGTGTTGCTATCCCCGGGAGAATCTGGCACACATTGTTGACCATTGTCCCCCGGGTATGGTACCCATTCGCCGCCGACACAACATGATCCAGAGTGGCCTGGTCAAGGCCATTCGTCATGGGGACGTATCTGTTGACCAGCATGTCCCAGGTGATCCCTCCCCACATGAAAGACCAGATATCACTGTGGTGGAGGGAAATACAATCACAATCGTTGACGTTGCTGTCCCCTTTGACAATGGTCCTGATGTCCTTGCCACTTGCGCAGTTGCAAAGAGGGAAAAATATGAAGGACTGCGTAAAGCATTGGTGGCTGAGGGCAAGGATGTCCAGGTACTTGGGTTCATAGTGGGGGCACTGGGATCGTGGTTCCCTGGTAATGAATTGGCCCTGAACCGGTTGGGAATCTCCCGGTCTTACCGGAAGCTGATGCGTCGGCTTTGTTGCATTGATGCTATTCGTGGATCCCAGGATATTTACATTGAGCATATCTCGGGCCATCGTCAGTATGTGGAGGTCTGAGGTTGGTACTCCCCCATTTCCCTTCCTCCCCCTCTTTGCCCCCCCTTTTTTTAATTAAAAAAAAAATTTTTGTATGGTGGTGGATGGTTTTCATGTTTGTCTCAGTCAGGCGTCGGCAACCTAAACCAGGCCGCGGGCCACTGGGCCACGTTCGGGCCACCTTGCGGGCCGCACCCCCCTCCCAACCCGAAAAAATAACAAACACACCTAAAAATCAAATAATAATAAATGTAATTGTAAATTGAACCTTAAGACTTGTAGTAATCACAATGTGAAACAATTAATGTGAAGGCTGGTGATTCTTTGATGCAGACAGAGAGTCAATGTCCAGCTTGATGGAGGAGGAGGCCAGGAGGAGGACGTCTTGAAGATGAGCGTCTGTAAGCTGTGCTCTTGTCTTGTTCTTCGTCAGCTTCACGTGACTGAACAGCTGCTCTCAAGAGTATGTGGACCCGAACAATGAAGCTAAGCGCAGAGCCTCCATAACAAGAGCCGGGAAAGCACGGGAGGCTGAGAGCGAGTGCCAGAACTTTATTGGCGACAAAAGAGCAAACTTTGCGCGGTGGCTCTCTGAGCACTGGAGTTCAATGAGCTCCAGCTGAAGGTCGTCAGCCACATCCACAGAATCCACATCAATGGGAGCGGAGAATAGCTTGAACTCTTTCTCACAGGCGCGCACATCTTTGAAGCATCTCTCGAACTCGCCTCGCAGCTCAGACAGGGCAGCGGCGTAGCGACGGCAGGCAGCGGGGGTCGGGCGCAGCTCAGCCAATCGGGCGAAGTGAGTGAATTTGTTCTGGTTGAGCTGATGCTCCCACAGGCGAAGTTTGCATTCGAATGCCTTCACGAAGGCGAGGAGGTCAGGTACCAAGACACCTTTACCCTGCAGATGGATGTTCAGCTCGTTTAGATGTCAAGTAATGTCCACCAGGAACCCGAGGTCACACACGCATGTGGGATCCTCGAACTGAAGGACAGGATTGCCCTTCTCCCGCAGGAAAGACGCCAGCTCATCCCTCAGGCTGAAGACTATCCAACATCTTTCCTCGGCTGAGCTAACGGACCTCGCAGAAGTCGATCAGGTCGCCGAACTCTGCCTCAGCATCAGCCAGGAGATCGCGGAACTGTCTGTGGGTGAGAGCACGGGCGCAAACAAATTTCACCGCCCTGACGACTACAGTCATGACCTCCGTAATGGTCACAGACTTGGCGCACAGAGCCTCCTGGTCCTGGTTAAGTGGACAAGAAGCGAAAATAATTTATTGTGACGTACAGAGACTGTGATGTATGTGGAAGAATCATATGTCCACATATGTTAAATTTGCCGTCTGTTCAGAAAAATGTTTCGCGGGTCGCACCTAATGGAAATCCGGACAAGGCGCCGCGGGCCGCACGGGAGGAGCTCGTGGGCCGCATTTGGCCCACGGGCCGCGGGTTGCCGACCTCGGGTCTAAGTGAATGGATCTTGCCAAACGGTTGAGAAGTGCAAATTTCTATTTTTGGACTGGCCCCCCTTCTTTTTATGGCCTGGTGCCCTTAACTGGTCCTTAGGGGTTGTGTACTTTTTATTTTGACATTCCCCCAGGGGCCTCTTTCTCTTCTTTTTCTGATTCTAACGGTGTGGAGGAATTTTATCCTCATTGTCTATTCTCTTTTAACTTTTTAATTTTGGTCTTTTGAAATTTTTTTAATAAATCTATTCTTATCAGTTTCGCAGCTGATATGTCCTGCAATGTGGGACTAGACTATTAAATGGATTTTTGGTATTGGGAGTTGCATTCGGGGCTTGTTCCGTTTGCTCCATGCATCGACCTCGTATTGCAGTTCCTCCAGGAATGGTTCACCCCTTTTGGGGAAAATTATAAACAAAGAAAAGATTATTGTATGTCATGCAGTGGTTTGGGGGTTTCACTCTTTTATGGTCTTCACATCTATATCTGAGTTTATAATGGGAAAGGTCCATGGTGAGTTCCATGCATTCCAATGTTGATCAGATACAATACCTCAAGAAGCAAGTGGTATCCACATCCACATCCATCCTGTAGAGGTTCCAATGTTGATCAGATGCAATATCTCAAGAAGCAAGTGGTATCTTGCTTTGGATATTTGGAGAATTTCTCCTTCGCTGGTGTTTTGAGAGAATTAAAAACGTCTTCACGACTTCATCCCTTTTGGGGGATTCCACCCTCATATGATGACGCGAGGTATAACTTGGTGACGTCATAAAGCCTATTGTTGAGTCACGATTGCTCAGCTTGTTTGTTTCCTCGTCACAAGAATCTCTATGAATCATTTTGTTCCACATTGATCCCTTTGTTTAGATTCGAGAGAAGAATGATGACATCAGAGATCTAGTCAATGGACAGCCGAGAGGTACGCACGCTCGCCTCCAAACTGTCTCGTGTCGAGCCTGGGTTGCATTCCTGACCAAGCTATAAACTACCATCCTGGTGTTTCATTAATGTGTGCGCTGTCCCTCGGATGGGCGTTAAACGTGACTCTCATCTGCCAGCATTAGTTGGTGGACGTTGAAAGAGTTGGCCAGCCAGTTCATGAAAGACTTATCAAACTTCATCGCCCACCCAGGCCACCAACCTCGCAAGAGTGTGGGAATAATTGTGGGTGTTAAGAAGAGGAAGAAGTTTGCGAACGAAGGTGACACCAGCTGACTTCCAGGCAGATGGAAGATGTCCTCGGGTAAATGATTGGGTGAAGATCCGTCATCGAAGCAACAGTTAAAACTGCCTCGTACATTGACAGCACCCTCAACCCAATGCACCATTGCAATGGAAGCTTTGAACGCACGGAAGCGTGCACAGAGAACCTTCTGTACACCCAGTCCAAGGACATGAAAAACGCACGCTCGCCAACTCGGACTCACCATGGACCTTTCCCATTATAAACTCGGATTTGGATGTGAAGACCATGAAACCCCCAAACCACTGCATGACATACAATAATCTTCTCTTTGTTTGTAATTTCCCCCAAAAGGGGTGCACCGTTCCTGGAGGGACTGCAATACCAGGTCAATGCATGGAGTCGACGGAGCAAGCCCCTAATGCAACTCCCAATTCCAAAAATCCATTTAATAGACGAGTCCCGCATTGCGGGACATATCAGCTACTAAACCGATAAGAACAGATACTACACTTGATCTTAGCCATCGAAGGCCGAGAAGCGATAACTTTAAAACTTTTATAGAAATCCTTTTAAACGAGGATCACATTTCAGCATCAGTGGCGCCGATTCGTAAAAAAAAAACGAAAATTCCCTCGAAATGTCCGCCCTTCGGAACCTCCTTTTCAGCCCTGAATCTCCCTTGATATTTTGATTTTAAACAAGCCCGATGGAATTTATTTATTTAGTTTATCTTGGGAGAAATGTAGGATTTATTGTGTAAAGAATAACAGGAATTGTGGAGTGAGCAGCGACATCACGTGATTTTCTCAGAGCGTCAGAACCTCGCGCTGTGCGAAAAACCCATCACTCCGGATCGCGATTTCAATGGAATTGGATTTTAAACACATGGCATGTGATTACATTGTCAACTACAAGGGCACTCGGTAGAGCGCATACCTCTGCTCTGTAATACCTGATCCACGAGAACATATTACGCCCAAGCTTCGCAGAGTGATAGGCAGAGGGAAGGTCACCAACTGC